>NW_023270615.1:16310299-16402934 GCF_011800145.1 Mirounga leonina
AAAAAATTTACATCAGATGGCAACTTGAAGCTATAGGAAGAAATAAAGAGCTATGAAAACGGTAAATGTGTGGGTTAATATAAATATTCTGTAAGTGATTTTTTTCTTATTTCTTCTCTTAACTATGTTAAAAAGCACAAGATTGTGCAAGTGGTAATTATAACACTGTATCATTGGACTTACACAAAAGTTGAACATATATGATGATGAAAGCACAGAGGTAGGTTTGCAAATGCATCTATAATAGAGAAAATTTTCTATATTTTGTCAGAATTAAGTTCTTGTTAATCTGACCTAGGTTGTGAAAATTAGGAAATATTGTAATCCTTACAGCAACCACTTAAAAAAAATAACTCAAAAATATAGTTAAGGATCAACATAGTCTTAAATGCTACAGTGAACTAAATTTATCACAAAGGGTGGTGGCAAGAGGAAAAACAGAGGATCAAAAGACAGGATGTTCTCTGACTGCAACAGAATTAGAAATTGACAACAAAAAGAAAGCTGGTAAATCTAAACATGGGGAAATTAAAGAACTCACTTCTGAATGACCATTCAAAAAATTTCACAAGAGAATTTGGAAAAGATCTTGAACTGAACGCAAGTAAAAAACATGACCTGTCGTCGTTTGGGGGGTACAGCTTCTGCAGGGCTGAGAGAAAAACCTACACACGTAAGTGCTCATATTAGGAAAAAAGAAAGGTCTCAAATTGACCACCTAAATTTCCCCTCAAGAAACTAGAAAAATATGTAATAAAAAGTCTGACTTCGGTTTTTGATGTTTGACTGCTGATAACTCTTAGGTCTCACTGGCCTGGTTCCCATTCTGCCGCCATTGGGACAAGCTGATAAGAAAGCCCCGGTGCAACCTCCTTTGAGCCCACGGGAAGTTTAAATACACCTGAACATCCGCACCCAAGCTGCAGACCCTAATCACCCTCACAACCGCAGGCCGGTCTTCTCTCCTGGCTTGCTCAAGCAATTCTCTTTCCTGCCTGGGAGCCGATTTCCCTCTCAAGAAAGCATCCTTATGATGAGAACAGACATTTCGTTTCCTCGTGGTGGATGCATGTGGCATCTTCAGTTTTGACATCCAGACCAAATTTTGGGTGTGGAGAAAATAAAACGGAGTTCAGTGGAGGGGAGGAATCCAGTTAGTAGGACACGGGCAGTCTGGATGAGGAGGGACCAGAGGTCAGGCTGAGAAGATGGCAGCGTGTGTGGGGCCACAAAGTAGCATGGGATCTGAGATTGGGAGGACTGAGGGATTCACAGGAAGTGCTCAATGTGGCATTTTACCTGAAATCCTCTACCTGCAGGTGGGAAACTCACAACCACCAAGATAAGCGCCTAAAATCTGGCTTATCTTAGCAGATTGATGCTTTAATACTGTAGGTGCTTAAGAAATTTAACCAATGCAAATTGTGATCCGGACATGTATCAAAGTTGAACAAATTCTATCTAGTTTTTCTCTTGTCCCAGACAAGCTTGTAAAGAGGGTCCTCTCGTGGAAACTACTTCTTCAGAAGTGAGGGACTGCTCTTCGGGGTGTCCTTTCTGACAGTTCCATCTCGGCTGCGAATATTTGGGTCATCACATGGCTTGGAAAGAGGTGCCCGGATTGCTGTGGATTGTCACTGTGCTTTGGCAGCTCGTCTCTCCCCTGCGCCCCTGCATGGTTATAGGACCTGTTGTGGGGAGTAAGTCATCAGTGAGCTTCCACCAATAGAGTTTATTGAAGCTACAAGAGTTATTTTATTTTTACAATCATCGATTCCATGTTTTCCAAGCAGACGTTTAGTGAAAATGGTCACCTTTTAAATGCATGATAAATGTACAAATATGTTCGCAACAACATTTAGGTAAAAAAAAAAAAATGAGGTACTGATTTATTTCAGATGCTAGGCAGTTGTCAAACGATATTAATGTCTGCAAATCAATAGATGAGCCCAGAAGAATTGCAGCGAGGTCTGTGACACAGATGGGCAACATAATGGAGTCCATCTTTCATCAACTTAACCAAATTCCTCCTGTTCCTAATGCCTCTTCCCTTAGGACGAATGGGCTTTGCTGTGGCTTGTGCACAAGCCGTCTCCTACTTAACAGCTGCTGAGGAATGCGTGCTGACAGTGAACAGCCAGATGGTTATTAGAGAGACCCCTTGCATGAATGACAACTCTATGCAGAGGACACAAGACATAGCCAGACTTTTCATCTACGTTTTTAGAAACTTAGAGGAAACCAAGAGCTTACAAATCATACAGACGGACGCTAAACATTGGCCGCACTTAGTTCATGTTTGGCTAAGCAATTAACTAGGGGAAAGCCAAGCCCAGGTTCAGTGAGAAAGAGCCAGGAAAGCAAGCAGAGACCTCTGGGCAAGGCTTGGTGAGTGTGGCCACACTATGAGACAGGCTGATGGGTCAGGGCACACAGAGCCCCACGCTGCGTGTTGAGCCTCTCTCCCAGGGCTCAACCAAATGTGGTTGGAGGTGCTTTATTGGCCAAGTTGCAGAAGAGCCTCAAAAGGACACTGCCCCTTATCATCCAGCAGGAAAGGGTGAGCCCATTCCATAAGAGATGACAGACCTGCAAGAGGCTCTACCATGGTTTCTCTTCTGTGAAATCTAAATACCAGGCAGTTCCAGGGAAGAGTCCATGGCCTCCACTCCAGCCTGCCCAAAGACTGTCTCCAGGGGACAGCATCCAGGAGTCTACGAGTAAAGCACACACCCTGTTTGATTCTTATGCCCCTGTATTTAAAGAATCATGAGATTTACTGGGGAATCCAGAAGACAAAGATAACCATTTGACAGCATTTCTTAACTTAAAAAATCAATCCCAAAAGTTACTTATCAAAGCAGATTGCATATTAGTCGTTATAAGGAATTTAACAGATACGCACAGCACACAAAACTCCCAAGGCCCAGAAGCTAAATCAAGACATAATGAAGAAGATCAGGAGAATATCAACATCTGAAACCATATGTTTTCATGCAAAGAGAAGCAAAGCCTAGGGAAATGAAAGCTAGAGGGAGCGATGCAGAAAGCAAAAGAAAAGAAAACCCAACTTTATATTTTGTGTGTGTAAGAGTGATAAATATCCCTGCCCACCATTCAAAGACAAAGAAAACAATAAAATACACTTAACTTGGCAAACGGAACAAACCATAAATCACTCATTCAAGAATCCTACCCAAACTAGGAAGTTAGTGACATATAGTTTAAGGGAGAGTTCACAAAGTACTAATTACTTTCTGGGTGAAAATTTAGTTGTGATTAAATCCAGTTTCTAATGCATGATGAATTATCATGCTATAAAATACTGTGCTTTCTAAAATCACTTTCCTTCATAAAACGTGAGGTTCACAACCTCAAAAATTCCTCTAGAGACAGCTCATTGAAAAATGGGACACGGAATCTAAGATAAATGATGAAAACACAACAGGTTTATTCACATGAAGTTAGACAATCAGGAGAGACATGAACACAATTTGATGTCACTGAGGAAACACCAAAAACTTTATGTTTTCTAAAAAAAAAAATAAAGATGTTTATGACCCTATACTAGAGAAAGAGAGATAGTATCCCACAGGATTTTTTTCTTTTAGAAGGAATTTTATTCTTAAATGTACTATTTACAATATAATCTAAGCTTCTGGTAAAATGTTTTTTTTTTTTTTTTAATAATAAACCATCATTTATTAAAATAAAGTAAAATGGAATGAAAATGCATAATTCTTAGTATTTACAATATTTTGATAGAGTTAATGGTGGAGATTCTGAATTTATAGACTTATTCATGAACGTCTTCTTTATAGAATTTCGACTATATCACTTTTTCTTAGTTAGCCTGGCTGGAGGCTTGTGCGTTGTTATTGATCTTTTCAAAGAATCATCTTTTGGTTTTGTTGATTTTGTCTGTTGATTTCTTGCTTTAATTTCATTGATTTCTCTCTAATTTTTATTGTTCCTTTACACCTCCCTACTTTGGGTTTAATTTACTCTTGTTTTTCTAGTGGATTAAAGTGAAAACTTAGATTATTGATTTTTAGATATTAGGTCTAAATATAGACCTATCTAGATGTAGATTTTTAGATCTTAGATCTTTCTTCTCTTCTGGAACACTCATTGAATGCTATACATTTCCTCTGGAGCACTGCTTTTAGTACCTTGTAGACTTTGATAAGTTATGGTTTCATTTTTACTTCTTTGAAAATTTAAAAAAAATTTCTCATGAGCTGTCTTCTTTGACCCATGCATTATTTAGAAGTGTGTTGTTGAATCTTCATGTATGTTGGGATTTTCCAGCTATCTTTCTGCTATTGATTTCTACTCTAATTTCATTATGGTCTGAGAACACACATTGCATGATTTCCATTTTTTTTTAAATTTGTTAAGGTGTGTTTTATGGCCCATAATGTGGTCTATCCTGGTGACTGTTCCAAGTGAGCTTGAGAAGGATGTGTGTTCTGCTGGTGTTGGATGAAGTGGTCTATAGGTGTCCATTATGTCTGGTTGGTGGATGATGCTGCTGAGTTCAACTATGTCCTTACTGATTTTCTGCCTGCTGACATACCCAATTCTAACTGACAAGTGTTGATGTCTCCAACTGTAATAAGTCCACTGATTTATCTTATTCTCCTTGTAGTTTTATCAGTTTTTGCCTCACATATTTAAATGCTGTAAAACATACTTTATCATTATGTAATGCTTTTATGTATTTTAAGTTTATTTATTTATAATCTCTACACCCAACGTGGGACTGGAACTCGTGACCCTGAGATTAAGAGTCACGTGCTCTACTGACTGAACCAGCCAGGGGCCCCAGTGCTTTTCTTTATCCCTGATAAATTTCTTTGGTCTGAAGTGCTCTATCTGAAATGAATAGAGCTACTTCTGCTTTCCTTTGATTAGGGTTAGCATGGTATATTTATCTTAATCTCTCTACTTTTAATCTATATGTGTCTTTATATTTAAAGTGGGTTCCTTCTAGACAACATAAAATTGGGCCTTGTTTTTTGATCTACCGACAGTCTGTGCCTTTTAATTATTGATATAGTTGGATTAATATCTACCATATTTGCTACTATTTTCTATTTGCTGTCCTTGTTTCTATGTTCCTGGTTTTGTTTTCCACTCTTTTTTCTGCATTGTGTGGCTTAAACATTTAGTATGATTCCATTTTCTCTCCTTTCTTAACATATCAATTATACTTACACCTTCTCTTTTTTTATTAATAGACTTTTATTACTTCAATCACTTTTATTTCTTATTTTTATTTATTTTTTTACTTCAATCATTTTTAATTGGCTTTGTCATATTTATGCCTCTTATTGTAAAACCACCATAGGTCTCTTTGGAATTAAGTAGATATAAACGATTAATAAACATAGGGGCAAAATCAAGCTAACATATCAATTGCACATAAGAAAATGAAAAGTCAGCTCTTTTAATCCAGGGAGAGATAAGAGGAAAGAAATCACCTTTAAAATTAAAAACACATTTTAAAAATGTAAATATTAAGAGTGGTATTGCAATTATATCTTGATTTTCTTCGGTTTATGTCATCTGGGGCATTGACCTCATGAGTCAGGGGAAAGAGAGAAGCCAGGGAGAGGGATCTTTAAACACCAGGGAGAAGAGAGTATCTGATAGTGTCAAAGTGTTCAGATAATCAGAAAAATCAGGGCTGAAAATATGGCGCTGGGCTGGGAAAATGGTGGGCCATTCATTGGCTTGTACAGAAACTGGATGTTGTTCCCATAGGGACGAGGTCTCTCCTTTTGGAACATTTGCTGGGGCTCTGATCTCTTGAATCAGAGGAAATGCAGAGAAAGCACCATTTGTCTTAATTGAACCCATGCTATTCAGGCTTTTCCCACTTCCCATGAACTTGGATCATATTTATAAAATACTAGAATTAGTACCAAAGTAAAATTTATGCGAGAATGACTATGCACATTTTTGAGAGACTTTGATGCTTAATGCATTTAAAAATTGCTTATCTTATTAAATAAGATAAGCAAAAACTTATTATATTTAGTTGGATTATTTATTTAATGAACTTTGAAACTCACAGGGTTTTTTCTTTGAATTGGAAAAGTTTGGAAAACAGAAGTTTTGTGGAAAAGCTGTAAAGCTTGCATTTGACCTGAGCCTCAAACTCAAGAGATTATCTCATCTTAAAAGAACTCAGCTGAATAAAGAAGAATCCAAGACACTAAAAACATGGATAAGGTCAGAAGTAGTATCTTCTGAATGCAGAATTCAGCAGACAACGTAGATATAAGGAATGTGGTAAAATTCAATTAAAAATCTAGAAATATATTACTTTGACATTTTGCTTCCCCAACAGAGTCTTAGTGCAGAGTGTCTGCATTTGGGTTGTGTTTCTAGTAGGTGTATGGCCAAGTTCCTTAATATACATATCAGGGGAAAGAAGGAAAAAATAAAAGAAGTACCAAGGGCTTCCAATTCAATTCAAAGCATTGTAATGTTTATCTCTACTCTCTCACCAAATCTTTTTAAAAGGACAGTAAATGGATTTTAAGAAAGACATATACCCACAGAACTATGGTAAAATAGAGAAGATAACAGCAATATAATTTTGCAAGCAAGACAACAAACCCAAAGAAACCAACCCCAGGCTGGGAGAGGGAAAGCTGAGGACACCTAAATCCGTGTTGCCGAAGTCGCCGGAGCCTGAGGAGCTGGTGACAGCCCAGGTCCCTGGAAATGCAGGCAACCAGCCCTGCAGCAACACCCTGCCCCAGGGAATGTGTCCAAAGTCGAGGGGGTGACAAGGGACAGTAACACCGGGCTGCAGAATCATCGGAGACCATCCGGGAGGCTGCCCACCTCAGTCAGTATTGCCTTCCGGAGAGAGAGTCTATGTAAGAAAAGACCGTCTTTGGTAAGAATTAAGTGAAGTCAGCCTTAGAAATGAGAAATGTTAAATGCAGTTTTCAGAGCTTTGTCAGAGATGGAGACTGGAGAAAATAATAGAAAATAGAAAAATGCATTCATGCAAAAAATGAAGATGTTAGGAAAACCTTACAGTATAGATAGTCGTTACTCACCTGACTGATTTCTTCCCCTCAGATCAATGGACTGACTTTCAGACTCCTAGACTCCTAAACGGCTATTTTAAGAGTTATAGATAAAAGTTCAAGGTTTGCGAATGCTGCTTGGCCTCAAATTCTCTTGACGTGTTGACATCGTTCAATTATTTTCATTTGTCATTCTGCTATAATGGTAGATCCTATCGTACTGAAATTGATAAGTTGATCAATAAACTGGCTTGTTATGTGTTGGTTAATTATTACTGCTGTGACATTATCCACTATTTACAAGTAACCATTATGTTCCTAAGCATCAGGTGAAGCTTTTCATCATGACTCTAAAAAATGTGCAGGCTTGAACTCTGGGTATCCTTTTGTGGTCCAGACCATCGGTTTTTAGTGTATCTGAAGTGGTTCTGAGATCAGCTGAGCAAATGGCCAAGCCCGAAGCCTTGGAGCCCTTCCCCCCCTGGACGGCTCATTTTGCCTCTCATCAGAATGACAGCTGAAGACTGGTCCTTTCTTCAGTGTGGCTTTTCTGCTTTCCTCCGTGGAGAACCCACAAAGCTAGAAGACGATGCTAAGCGAATCATGTGGGTTCCACCACTGTTATTAATGACTTCTATAACAAATGATGCTCAGTTTTAAAGAGCAGCATGGGGACTGCACAGTCTCTGCCAGATCTTCCTCACCAAAACCCACATAAAGCTTTAGAGGTAGCCAGCTGATTTATTAAACGGAAATGGGAAAAGAGATGAAGGGGGATCATTATTTCATCAGTAGAATGATGGACGAATACACAGAAGAATTTTGAATGAAGCTAGGATTACTGCGTGACAAAGGAATGGTATCTTCCCTCTTGCAGACAGCACTTTGAAGGGAGGAAACTTAGGCAAGGAGGAGAAGAGAACACTGAAAGAGAATAGGCTGGAGAATGGAGGCCAGTGACGGGAAATGGCCGAGCGGGCAGCACCTGCTCAGGGGGCGGGGCCTCGACAGAGACAAAGCACAGCCCCCACCGCTCCCGAGCACACCTGTCTCACCTCAGCACCCCCTACACAGGACTGGTGTAATTTAAATTACAGAACGTCCAACAGTGTTTGCTCGACGGCCTTGGTGTGCATCAGGGTGACAATGGCAGGTGCAGGTGTGAGCCTAACCTGAAGGAAGAACACAAGAGGGTCCTATGGAAGCCACTGGAACCAGTGTCAGTGAGGACCATTTGTATAAAAAAATAACCCAATGCTCTGATCTTTGACTTTTTTAGCACTTTTCTGAAAATATACTGCTTCTAATTGACTTAAAAATCAAGGAAGAAAATTGTAGTCACACCTCCAGATGGGAAGAAGAAAAAGGCAAGTCGAGACCTCAGGCAACAGCCCCCTAGCCTGTCCCCCATGCCAGGGAGCACGCAGCCTGGGTCTGCCCCAGACACACACGCTAGCTCCTACAGTGCACGAGCCCACTTGAAGCTACTGAGCTGCACTCCCTGGTAAGTAGTGAGTAATGGAGGGTGAGGAGTTGTCCCCCCATCAAATGGCCAGACCCCAGGGAGCGATGGGGCTCAGTGGTGGAGAAGTTACATGAGGATGGGGCCTCTCTCCTTGCAATATGTGACTGTGACCTCCTTTTTCTGGTTTCTAAGATTCCTAATTTAAAAATCCTTTTAGAGGGATGCCTAGGTGGCTCAGTCGGTTAAGTGTCTTCCTTTGGCTCAAGTCATGATCCCAGGGTCCTGAGATGGAGCTGTGGATTGGGCTTCCTGCTTAGCGGGGAGCCTGCTTCTCCCTCTCCTCCTACTTCTCCCCCTGCTGTGTGCATTCTCTCTCTGTCAAATAAATAAATAAAATCTTTTTAAAAAATCCGTTTATAGCGTCTTCTCTTCTCCTTGTCTGGAGAGACAATATACCTAACATCATGGACACTGTCTACTGATTTGTGAGTAGAAGAAAATAATGTATTTTCATGATGATAAAGTACATATCCATACTTTAGTGTTTCAGAAAACAGGATTCTTCTTTCAAATAATACTTGCATTTCAAAGTAGTGATGTTTATTTTCTGATCTTTACTAAAAACTTATTTATTCTATGTTGTATCTTCCATTTTATGGTATTTTGGAATCTAGAAAACATGGAGGAATGAAGCTTTTTCTGGCCTTAAAAAAGTAAACATTTATTGTTGGGGGTGAGTGGGAAAAATAAGAAAACAAGGTCTGTGAATGTGGTCCTTGATATAAAAAGGATGATTGGAGGAGGAGGATGGGGAAGGCAGGAAAGCTGAAGGTTTTACCCAGAGGAAGAGGTGGGGGAGAAGGTGGGGCGCCCTGCAAAGCTGCTGGTCTCCCGTTGTGGAGGACAGATCGCTGTTAGGACAGGCAGTTGTGTGAAGTCATCCCTTAGCTGGAATCCATTTATGATCCATGCGGACATATTTAAAAGGAGAGTTGTTAGAGCTTTTGGACATAAAGCCATCCAGAGAGGGAAGGATCTTGAATCTTTAGGGGTTGAAACTCAGCAGCAGGGAGGAGAGATTCACAAAGAGGAGAGAGATGGAGAGCCACCATGATTAGCAGAAGGGACTCCATAGCCTGTTGGAGGAAGGGAGTTGGGAAGCAAGGAGGAGATGTTCTGCCTGAGGAGGAACCTGCTGTGAAGGATGGTTTCTGTCTGGGACGGCATGTGTGAGCACCAGATGTTCTGACTGCTCTGTCCACAGCCACATCGGGCTCAGGGAACAGCTCAGAGACCCAACACCAAAGAAGGGAATAAGCAGTGTGAAAGGCACAGGTATGCACACCTTGGCGAGATGTTTTATTTTGCAGCCAGTGCTAAGCAAAATGAGCCGTCAAGGCACGAAGACCGCCAAAGGGGTCTTGCCCTCCTTGGTAAACCCTGCTTGCCTGGTCATTGGAAATCGGGTGGGAAAGAGACACTGTGGGAGAAATAATTAGACACAAAACTTGTTGCTGGCTGAGAGAACCTCTCACAAAGCAGAAGACAAAGAAAGCATCCTCATTGTTGAGGAAGTAGGGAGCTGCATGTCCCAGGAGGCCCGCTCAAGAGATTGCAGAAACAGAAGGAAATCTTACCCTTTCATACAGCTGAGCGGCTATGCCCAGTGACGTGCATGATCTCAGGGTAAATGACAAGCTGCCCTCGAGGACGAGGACTGGAAAGCTCCATTTGTCACACGCGGTTCATCCTAAAAGCACCTGGCACTCGGGGTGGCCACCTGTGTTAGTTGCCTTTATCCAGAGGGAAAAGAAACTTCTCCTGTCTTCACAAGAAGAGATTTTAACATTTTGGGCCAAGCAGTTGTGTTAGTCTCCTACTTTCCCACTGAGATTGGGAGATGGGGCATCATCTTCCTTGATGATTACATTTTAGAGATGGGTCCTGGGTCCCTGAGAGTACCTTCCTTGGGATGTAAAGTAGCCAGAAGCTTGTTTAGGCTTTAGAACAATTTCCATTCATCTCAAAAGGGAAGAGCAAGAATTTATAATTACAAGTTTTCTAAAGTAAATGTTCTCAGAAAAGGGAAGGAGAAAATTCTTTTTCCTTCTTTTGCACCTGGGACAACTAAAAAAATTTTTTAATTGGTATTTGCCCTATAGCACCTGAGGTTTTACTTCACCAAAAGAAAATTTCCAGGCCTTAAAAGCTCCCAAGCATGCTTTGTTTGCCCCATAGGGGACTATAGTCATTTTTAAGTTTGCCGTCAAAATTTAAATATCAGAAGATGGCCCACGAAATCCAGACTTTCCGTGTCTCAGAGAATTCAGAGTATTTTGTGGCAGTCAGCTGGAACTAAGATTAAAATATTAAAATGTCATTCCACTGTTATTTCAAAGTGAATTTATTTACTGTTAATGAGCTGCATGCTAGGTTAAAATCTATATTGCATGGCGCCGGGAATGAGGACATTTCTAGATACAATAAAAACGATCATTCGTTGAGCACCTGTCATGTGCCATGCTGTTTTAATCATCTCCTCTTCACCCCCTTGGTGAGGGCGGGACTCCCGCCCTAGAGGGACCGGGACGGCCACACACATGGACTGGACAGCAGTTGGGTAGTCACGTATACTCACAGACTGGGCAGGGGAGGCCAATGCACACACCACGCAGGGCCACACGGGGCGTGCACTCGGGAGCTAAGCGAGCTGGCAGGTTGTGGGAGGCAGCTTTGTGGGGACAAGAGGGTGGGGCACCCCCAGTTCCCACAGGAGGATGAGATGGGTTTCTTTGAATGATCCTGCAGTCTGGCAGGGAGTGGGAACCTGCTACTCAGGCAGAAGCAGCCACCTCACCTGGTCTGCTGGACAAGGAGGATTGTTTGCGGGCAGGGGCGGGGAGCACCTTACCCACAGGTGCAGAGTGCGGAGGGGAGCTTGAGGTCAGGCTGTCCGAAGCTCTGCCAGCTTCCCGTGTCACTTAATAATACTAACCTTAGATCTATCACCCACCCTTGCATATTGACTCTTTTAATGCTCATAGCACCTTTATGAAGTAGTCCTGCTCTCATGCCCACCTTACAGATGGGGGAGCTGAGGTTTGGCAAGGGAAGAGATTTAACCACAATCACAGCTAACTACAAGTAACTGGGATGAGTTAGGCTCCAGGGTCCAGGGCTCCAACGCCTATCCAAGGAAACTGATAAAATGACATTGTCTCCTGAGTTACATTTTACCAAAATACTTGTCTCTATTATTTAATCTTACTATTTTATTTTGATGTAGTTAAGTCCTGTACCAAAATGTACTATAGGCTTTGACTTCAATGAATCAAAGTGAAATGAAATCTGGAGTGGTGGGGGGTGGGAGGGATGGGGTGGCTGGGTGATAGACATTGGGGAGGGTATGTGAAGTGAGCGCTGTGAAGTGTGCAAGACTGTTGAATCACAGATCTGTACCTCTGAAACAAATAATATAATATATGTTAAAAAGAAAAAAAAAGAAGAAGAAGATAGCAGGAGGGGAAGAATGAAGGGAGGGAAATTGGAGGGGGAGAGGAACCATGAGAGCCTATGGACTCTGAGAAACAAACTGAGGGTTCTAGAGGGGAGGGGGGTGGGAGGATGGGTTAGCCTGGTGGTGGGTATTGAGGAGGGCACATACTGCATGGAGCACTGGGTGTTATGCACAAACAATGAATCATGGAACACTACATCAAAAACTAATGATGTAATGTATGGTGATTAACATAACAATAAAAATTTTAAAAAAAGAAAAGAAATTTTTACAGTGTCTTCAGTATTAAACCAGTAATTCAACCTTTAAAAATGCTATAAATAAAAATAAAGAGATAAACATTAGAAAAACCATCTTTGCCTCTTGAGGTTAATAGATTTGCAGAGTAAGGTGCTTTGATTCCAAAAATTGTTTTTATTTTATTGAGCCAAGACCGCTAAATGATGAAGCCAAGCACTGATCTATGAATGGTTCATGGAATAATTACCCCAGAATGCTGGTAGTTCCCAAGAGCAACTGTGAGGAACAATTGAGAAAGACTTTGAAGTGGGTGAAAAAGATTATTGGGTGTCATGTTTAACACATTTTCCGTTACCTCTGTCTTTGAGCTATTTTATAACGCTTCAAGTTATAGAATTTTTATAGTAATGCAAGTATTCCTATCCTTAGAAATGCAAATTAGTTCCTAGAAATGCAACTGAGAATTATCATGTGGACATTGAGCAGCTTTGCATCTTTTTCATACATTTATTTGTAGCATTCCTGATGACCTGTAAATGTTTATGTGTTTTGAATCCTCTGTTTAACTACTTGTAACATTTTCCCAGTTCCCTTGTGAGAAATAAAACCTTTGACAGATGTTTATCCTTTTAGTTATATGACTGTCATGATTTACCTCTTTCTTTTTAAAAAAGTATCGTTTAATAAAACTAACTATTAAAATGTTGCCTTTGATCATTGAAATTACATGATACAACTCTGTGGTATGGATGTAACTTAAATTTGTATGAGCAAATGGTAACCTGCAGTTAATCAGAAAATTGATTCTCTTTGGTGTTTTAAACATGTCAAAACTAGTTCTGGCCCTTAAAACTGAATATCTAAGAATCAAAGTCAGTAAGGCACATGGGAAGATGAACTTGGTTCTTGGGCAATGATAACAACTGTCTTGTCAAGCCACAGTAGTGTAGCATCTACAATTAGAATCATCAGTTCGTGTCCCCATGTGAATTAGTTCAAAGGACACCTGCTGGGGTCAGGTGTCCTCTGCTTCTCTCGATGCCCTGGGTGAACACTGGGCTCGGCGCCCACACAGCTGCTCTCCGCGTCTGTTCCCTGCACACAGAGTGTGTCCTTGCCCCCCAGGGTCTGGTTTAAGTGGCTGTGACAAGTGGACTGAAAGGCCCCGTTGGGCAAAGACAATTCAGGCACAGTGTTCTGGTTACTTTTCACTGTAATTTAATTTCAAACTTGGGGAAGAGTTTTGAGAGTAAGACGAAAAATTGCCCCCTCCCCATATTGTTACGGCTAGTCTTTGTTTTCTGGATTCAAATGTTGTATTGGCCCTTTTTCCCTTAAGTACTTTATTAATTCGGTATTTCGGTATTTATTTATTCGGTATTTCCAAAGAGCACAGACATTCTCTCATCTGACACTGTACAATGATCAAAATCAGAATATTTAACTCGATACAATACTGTTCACTAGTGCACATTCTGCAGATGTTGGTGATTGCACCAACATATGTCCTTGATAAGTATTTATTTTCCAGTGTCGGCACCCAACGCAAGATCACAAACTGTCATTATTTGCTTACTTTTCCTTTGATTCAGAAGAGCTCCTCAGCGTTTGTTGCCTTTCTTGACCTTGACATTTGTAAAGATCACAGGCCAGTCATTCTGCGGAGTGTCCCTCATGTGGTGATTGTCAGATATTCTCTCATGAGTGTCAAAATGTTACGCATTTTGGACGTAACAACACAAAAGCCATGTGTCCTGTGCTGTATACCGTATCAGAAGGCACACTACACCAGTCTGTTCCTATATTGATCACTGGTGTAAGGTCAATACATTTCAATCGTTTCATATAGACAGTGGAAAAGTTTAAGGATCTCATGATCAATCATCTTTATCAGACATGAGAAATGGCCATTGGACACCAAAATTGGCATTTGATAAATCTATAATATGCCAAGGGAGATCTCCATCCCCTTGTCCTTGAGGCACGTGGGCAGGGCTTCCTGCTTCACATGGAAGGCGTGACAACTGGAGCATTCCTCCAACCTCACAAGTGGCATCCAGGAACGCTGTGTGGCCAAGTTTAGCATACATACAATACCAAATGAATTATTGCCTATGTGTGTGCAGAATAACAACCAGAGAGTAAATGAGAAAATTTTTCACTGTAATGAAAGATTTTATGAAGCTGGTTTCTTTTTTCTCATTTTCCTTTTTTATTGTTTTTGTGTTTGTTTGTTTCTTCCTTTTCCTGCCTTCCTGTCTTTTTTAGTCTAATGTAAGACTTTCTTTATAGCTATGTCTTCAAAGTAAAACACTCTTAAAATACAATTATGAAATAAAAAAATGCCACTTGCCACACGTCTATGCAAATCAATTATGACTATAGATTGTTCTACGGTGGTCTTTAAAAACATTTCTTAAGTTTTGTTGATTTGCACTGCATTTACTCTGCAAAGACAAATAGCGGTTGTATTAATTTTGATTTAGGATGATGTATTTTGTTCTGATTCAATCTGAGAAGCAATGAGTCTTTCTTCAATATGTATCATGTAAGACTGTGATTTCACCAAGAAAGCCCAGCACAGCAACTTTCTTCATATTTATGAAATATTAATTAAAAGTAGTCAAATATATTTTGCTTCCAACAGTGTGTAGAGAGAGAGAGAATTAGTTTTCCAATGTACCAGTTTTGAGCATGTTAAATAGCTAGATAGTCATAAAAGTTTATGCAAATAATGGTTAGGAGCTAACTCATAGGATATTATATATGACATACCTAAAAGTGGATATAAATTACATTCAGCTTTCTGGTGGTATCTGGGGAATGAATTTCTGATTTAATTAGATCTATAATCTCTATTTCAGAATTTATAAGTATTGAAAATCATCCAATGGTTGCAGATAGCTTTCAGCTGATAGAACTTTATTCAATTTAGTGCCTAACATTTTGAAAACAATTTTGAACTAAATATGATATAACCACATGAGTCATCTTCTCTAAACTTTTTGCTAATAGCCTTTAAAACACAACCATTTGAAGTTGTGAGAGGAAACATTTTCCTTTATGTAATAAAGCATAATGCATTTCTCATTAATTTCATGTAAATCCCATTCACTGATACGTTAAAAGTAATGATTCATGGGAAACAGTGTCTGATAAAGTGAAGAACGTGAGGTTCAGCCTTTCTGATGCCCACACGCTAAGAAAACGCTATACTGAGAAACACCAGCTTTGCAGTGAAATTTCTCTTTGACAACGTGAAGGAGCACACGTATGTCTATTTCAGTTTAAACTGTCTCTCTCCCCTAACCACTGTGTTACTACAAACACACTGTAATATGTTTGGGGAAAAATCTCTTCGGGCTCTAGAGGTAAAGTCTGAGTATTTTCCTTTAATAGACTGAGTTACATACCCACCTAATTCGGCAATGACTTTGTCAAATGTGATGGGAACTCAGTGGGACTTATCCATCCTTCAGTGATGCCAACCTCTCGTTTTCAAGCCACATTTCAGGCTAAGGGGTTGCCCACCTTGCCCTGTTTTTCCTGCTGCCATCACTCTCCCTTGGTCCCCCACCTTCCAGTGGTTCCTGTGGCCATCTGGTGTACAATGTTCTACCTGCCTAGGGATAAAGGGGTGCAGGGGGAGGTGGGAATTAAGGTTAGCTGCCTCTGTCTGTCTAGATTTTTCCAACAAGCCGGTTAGCTGCTAAGACAAGACGTCATTTTGAGAGAGACAGAGAGAAAGAGAGAATCCTTGGCCCCGATGACAGGTGTCTTTTTTTTTTTTTTTTTTTTTTTAATACTAGGAGTCACCTAAAAAGATTCTCCAGGGAAAAACTATCTATCTGGTCACATTAGGAAGACAGGTACAACCCGGGCAGCAGAGGGGCTGGTGTCATCTGCTTGGACCCAGGAAGGTTGTCCCTGTGTTAAGCTGTGTCACCCCGCGGGAAATGACTCCCACTTCCTTCTCAGAAAAGCCAGCTCAGGAAGCAGCCATGGCGGCCCAAGTAGGCACACACGTCCCTTGCTCACCAACCCCTTGGGCAGATCCCTACTGATGCCTCCAATGGACCAGGAACTGTGGGGGCACCTGGGCACGCGGAGACCTGGACACCACATGCCCTGTCATCCCACATGCCTGCTCTCTCCTGAGGAGGTAGACACTGACAGGTTTCCTTTCAGACAAAAGTAAACACAGAAGACCGTGTAGACACAAGGAGCCCGGGGCTCAGTCCAGAAAGATCAAACCAGTTCACTCAGTATGTCTGGAGTGTTCAGTCAAGGAGGGGATGTGAGATGCATGCGTGCATGCATGTGTGTGTGTGTGAGTGAGTGTGACGTGGTGTGTATCATGTACGCATGGGCGTGTGTGCGTGGTTGTGTGTTATGCGGCGTGGGTTTGTGTAGATGTGTGTTTGTGGTGAGGGTGTGGGGAGGGGAGTGGGGCTGAAGGTGGGACCAGAGGACAGGCTTGTGATTCAAATCGTGAGCGTTTACTGAATTTGCATGATACAGAGCTCAGATTTTTATTTTAGGCTAGTTTGTGACATTTGGGGTAGATACTATAGAATGAACATATCATTTCTTCTCTGCCGTGTTTTCTTCAATACAAATCATGCCAGTTGCTCTGGTGTTACTGCCGGTATTTCTAATTATTCTACAGCTTAGTGCCTCGGTTCAGGCAGATGCAGGAAACCTCTTTAATTAACTGCATCTAAGGAAATTCAGCTTAGCAAGGTCGTGACAAATACAAGACAAGGGCGTCCGGGCTCTCCTGGTCCTCCGCCAGCCTCGCCTCCTGGCAGGTCTGACCTAGACTGTGTGCTTCAGCTTGTACACACTCGGAGGGGATGGTTTGAATGGTTTTCTGACCTGTGGTCTCCAAACTTCCCCCTGGAGGACCTGGCCAGTTGTGTGCTAGGGCTAAGACCCACCTCCCAGGGCCCCCTCCCAGGGCAGAGCTGGAGAAACTGCGAGTCCCCATCTCTTAGCCTCTTATTTCGGTTTCTCTTCCAATCAGATCCCTGTGTTTACACATTTTGTCTGCAGGCATATGAAGACCATTAATTAGACAATGATCTTTTTATAACTTATCAGGATTTAACTAAAAATGTTCCTCGCTGTTTTGTCTTCTTTTCCCCTGGGATGATGGGGTGGGGATTTTGTTTTCTGTGGCTATGCGGTATGTGAACTGTCACCCTTTGCTTGTGAACCCCAAAACTATGTGAACCCCAGAAGCCTAAAGGAAGGCATGGGCTTCCCTCATCTCTCCCCCTCCCTCCGATTCCTGGAAGTGACCCTCTGTCAGTTGGATGCCTCCGAAGCAAGAGGATCACAGGGCGCTTGGAATTCATGCTGGGGGCAGGGACGGGGCCTGAGCACTGTGGTGCTGTGCCCCCTGCCACACCCCTGCTTAGAGCATTGCACAGACTGGTTGCCTACAGAAGGGGGAGAATGTTGGCTGAGCCCTAGCCTTCTCATTTATCTGTGAGTTGTTCAATACTATTCCAATTAATTTCTTATGTTGCTCTGGAGACTGTTTCTGTGGCTGATAGTCAAGAAGCCCTATGTTTGCAGAATTTGTCTGTGGTGCTGGTGATCTCATCCACTGGGTCAGCCACTGTTGCTTTACTCATTTCACGTTTGGAGTCCTGGATGTGCATCGTAGCAAGTGCGTCCTGATTTTGCAGATTTGAAAATGTCTTGTCAGGGTCACAGAACTATGGAGCCTCAGAACCAAGATTTAGACGTGGGTCTACCAACCTTAAAACCTCACATTTTTCCCTGAATTTGCTTGCACAAAAAAATGGTAGTGGTTGGAAAACTTTTATCAGGATTTATCCTGTTCTCTCTTTACAGTATATTATCAATTACCCATATTTAAATAAAAATAATCCATAGAGGCTCAGTTTTCCACATTGTCTTTCAGCCTCAACTATATGTGTTTAAGCCTCTATTGAAAGAATTAAAAATATAATGTATTATTTCCTAGCTAATGCAAATACAGATGTTGATAAGAAATAGAGCCAAGCTCCTTCTGGGAAAAAACAAAACAGAACAACAAAAACAAAACACACACACACACACACACAAATAATGGGCCTAACAGAGTTTCTAGCTTATTCCTACTGCAGCCACCCTGAACAATTTCATTACCCTGCAAATTTGTCTACCTCTAGGAAGTTTTGTGTCTCTCTCTAAGTTAGCCAATGATCCTACTATGGAGCCCCACAAAACCTAAGAGACATTGAAAAATTGGACACCCAATGTCAGATTCGCAATAAAAATGTAACATCTATTGGGGAAAATGAATGGGAATTGTAGTGAGCAGGCTTGGAGATGGCCCCCAGTCCTCCCAATTTCCCAGCACTACTCCCCCCCATACTTTGTGGAATCTCTTCCCCCTGAGTGTGAGCTGGTCGGCCTCACTTCCACAGCCCAGAACACAGCAGAAGCGATGGGGTGTCCCTTCTCACACTCCATCCCAAGAAGACCAAGACATCTAACTGTGGGGCTTCTCTCACTCTCCATCGGGCTACTGGCCAAGCTGTCAGGTGGCCCGGGAGAGAGGCCCACGGAGCGATCTTGGAAGCCGAACTTCTGAGGCCTGCAAAGGCCACATGCAGGACAAGTGGACACAAATGCTTCAGCCCAGCCCAGCCTGAGACAGGTGATGGTGGCAGGGCCACCAGCTTGACTGCAGGTCCCTGGAGACCTGGGGCCAGAGACCTCCGGCAAAGCCACGTCCAGATATCCAACCCACAGAACTGTGACATCACACATGCTGGTGGATTTTGAGCTGCTACATTTTGGGGAAATTTATGATAGAGAACTAATTTTGATAAAGAACTAATAATAGAGAGATTCAGACACAATTAGCAGCTCTCCCTTAGACTTGGACTTGAGAAATGATAGGGCACTTCACCATGGTGGAAACAGGTCCTGATAAGTATCTTTGTTGAAGACTAGTCTTCAAGGAAGGACAAACTTAAAACCAGTGCAGGGGTCTCAGCAGCAAGTTGAGTCATGCAGACAACGCTGCAAAGGACAAACAGAAGCCACAGGGAAAAAGGACAGAGCCTCCTAATCAAGATACTGCTAGAACAAGCATGCCTGGTATGCCCAGCTGAACTTCGTTGTTATTCTGGAAATAAAATAAACAGAACAAAACAAAACAAAGTGAATACTGTTGCACTGAGGTGATGGTGGGAGAAAGGATATAAAATCCATTATTTTTGAACAGCCCATGTGCTCCTAGAACAGAAGTGGGCGCCAAACACCTGCATTGTGATGGTGGAGCTTCTTCCTTTTATGTTCCTGTCAACTCAGAAGCACTTGCAATTTTATTAAAAACTTTAAGAACTAATCGAGTTTATTACTGATTTAAATATCAGCGTTGTTCTCTTATATCCTATGTATTTTTTTCTGTCTCACATGCACTTTGTTATCGACTGCACAGCCTCTGAAATAACCATTACGATTTGACGTGTAATATTAATGTGTGGAGTCAATAGTGTGTGGGGGTGGGGGGGAGATGGGAATCTAGAAATGAAATCTAAAATGCACAAATCTTAGGTTGTAAGGCTGTTTAAGGCCCTTGAGAGCAATTTGATAAATTATTGTCCAAGTACAAGAAAGAACACTTTAGTGACCCAAAGGGCTGAGCAGCTTCAAGTTAAAATCTGTTTCTAAGGAACAGTTGGTCCACTGGGAGAATCTGCTGAAATTTAAGTCAAGAATATTAACTTAGGGACTCCTGGGTAGCTCAGTCGGTTAAGCGTCTGCCCTCGGCTCAGGTCATGATCTCAGTCCCGCATCGGACTCCTTGCTCAGTGGGGAGCCTGCTTCTCCCTCTCCCTCTGCCTGCCACACCCCTGCTTATGCTGTCTCTGACAAATAAATAAAATATTTTAAAAAAGAATATTAACTTAAATCATCTATTCTAGGTTTTTATGGGAAAAAAGTAAAAGGTTTTGGAACTGTTTAGAAAAAAGCTAGACAACTAGTGGAATCAAGGGCCGCAGAGACTTGGTGCTTCCCATGTCATTTTATGACTTCTACCTGCAGTCACAAAAGGTCAGTCCCTCCCGCCCTCGCAGACACAACAGCTCTGGAGTCATCTTCCGACCCTAACGGTAAACCTGGTTCACACGTGCTAAATTCTCCTTATGCACATCACCATCTTGACTATTCTGGGTCTTCCTACACTCTATCCCACTTCACAGATGAGCCCACCCAAGCCTCAAGGTCAGTGGAAGAGGCAAGAAATGACCCACATGTGTCTGATTCCCAATCCTCGTTGTGTGCCCTCTCCCCACAGGAAGGCCCTGCAATAATCTATTCACGCCGTGAGCAGCCACCGTGGTTGTCCTTGGCCAAGAGTTACAGAACAGGGGATTTATTTATTGTCCCTTCATGCTCCATTAATCCAAAACTTTGTTTAAAAACCTCTCCAAACAAAGGTGGACTGATCAAAAGTCATTTCGTTCTCCCATCCAAGTACTAGCCAGGCCCGACCCTGCTTAGCTTCTGAGATCGGACGAGATCGGGTGCGTTCACGGTGGTTCTAGAGGGGAGGGGGGTGGGAGGATGGGTTAGCCTGGTGATGGGTATTAAGGAGGGCACGTACTGCATGGGGCACTGGGTGTTATATGCAAACAATGAATCATGGAACACTACTTCAAAAACTGATGATGTAATGTATGGTGATTAACATAACATAATAAAAAATAAATAAATTTTTTTAAAAAGTCATTGCATTGCTGTGCTCTCTGAGTGCTCTGTTCAGTCTTCTTATTAAGAAATGATTGCTCGATTTCACTCATTCACTCAAATATGTACAGACCACCTACTCTGTACCTGGCCCTGTGCTTGATCCTGGGAATGTGATGATAAACCAGAAAGAAACGGTCGCTCCCCAACACATGAAACTTCCATTCTAGCCATGGCATGACCACAATGCAGGGAGTGCCAGCCCCTCTCAGTGTGGAAGCGGAAGGAAGGGAAAGTGCAAGCTATCGGTTGAACATTGTTTGGGACATTCATGCAAGTAGGAAATATATACTGTAAATATAAGCAGGGAAAAACTGGAAAAAGTATACATATTAATACTGGCAAACAAATGCTTACAATGTCATGAGCCACCCAGTCGATGCTTAGAGACAATTTCCATTTGATTCATAAATAAAGGCAAAAATAAAGATAAACTTTGGGGGTAAAAATAAAGATGTGAACATTGACCCAAACCCATGAGCACAAAATAGAGTAGAAACAGTCCGGGACAAGAACAATTACATTTTTCTTACAAAGAAAAGATAATGTCAGGACTCTACAGTTTGGCGGCGCTCGAATGGTTTTCCTAGGAACAATGAGGAGGTAGTCAGGGATTCGTATTTTGCAAGGCTTCAGAACAGCTCTTTTTTATCGGCTTCTGAGAGAGTCGTGTATGACTTGGCCCCCAAACACGGCTTAATTCCTTTCTTATTGTTTGTCCTGCTCTGTGAACTGCAACATTTTTGCATTCTTGCAGGGCTTTGGGCTTTATCTCTGCCGACAAGGCACAAAATGAGAAGACTTCACATGAGCGGGCAGAACCTTTCCAACCAGCCTGGATACTTCCAGCAGTTCTATTGTCTTTGGCGCCCCTGGTCAGTGAAGCCTGGTGTTTGTTTTGTCCGGAAAGCTTGTGCACCAGATAAGGTCACTTTAATTAAACTTGAAGTCAAGAACTGAAGCAAACACACTAAGCACAACATGGATGAATCTCAAAAATGTTACTTCGAGTAAAAGGAGCCTTACCATAAATTCATCCTGGATGCGTCCATGTCTATAAAGTTCTAGAACCAGAGAATCTAATCTATGGTGGGAAATAAGGTCAGGACCCAGGCTGCTGCTGGGGAGGGGTGGGGGGGTCAGGGATGCAGCAGTTGCTCAGATCTGCTGTGGGGAGCAGAGCTGACGGATGGTTTGTAGCTGCCTGTGGGTCCACACCATGATGGCAGCAAGACTGCCCTTCCCCACCCCCCACCCCCGGCTGCTCACAGCCCATGATCAGCAGCGAGGCTCCAGCGCAGGCCCATCCTTGCCCAATGTGGGCCTCCCACAAGTGCAGCTTTGGCTTCTAGAATCCCCGTTGGGCTGGTCAAAATTCCCTAGCACTACACTGCACGGAGTCTCAGACTATCCCAGCCTCCTTCTCCTCCCTCTCCCAGGGTCAGAGGACACCATGGTCTGGTGGTTTTCTCCTCCTTTTTTTCCCTTCACAGACCTTCACCCAGCAAATCTCTTGCATGTTTGGTCCTCTTCTCAGAAGCCCACACAGACACAGTGATTAAAGACAGAGCTAGATTTCTCATTAGAAAAAATACTGTGAGCAAATACTGAGACCTGGGTCATTTTATATGCATGTAGAAGTCTTTAGGAAGAAGCAGATGGACATTTGCAATTTTCTTTAAAAAGTATCCGAAAAAAGATTCACTGATGAATAGATAGAGAAATGAATAGAGGGATAAGATAAAGCAAAGTTAGTAATGTTAAGGGTGGAATCCAAGTAACAGGTCATGGATTCTTTCAAAAGTGCTGTATGTTTGGAAATGTTCCAATAAGGCTGGAAGGCAGGTGCACACCGGTCAGAACACGATGATGTGATGGAACGTTTCTTGGCTGCTCACACTCCTGCTGGATTTGGCAATCACTTACAGACCCCTGGAGAATGCAAGCAGCCCCAGAGGTGGGCTGAACCATGTCCCTCCAGAGGTGCCCACATGGGGAATGACCCAGGAGGCAATGCCGGAGGCTGGGCTCTGACCGTCTGCTCCTGATTCTCTCATCTTCCTTTTTTAAAAATAGATTTTATTTATTTTATTATTAGATTATATATTATTTTATTTATACAGAGAGAGACACAGCGAGAGAGGGAACACAAGCAGGGGGAGTGGGAGAGGGAGAAGCAGGCTTCCCGCTGAGCAGGGAGCCCGACGTGGGGCTCGATCCTAGTACCCAGGGATCATGACCCGAGCCGAAGACAGATGTTTAAGTGACCGAGCCACCCAGGCGCCCTGATTCTCATCTACCTGGTGCAACTGCATGCATGCAGGATGAGGAGAGCAAGGCTCTGTGCTCCTCTTCCTCTCCCTCTCGGCAGGAGCTCTGCCTGTCGGGGCCGACTCACCTCGGTCGTCCACAGAACTGCTGGCCACTGTGGAGGGTCCTCCGAGCTGAGACCAGCCTGCCTGCGGAGCCTGGCCTGCAGATAAGGGGTGGGTTTTCCGTGGGAAGCCCGGGGCTGCCTCCCGTGCAGGTGTCCAGGGCTGGTGCAGGGCTTCCATTAGCACAGAGGGCGAGACCTGCCAGGACATGAGGAGTTGTCTTTTGTCCCCAGGTTCACGGGTTTTCTGATGGGCTCATCTGTGACAGATGCAGGGCTGTGGGTGGCATGTTGTGCTGGCCATTGTCACACTCAGAGGCAAGTTTGAGAAGAAGGAGAAAAAACACTGCTTCCTAGCCATCTGCTTCTCGTCTCTGCTTATCCGAGAGCCTGGGTGATCACTCCGGGTCACGTTCAGCGCTGCTAAGCTACAGGGTGGAGAGAGCAGGGCCCTTCCTCCAGGTGGAGATCCCCCCCAGTGGGGAGCATAGCAGTTTGAGGTCATCTTCTATGTATTTTAAGACCCTCTGGCATCCTCGCAGCCTTTATCAGGATGCAGGAAATAGTGTTGGAGGAGGATGCACCTGGAAAACAAGCCTGTCCTGGAAACCAAGATCCAGCCCTCTGAACAGCATGGCTGCTGGAAGGCAAATCAACCTGGTGCAAAATCAACCTTTTGTCCTCATTGTGGCAGCAAACACCTGCCGACCAGGATGTGGCTGTGCTCATCCCTGAGGCTCTTCAAATGCTCCACGAACTTCTGCTGACAGACACCTAAAGACAGACTTTCTCCGGGCATGGGGCATGCTGGCCCCACCGCAGTCCTCCCCAGTGATCTCCCAGCCGGTGGCCCCATTCACACATTTGAAATCAATATTCTAAAGATGGAAAGGACTCCGAAAACTGGTGGGGGTGGGGGGAAGGCACATAAAGGAAGGAGAGTTAGTTATGGGCAAAGCTGTTAATTGGAATCTCTCCTGCAGAATTTATGCCTTAACTTTCTCTTCTTTTCCTTTTTTTTTTTTTTTTGGCAAACCATAAATAATACCCAAACAAACCACCTTCTCACAGCCAGGAGATTGGGAGATAATAGAGAAAAGACTTCAAGCCACTGTGAAAACCGCTGGGAAAGAAAACTCATACCAGCCGACTTTAACTTCACACACACACACACACACACACACACACAATCCCAAACCCAGCTCATAGTCCCTGCAACTGGAGTGGGGTGAGCTTTGTTACCCAGTAAGGAAGGAAAAACCATGGCATATACCAAAGGGTTTTCCATGGCTGATAAGGCCTTTGAACCTAAGTTTCTCTAACACACAGGACTGGATTTCAGTGAGATGCTAGACATATCTCCTAAAGAATACAGGTGAAAAACATTTACAGGATAATAACACTATTCCTGCACATTAGACATTTGGCATGATTAAAGAAATTCATATTAGTGTATTCGCAGTATAAGACAGTTTAAAGTTAGTGAGCAAATTTTCAGCTCTAATGCTAATAAAATATTTATCCTTCAAAATCTCAGATAAAATATGAAATAGATTAATGATGTAGGAGAGCATAGCATATGTATGACATTCAGCTCTAAGTATTCGGCACGTCCTGACGGGGCTTGAATGTAGATGATCACTCATGTCAATCACGAAGCTCCAGATGGAACAAAGTCAGGCAAAGAACCGGTGGGAAGACTTTGTGGCATTTTCATTCCTGCCGCATTCAAGTGCATGTGGGCATGCATTTTACACGTGTGTCCTCCGGCCATTTTATCTGGGGGTGGTCTAGTATTGCATGGCCATGGTCGCCGGTCAGAGCAGACTGCATCATAAGACGTGAGTTCCCGCCTCTCTGTGACTCATCTCAGAACACACTCCTTCTTTGTGCTCATTCAGGCTGTTGAAGGTCAACCACGGTCACTGTGTGCCATCAGCCCAGAGAATCCCGCAGACAAGAGCCTGTGAATTTCCTAAGAGGTAACTCACTTGTCATGCTTGACCTTAGTATTTACAGTAGAACTGTATCTGTCTTTAAAATCAGATGGGGGCTACCTGGAGAAGGGGGCGCTGTTGGTTAAGCATCGGACTCTTGGTTTCAGCTGAGGTCCTGATCTCAGGACCGTGACCTCGAGACTCGTGCTGGGCTCCATGTTCAGTGGGGAGTCTAAATAAATCTTTAAAAAAATAAATAAAAATAAAATCAGACGACAATATTGGTTAATTCAACTCAAGTAGCATCAACTAATTGAGCCCAAGGTGGTGTTGCGCCCTTACGACCTTTGGTATCTCTTTCCTGTTCTTTTCGTTTTTTTCACACTATACATTAATCACCATTGAAAGTTGCTCAGGCTTTCATCTTAGTCATATATAATACATGCACTTGTTCATCTAAAATTCAATTATATTCCTTCTCTGGGCCAATGCGGTTTGTCTTCTCTTCTCTAAATTTCCCAAAAAATAAATTATATTTTACGATTAGCTCAGAATGTCTAAACATTTAAAAAGTACTTATGTGATTTTACAAAGTACTGGGATATGCCATCATTTTGCAAAGTTCTCCAGAAAAAGGTTATTTATGTGAGCATAACATTCATAATATTTATATTTCATTCTATTAATGTTATTTACAACCTGGATCTTAGCTTTCTGTCCAAACTTGCAAGGATAGCCCTAGAATCATTGGTCACCGATCTGGCTCTTCTAGATCCTCCGGCTTTTTTTAAACGAGGAATTCTGCATGGAAGATGGTTTTTGCGACTTACGTTCTTTTCATCTGTCAATCACTGACGTCGCCGGGGCACTTGGACAGCTTCACTGTCTCCAGGGCCCCTTGTTGCCCACCTGCCTCTTCATCCCAAAGTCTCAGTTGCAGGAGGCATAACACGCAGCCCCATCTCCGAAGTCAACATGCCATGCACCGCTCTGCCCACTCCTGGCCTGACCCTCAGGAGAATGTCATGACCACATCAGTCTCTCCAAGCGATTGTCCACTGCAACATTTTTCCTCAAAAGAGCTCTTCTGAGAGCCTAACTCACATTGTCCTGGGTGGATTCTGGAGTTTGGTCTCTACATTGTCAGCCATTACTTTTTGAAGGGGGAGATGGAGGGCAAAAGTTTGGATATATTCCTCTCAAGTATGTTACTGGACTCCATTCATTTTTATCTGATAAACATAGTTTCAGTCCTCAGTTTGGGCAAATGCAGAGACGCTCACCCCAACTATCAGTGACTATTGGGCAGATGCCCAGTAAGAAGAAATTCTTAGTAGCATCAGCAAATGGAGGTGAGAAGGAACCCCAAGACTTAAGGGGATAGTAGTGCTTTCTTTTCAGATAACAAGTATTGCTCAATACTCTCGCAAGTAATTTAGCACATAAATCTTGAGTGAAAATGATGTACCTGGAAATATGAAGGGGAGGTTGTGAGACCATCGTTGACAGTTGCTCACCTAAGAGTGGGACAGAGGCAGGTGTGGGAAACATGGTAGGAGGTTATAATAGCAAACCCACAGACTTCCCTGATGATCTGCGTCTTGGTGCCATGAGAAACCAGACAGCAGCTCAAGTTAGTGCAAAAGAAAGATCCTCTCCAACACCACGGATCAGGGAGAGACCCAGGAGCCAGGAGCAATGTCCGGCTAAGGCTCAGGGATCTCACACTCCACGATGATCTGTTGGAACGACGCCTCCCAAGTGCCTTGATTTTCTGTCCTACAAGCTCAGCTCAGCTCAGCACCTGAAGCCTTTTTCTGAGTTACTCCCAAGCAGCCATTGGAATAGTGAAAAGGCCCTTCACTCATCCCACATGCCCAGCATAATGGAATTATTGTTTTTTGTTTGTTTGTTTTATTATTATTATTTTTTATTATGTTATGTTAATCCCCATACATTACATCATTAGTTTTTGATGTAGTGTTCCATGATTCATTGTTTGTGCATAACACCCAGTGCTCCATGCAGTACGTGCCCTCTTTAATACCCATCACCGGGCTAACCCATCCCCCCACTCCCTCCCCTCTAGAACCCTTAGTTTGTTTCTCAGAGTCCATAGGCTCTCAAGGTTCATCTCCCCCTCCGATTTTCCCCCCTTCATTCTTCCCCTCCTGCTATCTTCTTCTTCTTCTTCTTCTTCTTCTCCTTCTTTTTTTTTAACATATAATGTATTATTTGCTTCAGAGGTACAGGTCTGTGATTCAACCGTCTTGCACACTTCACAGCGCTCACCATAGCACTACCCTCCCCAAAGTCTATCACCCAGCCACCCCATCCCTCCCACCCCCCACCACTCCATCAACCCTCAGTTTGTTTCCTGAGATTAAGGATTCCTCATATCAGTGAGGTCATATGATACATGTCTTTCTCTGATTGACTTATTTCGCTCAGCATAATACCCTCCAGTTCCATCCACATAACGGAATTATTGTAAGTTAATCCCACACTTAGAAGAGAATAAAGGATTTAGAAAATACCTTCTAACCTCAAGTAGACACAAGGACCGTGGAAGCACATTACCCTGCTCTCTGGGCTCAGACTCACACTGCATCCCATCCCAGTCATTGGAAGGAACAGAAGAGGCAGCACGTACATTTGTGTATTCACTTACATTGGGCGTTGATAGGTCTCTTGAAGTTCAGGACGGAGTATCAAGAAAAGATGGTCAGTATTGAACCTGTGAGAATTTTATGCTCACAAAGAAAGTGAGAAATAATAGAAAATTTGCTTTTGAAAGTTTTGCTTTTAGAAGATATCCTCATTTGGGTTAGACAGACATGGCTTTTAAAGCCACTTCAGCTCCTTCTAGTAATGTACCTTAGATAAATGGCTTGCCCTCCCCAGGTCTTCACATTATCCACTGAGGGGCAGTCTGTTACTCCTAGGGTGTCTTCCTGAGAAACAAATGACACCATGTATGATGAATACTTACCAAATGGCTTGGTTACAACCTCTGAACTCACAACTGCCAACCTCCCC
The DNA here is from genome assembly GCF_011800145.1 of Mirounga leonina. NCBI lineage: Eukaryota > Metazoa > Chordata > Mammalia > Carnivora > Phocidae > Mirounga > Mirounga leonina. The sequence continues at coordinate 16,338,702 of NW_023270615.1, forward strand.
AGGTGGATGAGCTCATGCTTTCCACTCTGGTCCTGGGGAGCAGAAGGCGTTCATCAAATTCAACGTCCCCTTAATGGTGAAATCTGATCCCAGTATTGTCTTCAATACACAGCATCTCTATATTAGACACATGCATACAAAGATAAATGATTACAATTAAACCCAACAACAAATTTCTAGAATAAGACCAACGTTGGAAGCAGCTAATAGCAGTTAATACCATGAAAAGAAATAGAGGATGAGCTTGAGAAACAACTACTGAAATGCAGAATTAACATTAAACTATTACACAAAGAGCCATCAATCTTCTACTAGAAATTTGCTTTATGTTCATAGCACCATTGTTTTATTAAGAGTTGCAAAACACCATTTATATTCGATAGAGCCATATTTTCATAAAGATAGTTGTAGACTATTTTAAGTGATATTAGCAAATTGCTGAATAAAGTCATGCATTACTCATTCTAAAAACATGTGTGCATGAGTGAGTGTGGTGTGTGTGTGTGAGTGTGTGCGTGTGCAAACCACTTTTTAAAATTGGGCTAAGAATTCTGGATAGCTGCAAGGAATTGTTAATTACATAAAGAGATGCTGAAATAGACTTTGAGGTTTGATTGAGAGGATATTACCTTGGCAACAGTTACAATCACATTAAACCTTGGTAAGATTCCAAGTGAGCTTGAGAAGATATTATAAAGGTAGAAGCATGGAGACAATGCTTTAAATGTTACATAGGGATCCACTTTCCCTAGTGTGCCTTTATGAATGGCAAACTCTTTTTTTTTTTTTAATTCAGTTTATTCTCTGTATCATTTTGCACATGCAAAATCTTTTTAGTAGAAAGCCTTGGAATGAGAAGTTTATTGAATACCTCATTTGATCAAGCAAAGAATGTGGTGACTAAATCTTATAAATAATTTAAAATCCATTTTTGATAAACTTAGTATGAAAACAGAAATAACAGATGTGACCTAATAAAAACATTGCTTGAAAGCTTGGGTACAAAGATATTGATTGTCATAATTTAAAACTAATTAAATCCAAATGATAAACAGTGAGCTTCTTTTTGAAATTCAATCTTGGCTTCCTAATTGAAAATGGTGAATTAAACACATATGTGTGCATGTGTTGTTTTTTTTTTTCCCTCATTTTCCTCCAAATTTCCTATTGAAATGACAGAGATGACGGACAGAGGGATCAAATCTGCAACTGGGCTGACAATTGTGGTATTGATGAAGTCCTGGTACACCCTGGATGTTGTAGCCAGATGGTTGGAGGACACGGTTGACATAGGAGAGAGACCCCATCCTCTTCCCCCCACCCTAACACACACGCCATGCCTGAGCAATGGGGGTGGATTGTCCTAATGGGGAAGGGAAGGAACCACGACAGTATTAAAAGACTGATTTTAGATCTGCTGTGGCATCACCACTTTCGCTCCCTTCAACCCTGACGTAAATGACAACAGAGGTATTTATAAAAGGCTAAAACCAAAAAGCAAGCCAATCTACAGATATCTGAGTAAGGAATGAGCCAGGCCCAGATAAGACGAGCTAATCCGCAGTCTTCTGGCTCAGGACACACTAAAGGATGCAGTTTCAAGCCATTGGGTTTGGGGTGGTTTGTTGTTGCAACAATAACTAATTTATACAGAGTTTGTGTCTTTATGGAGTCAACATAACTTCACTGAACTCAGTGATCCCAGAGGCCTGAGCTGCATAGCCTCAGGAACCTCTGCGGGTCCTCTTAGAGGAGCCCTATTTGACTTTCTAGAAAATCTAAGATGTATGGGATTGAGCACACTGGGTTTGGTGTTGGTGTTACAGCACCCAAGGGCATTCAAGGGAGACAAAACTAGCAAATAGAATCCACTGAAATAAACAGACTCCCATGAAAAATTCAGCTCAGTTTGCTTAAAAATGTATTGACAACGGGCTAATGTCAGATTGTTAAAAATAACATCAATGGTTATTTGATCTCAAATGAATTTTTCATTTGTAGCCTTTCTTTTATGCCCAAATTACAAACTTTTCTTATAAAAACTATGACTCAAGGAGAAAACAAAGTAATTCTTAATTTAAGGATCAAATCTTTCCGCGTGACAACTCCTGGAAGCAATGCATTTTATTTGCATTAGATGGCCAGGAACTGGGCACAAACCCATGTTCTCAATTTTTCTTTCTCTAACTCATGTTAATTAAGTTTAAACCATCTTGACATTTACGTTTGAGGATTCAAGTTTATGGCTCAAGCTAAATTTTCATAAATTGTAATGTTTCCCTTGGCCATAAGATTTCTTAATCTTTCATGACTGACACTTTTCCTAATATAGAGCCCAAACTTTGTAAGGCTTTATTAAATCTATTCAAATTGCACATATTTATTTCTGTATTTTATATTAAATATCTTATAGAAGCTAAATGTAGAGGACATCCCCGTGCATCCAGCCACAGTAGAATAATTCAATTCATTTGATCTGTCCTTGCTGTCAGTTGTAGTAAAGGCAAAATATAGGCAGTCTTCTCTGAAACTAATTAGAGTACAACTCAAAAATATTTCTACCACAGCACTGTGGAATACCAATTTACATTATAAGACATAAGAGTAGCTCTTCAGCTCTTGATTTTCTAGGAAAAAAATAAGGAAAAATGCAACAGCTACCCTTTCAAGAGTTTGCGTGTCCAGAGTGTCCCCACCTGAAAGGCTCAAGTCCTGCCCGTGGGAGGGGTCACAGGGACAGGGAGAGCAGGTGTTTCTCAGAGCATTACTACAATGGATAGCATCTGTCCACAGTAGAAATTTTCCAAGACAACATGACCTCAAGGCTCTAGTTTTCCCCCTTAGGAAATAAATTACTTCTCAGGAGAGAATCTTGTATCCCAGCGCACTGAGGGACAGGAGGCCTTCCTATTTCCCTTTTCCAATTCAGGAATCCTTTGTCCCAAGTATCCAGAGCTCAGAGACACACAGTGACTTGCTTCCAGGACACTGGTCCCCTTAGACTCTGCCACCCAGCAGCCTGGGGGAGGGTAGAAAGTCTGCAGGAGACGTCAGAAATAGAAGGGTCCCTTCCTGAATAGAAGGGTCTATTAAACACATTTCAAAAACAATACTGTCCTTCAATAAAATTTCTGTTTACTGGCTAAACGACAGGACTAGAAGCAGAAAAGATATTGTAGTAAAATTCTCATATTTCTTCTCATATCATTATTTTTTAACAAAAATTTCCTATTTCCTGTGTTGAAAATATGTGATTTTTATGTATTCAGTTAATTCAAAACCTGTCTCCACTTTGGCTGTGCAGTGAGAGGCTTTCTCCCTATCTTGGCATTTCTATTTCCTGCTTTTCTGGGTAAAATATGCCCACTTGGCACCTTGGCATCTTTTAAATGTCTTCTTATTTATACCCTGTCTTGTATTTAAACAACAACAACCCCCACGTAAGTGATGAAAACCGGATGAAAGTAAGGCAGGCATATAAAACGTAAGATGGTTTCTGGTCTAGTGTGGGTGCAGAAGTGGCCATTTTTTTGCCTTTCAAATTTCCAGAATTTAGTGCAAAGAGGAGTCTCAGCCGCATGGCTGACCTGTGATGTGACCAGGTCCTCAGATGTGGCACTGGGCGTTTGGCTGACTCTCAAATAAATGCTCTCCATGAGGACCTCACAGAATAGACCTTAAGTACGATACTGAGCAACATTTTAAACAATGAAATGTATTCATGAGATTGTTTTCTTTCTTTTCTTTTTTCTTTTCTCTTGTCATTGGATGAATCTGTTTTGCTTTCATGAGGCTGTTTCTTAAAACATCCTTCAAAGTCAGGTGATGGCAGTAACCCAAAGCTGCATTCCAGAAAAAGCAGATCTCTACGGGGCCAAAATAATGTGGTTCCCATTTAAGCTCGCCCTTCACCCTGCTTAATGGAAAACAAATTAGCAGATGCAGAGAAATAGCTGAATTTTACATCCTCTAGACCATCCTGAGCAATTATTCTTTTGAATCAACTTTCACTTTGTTCAGAAACAAGAGTGAAACCACAGTCAAGGGCCCTGGGAAGAATGTAGCATGCTGGTGCTCTGCCCTACAGCGGGGAGAAGTGCCCAGATGACTCATCAGGTGGCCAAGCTCAGGGAAGGACGAGGTCCTCTTATGAGAGGAGCACACCAGGGAAGGGCTCAGATCTGTGCATGGGTGCCCCACCCCCCACCATGCCCCCGGGAACCTGCAGGTAGAGTCTCATCAGTGCAGAATCACAAACTGTGTATCCCAGGGCATAGTCCCTAGTGCCAGTCCCCCCAGACATGTCTGTGTGCAGGCGAACAAATGGATAGTTATGAGGGCTTTTTCCCATGAAACTTTATGGAAGCAGTGAAACTTTCTGGTTTATCCAGAATTAAATGCATGTAATCATTGCCTACATCAGACTTTGGATTTCGGGGATCATAACACCCACACAAACACAGAGAAACAGAAAGAGCAGGTCCACATAGAAGCGTAAGGTTGCCCAGATGTCCCGCCAAATAGAGCCAGAGCATCACAACAAATACAGACGCGGCCATCAGACCCAAACACAGTCCCCTTACATCTGTGATCACAACCATTTCAAATTGAAAAGTACCTCGGCAGATATAAAATATAGAACAGACATAATAGTAAAAATGGAGGATTTTTAAATGGAAAATGCCATGTTATGACACCGTCTTTATTTTTCTCATTTTTCTACGGATGAAGTTTATCCGTATTTTGATCTTCTTTTTGTCACTTTATTCAGAACATGATAAGCCCTGGGGAAGGTGAGTTAGATGCCTGTGGCCGACTTGCCATTTTGTGCAAGGATTTCACAAAAACTTACGCTTAATGGAACCAAATTCTTCAGATTTATGATTATGTAATGACAGGCTTTCATACTTTATTTCAATTCAAACCATTTCATAAAAAGGTATTTTATTCTCAATAAAGTTTCAGTTAATTAAAATAATCACAAAAATTCCTGTTGCCTACCATGTTTGGATAAAATTAACAACCATTCTATCAATTCAGAAGCTCACTAAAATCCTTAATTTGATGAATTATTTTCATCTTGGTAGAGTCTCAAATTGAGAAGCTGAATTTGGTGACAGGCCTATGGTCTGAATACTTGGAAGACAGGAAGTCTGATTTCTTGGTTGTGGTTTGGAAGTGGACAACATTGATCTGCCACTCCTCACAGAGTGGTAAAGACAATTGCGTGTTTCGTGGAGGACACTCTCCCTCCCCCTAATCTCCTTGCCCTATGCCACACGTCAGACTATAGGTCCATCTATGGCTCAAGCAAAATGAGACCGTAGGGTAACTGTGGCTTATATGTAGGATATTGGCTCCCAACGATTGTTACCTCACCCATGAATAATCAGTTCCATCAGGATATGGATTGTGTCTGATAGCCAGCCCTTCATCCCCAGAAGCCAAACCAAAGCAGCTAAACAATATTTAACAGTCTTACAATATTTCACAGTTAAAAAAAATCTATTGAGTCCTCCAGTGAAACTTGGGCATTTAGTTCATAGGCACAAGCATAAACTACTGGATATAAACAGTTACTTCTCTCAAAAGAATTATAATAACTTGTGAATTCAGAGCTGCTGTTCCAGAAAAACTATTGTCCATGTCTTGGGGCCATGAAGTTCTCTGGATTTTATGAACACAAGGAGCTCTGAGGCTGAGATTCTCTCAAACATGAATTCTCTGGCTTCCATTTGCCAAACAGATGAAGAAAGAAACTTGATACAAGTAACTCAGATCACCGATAAAAAGGGTATCCAATGAAATGTAACCACTATGGATATGAGAAGTCTAGCAACATGACTATTGTTGAAAACGATTTTCCAGTTTCCAGGTGAACCGTTTTTATAGCTGACCCTCTGAACTTAATTTACATAACTTGCATCACCTTTTCAATAAAAATAATTCCCAATAAACATTGAATTTAAATATTAAATTAAGAGCAATTTAAATTAATTTTCAGCAAATATTAGATTCACATGTCCAAAAACAAATGAAAGATGAAGAAATGATGCACATTACATTGTTCTCTAATCATCTCATGTCAACAAGCTCCTGACTTCCCCGTCCCCCCCCCCCCGGGGGGAACACAGTGCACTCTCTGTTGCCCCATGCAGCTTCTCTCTCTGGTGCCCCGATCCTCCCCAGAGGCAGGCTCAGGCTGTGCACACTGGCAGCTCAATCATGGCATGAAGGCTCAATGCTTCACCCACTGTGAGGTGGGTGATAACAAACTCTTGCTTTGTTATCATTGTGCTTCGAATGACTTTGCGCCTCGATTCTGGAAGTGATGGGATCATCCTTTTGTCTCCATTTCTGTTCACAGTGACTGATAGGGAGTTTGGGCCCAGAGATGAAAGCCCTTGAGGGACACAGTGGAGATCAAGCTGGAGGAACCTACAGCTGGGCACTCGCTTACTGCTCTCTGAGTGTCTCTGAGGCAAGTGTGCTCTTTGCCTTAAATGATGAGACCTCGGCATATCAGTTTGTTCTCGTCCATGTTTGCCATCCCAGAAAGTATTTCTTTAAAGATTTATTTATTTATTTTCAGAGAGAGTGAGAAAGAGTCAGCGGTGGGGAGGGACAATGGGAGAGGGAGAGAATCTCAAGCAGACTCCCCGCTGAGCGCAGAGTCTGACTCGGGGCTCGATCTCATGACCCTGAGATCATGACCTGAGCCGAAACGGAGTCGGAGGCTCAAACGACTGAGCCACCCAGGTGCCCCAGAAAGTATTTTCTCTTCTTTATCTGTTAATATTGTTTTTACTAATCTTGAGTGCTTCCCTGTGTTAGAGGTGAGCATTTATAGAAACTCAATATTTTCCTACACCAGTCATTCCAAAGTCCTAAAGGGCAATATTTACATACCAAAACATGACAATTTTTGTTCTTCAGTTGAAGAAAATTTGATATTTACCAAAGGAAAGCATTATTTGCAGTCTTAAAAGTAGGGAAGTTAAAAAGCCAGAGGTTTTATAACACAGAGCCTAAAAATTTCATCTGCAACCTCAGATTGTCGGAGTTTGAAACTTAGTTTTATTTTTACTCTCTAGATGCGTGACCCTGGCAAGTCACTTAACTTCGGCCTCTTGGTGATTGTCGTCAGACCTTCCCCGCAGAGCTGTTGTGAAGATCAAATCAAAGGAAGAAAGGCCCCTCACGTGCCCAAGACAAAGCTGGCTGCAAGGGACAGATACATCACCACTAGTTGCTTATGGTCGTACATTTTCATACTACCACATAAAGCATCAGCAAAGGTCTGACTATGGGGAACTCCAAAGAAAATTTTTGTTGTATTTTAAGAGGCTTGAATATTTTAAAGACTCACTAATTCATTCATTCTTTTATCAAACAATTATTGGATACCTGCTCTGTGCTGAGCATTGCCTTTATTTTTTATTTTTATTTTTTTTAAGATTTATTTATTTATTTATTTGAGAGAGAGAGAGAGAGAGAGCATGAGACAGAGGAGGGTCAGAGGAAGAAGCAGACTCCCTGCTGAGCAGGGAACCCAATGCGGACTCGATCCCGGGACTCCAGGATCATGACCTGAGCCGAAGGCAGTCGCTTAACCAACTGAGCCACCTAGGGACTCTGATAAAATAAAATAAATAAAAATTTAAAGACAACTAATCATCTCATGTCAAAAACATAGTGCTGGACTTGAGTTCTCGAAACGGTAGATGACAGGTGATCAGAAGATGGGCTCCTGAAGGGTTCTAGAGAGTGAGGACGCCTCAGGAAAGGTTTGTACAGGGCCACATGGGGGCACAAAGCTGTGGGCATGAGCCTTCTGCAAACAGTCCCTGCAGTGGGTGGGAGCTGATACAACATCCAAGCCTCTTCCCTGCCACCATTCAAAGTAACCACCCACCCATCAGCTAATGAGCTTCCGGTTGCAAGTGACATTTACAGTAACCAGTTGACTTGCCAGGGTCCCCTCACTTACACTCAACCTGGGATGGGATGGTGATGGAGACCTGTGCCCTTTGGAGAGCAGAGACTATGACGACCCACTTTGTAAGACGATGGGACACCACAGGAAAGCCCACTGCCCCATTAAAAGGGGCTGGATAGGACCTTCTGGAAATGGGGCTACACACCATAATACAATAAAATTATATCTTTATTAGAACCTGGGAGGAGTTTGGGTTAAAAAGAAAACAATTATTACCAATAGGAATTCAAGACCTATCTTGACTGTCGTTGTGATTTCAGGGCTGTATTGCACATGTCAACACTGATCAAGTGTAATGCACAGTGTATTATTATATTTCAATTAAACCTTAATGAGACTGTCAGAAACGAATCTCTGTTCTATTAAATCACCTGTAGAATATGAGTTCATAGAAAGACCATAATATTTCTGATTAGTTTATGGCTTTGTTCATAGATTAAAATAATTGTAACATTTTGTGATTTGATTGAAATTTCATGTATTTAGAACCATGTGTACCAGAATTATTTCTACATATCAGGCAGTTCTTTTATTCTCAAAATTCACTGGGGAAGATGTTTAGACCTTTTATGCTGGAGTCAATAAATATCACTGAAGCATTCTGATAGTATTTAAACTTATTTTAGATTGAACACTTTTGGCATTTAAAATTATCTAATATTTCAAAATCAATAATAAATTATAGAATGAGAAACACTATGTTCTCCAAATTCTGAGCAGCATCAGATTCTTCATTGCTTTGACTTTAACTACAGCTCATGGTGATTTTTCCTGGTTGACCTGAGTATGCTTAACAGCTGGTTGTTTAACAAATATTTATCAAATACCAATTATGTACAAAATGTTACAGATACAGGGGTGAAAACAGACACACTCCCGACTCTCCTGGAGCGTATGTAATTCAGATATTAAAAAGAGATGACACTGGTTCTGTATCTAAAGAGTCATCCCTCCATCCTCCTAACAGGTATAGAGCTGGATATTGTCAAGAGGTCAGTTCTTCCCAACTGAATCTATAGATTTAATGCATTTCCAACCAAAATTTCAGCAAGGTATTCTGTAGATGTCCACAAACTGATTCTAAAATGTATATGAAGGGGCAAAAGATCCAGAACGGACAACACAGTATTGAAGGAGAAGAACACGGTTGGAGGACTGATACTACCTGACTTCAAGTTTACTATAAGGCTACAGTACTCAGGACAGTGTCATACTGGGAAAAAATTAGGCAAAGAGGTCAATGGAACAGAACAGAGAGCCCAGAAGAAGACCTTCATAAATGGAGCCAACTGACCTTTGACAAAGGAACAAAGGCAAAACCCAATGGAGCAAAGATAGTCTCTTCAACAAACGGTGGGGGAACAGTGGGATGTCCACATGCAAAAAAGTGAATCTGAACACAGACCTTTCACCCTTCACAAGCATTGACTCTAAATGGATCGTAGACCTAAATGTAAATGTGAAACTGTAAGACTCCTAGAAGATCGCATAGGAGAAAATCTCCTACCACACGGAGAGCAAACCCTAATGTAAACTATGGACGAGGAGTGATTGTGTCATGTAGGCAGCAGGGGGATGTTGATAATGGGGAGGCTGAGGGGTGTGGGGACTGGGGGTCTATGGGAAACCTCAGTACCTTCCTCCCAATTTTGCTGTGAACCTCAAACTGCCCTAGAAAAATGGAAGTTTTAATTTAAAAAATGTAATGACACAAACAGATGTGTATTTGCAAGTTATGACAAATGCTGTCAAGAAAAAAAACTCCAATACTCGAGGAATGTTCCCTGAAGGTAGATCAGACGTAATCTAGGCGAAGAGCCAGAGAAGTACATTCCTTGAAGACGGAGCTCGCGGGGAAAGGCTTGGGTGTGAAGAGTCCTGTGGTGTTCCAGGGCAGGAGAGAGCAGGTCCCGATTGAGACAAATAGTTATTTTTGCAGAAGCTCAACTACTTAGTTGTCTCTGAAATCCTGCCACTTCTTTTTCTCAGCACAAGAGCCTTGTGTATTTTGTATGCAAGTGGCTATAGTGCTAAATTCCTGTTTGCCTTCACCGAGGAGTGAGCTGCTAGGTGCTTCCAGAATCATCATTTCAAGACATGCTTTTAATTAATAACTGAAGACTTATTAATTATTAATCAGAACTGAGGATAAAGTGCTTCATAACCAGGTAGTCGAGCCTTAATCAATTTCTAAAACTGCATTGTAGAGGATTTTGAAACTACGTTACTCCTTCCTAGTAATCTCTAAGTAATTCTCTGGTTTATGAACACACTGAAGCTTCTTTAACTTCCTCTGTTTACACCTGGCTGCCTGCACACTTCTTTAAAATATCTCCGGCTCATTTGATTCTTGAATTGTTCTCACATCACTTCTGCAAAGTAAGTACCATTTCTTCATTCCAAAAAATAAAAAAAAAATTTTCTTTTAAAGAAAGAATTGGAAGCTGTAAACTGATGACAGGTGAAATGTAAAAGGATCAAAGGCTAATTGGCTTTGGATTGTTCAAGAAAAGTCCGAGGAGCTCCCTTCGATGTGAGGGCCCAGAAATGTCTGATCCTGTCACGTGCTGTCAATATGTAGGAAAGGCCAAGGGGGCCAGTGTGCCCCCAAAGACAAGAATAATTTTTTTAAAGATTAATGGATTGTCTTTATATATTTCAAAAAATAATCTTCCATTTGATAAGATAAGTAGGAACATATATTAACAATAATAATTAATTGTAATAAGTAGGAGAGTATATAAATAAGTAGGGAAGTATGTATATCGAGCAATCTCTTGAATGGTAATAGGAAGTTTTTCTGACAACCTGGCTTACCATTGATTAAATCATAAATAGTTCGGGGGCACCTGGGTGGCTCAGTCGTTAAGCGTCTGCCTTCAGCTCAGGTCATGATCCCAGGGTCCTGGGATCGAGCCCCACATCGGGCTCCATGCTCCGCGGGAGGCCTGCTTCTCCCTCTCTCACTGCCACTGCTTGTGTTCCCTCTCTCAAATAAATAAATAAAATCTTAAAAAAAAAAATCATAAATAGTTCGGATAGTGTTTAGAAGAAAACGTCCTCATTCCCTTTATTGCAGCTGTAGTTCTTGTTATAAAAGCTCGGCTGACTTGACATCTTTCAAATGGGTTTTGAAATGACTTCAGGTTATCAAGCATGGAGCCCGTAGAAGGACAGGAGCACCGCGGGAGTGGGACTGGCGTGCCCCCTTGGCCTCAGCCCAGCAGAGGCTGACAGCTGCTCGGTCAACAGCTGAGACACTAGGATGAGGGTTTACAAACTCCCCCCCCCACCCTTCCCAAGAGCACAGGCAAAAACCCAAATGGAAAGACCAACAAAGCCAATAAAGTTAGAGGAGGTATGCCTCCAAGCAATTCATCATGCTTGTCAACACAAGCCATAGCAATGGTCATTGCAGGACTGGTTAAGCTGAAGACCTCTTGTCTCACGGATTAATACGCTGAAGAACATTTGTATTCGTTTTCTATTGCCCTGCAACCAACTGCCACAAACTCAGGGGCTTAAAGCAGCACACATTTATTATCTCACAGTTTCTGGGGGTCGGGAGTCCAAACACAGCTTAGCTGGGCTCTCTGCAAGGCTTCAACTAAGATGCCAGTGAAGCTTGCATTTCCCCGGGATGCTGGGCTGGGGAAGGAAGGGTCTACGGCCAAGCTCATTCAGCTTGCAGGCAGGATTCGTTTCCTTGCAGTTGTAGGAATGGAATCCCATTTTCTTGGTGACTGCAAGCCAGAAGCCCTTGCAGGCTGATGGCTAGAGTTTGCCTCAATTCCTTGAGGCCACGGCCAGTTCTTTGCTCTGTGGGCTCCCTAAGAAAGCTGTCTGTTTCATCAAAACCGACAGCAGAAGGAACGTGAGTCTCTTAATGAGATGAGTTACAATCCTATGTACGGATGTCACATTGGGGAATCATGCATTCCCATCCCCTTTGCTGTATACTATGGATTATTAGCAAGTCGCAGGTCCCAACCTCAGCGAAGTGGGCAAGGAATCACAGAAGGACAGGAACACCAGGGGGTGGGGGTGGGGGGTGGTAGGACACACCTTTAGAGTTTGCCTGCCACAGCCAACAGCGTGGTAAACACAATAATATGAAGGCCCATCAATCATCTAGAGTTGCATTGGCCAATATCTCGAGCTTTGTTGTCCAATGTTGCAGCCACCAACCACACGTTAATATCTAAATTTAAATTTAAATTAACTGCAATTAGAAAACTCAGTTATCTGATCACACTAGTCACAGTTCAAGGGCTCAACAGCCACATGGGGTTAGTGGTTAATGTATTCAGCCCAGATGAAAAAATATTTCCATCATCACAGAAAATCCTATTGGGAACCAGTGGTCTAGAGTGACTTTCACGTTGGTCCCTTTGTTTATGGCGCTTGATAGATGACATTGGCTTTCACAAATTATAAAGATTCTTTATATCTTATTTGAGATCTATCTAGCCAGTTGTTTTCTGACATATAATTCAGAATGACGTTTTCTATCCAATGTAAATATATAATATAATAACATCTAAAATAATGGGAATAAATAAAAATATATATTTTAAAGTAACAAAACATTACCAGCTGTGCATTGTTAATATATATGGGTAGAATGATTGTAAATTCCATGAAGTTACAATTCCAAGTACATAAAGTTTAATTCTCTTGATTTTCTGTCAGTATTACAAACATATATAACCATATATTCAAATTCTTCCTTCTTTCCCTCCCTCCTTCCCTTTCTTTTCTTTTTTTTTTTTTTTGCCTTCACTCCACCCATACGATAATATTTATGTAAGGCCTACCATATGCCAAGCTCTACTGCAGATGTTTGGGACACATCAGAGAACCAAATGTGCATTCTAGTGATGATTAAAATACTTTCCTGAAACTCAATCTTTCCCATACAAGAGTATGATAGGAAATGACCAAATAGAATAAAGCAAAGTTCCTTTTGTCTGTGTCCTCAGCTTGCCAGATACACTAGTCCCAGTGCACGGGATGATACCTTCTGGGGTATTTTTAAGGCTGCTTGGCCTTGCCCAACTGGGAAGTTTCCTATGGGACAGTTAAACCTCATTTCTTATGTTGTCCTTATTAATAATGAGCAAAACCAAAACCAAGTAGAAATGAACAAAGAAATAAACAAAAACAAGGTAACACCTAAAGAGAGTTGATTTCTCAAGCGAACATTTCACAAATTCAATGAATGTCAAAGTTTTTCAACTTCACCATAATGTCACTAACTTCAAATTTATATGATTATTGAGAATCTCACAAACCTATTAGCAGTCAATTGTTCACATTGCTATAATTACCAGGAATATTCCAAAATATATTGTCAGTTCAGTTATTTTTAAATGTTTCTTGCCATCTTGGGATTTTTTTAATGAATTGAAATATAATTTTGAGATATAAGGAAAAGCCATTCCAGAATATAGATGCAGGCATATGTCATTGAAAGATCAGAAATGCCTTGATCATGAAGAATTCTATAGCTCCTTATTGCTTCTCTTGATTAACTGGTGAAATGCTCAATTAATTCACTCAAGTCAAAATAATTTTACTTATAAGAACATTGATTAGGGAAATTATTATAAGGCCCCCCAAAAGACCTAATAGTTAAATAAAATGTTCATTCTGTATAATATATGATAACAAAATAATAATATATTGGGCAAAAGTAGATCACTGTATATGAATTTGCTGATTTTTGTAGCTTTAGCTATCACATGTTCTGGGTGAGGAAGAAAACCCTTTGAGGAAAAACATTTTATCTGTACTTCTCCCTATCCCACATAATAAAAGCTATATCATTCTCATTTCCATAGAAACTTCCATACTCAATACCCAGGGTTGTTTTTTTTTTTAATCCACTATTTTCCAATTAGAAGTGAATGCAATCCTATCAGATACATATGGCCTCCAATTAGATATGTATGAATCAATTAGATAAGCATGCCCTCCAAACAGATATGTGTGCCCTCCAGTTAGATATCTGTATCTACCTATTAAATATGCATGTCCTCCCACCAGACCAGCTCGGCCTTCTATTAGAAATGCAAGCTCCCCAATTAGAATGATCTGTCCTCTAATTATATACATTAGACCTTCTATTAGATCTGCATGCCCTCCAATATGATAGATCTACCCTGTAGTTAGATGTGTCCTCCTGCCTATTAGATTGGCATGCCTCATGAAGCCGGATTTCAAAGCTGTGCGGCACACACAGAAGCTTGAACAACCCCAGTAAAGGACCAAGGATATCAAAAGTCTTAAGATTGCTGCTTAGCTCTATCAGAGTCCTTGATCTGTCTGCTAAGATCTGTCAGAGGAAAGAATTCTTCCATACGAGGGGGCTCAGATTCTTCAATGATGAAAGATTGTAGGGACTGGAGTTACATCTTATGGAAAAAGTAAACAGTTTGATGTCGCTCAGTTGCTAGAAGCAAAAAACGGTGGGAGGAGGGAATAAAGCCAAATAGCATTAGCTAACACTTCTAGTATTTAGTAGGAATGTCTATTGGTTTCTGGTGTGTAGGTGCCTTTTATCCTGAGTGCCTCATTGTGACTTCTGCAGGTCCTAGGAACTTTTGCATTTGTGGGCCCCTTCTTCCACAAAAGATACTAAAAATTATATTTTGTGATTATATTGATTTAAGGATTTATATAATTGAGTCTGATTATTTTTATTTTCCATGAATATCTGTTTATCTGTCAATTTTCCATAGAAGTTGCCTCTATCAGATTCTTAGGGCTGCTGCGAAAAATTAGTTCAAAATTGGTGGCTTAAAACAACAGAAACTTATTTGCATATTTCTGGAGACCAGAAGTCTAAAATCAGGATGTTGGTAAGCCCCCACTTCCTCCAAAGGCTCTAGGGGAGGGTCCTTCTTTGCCTTTTTTGGCTCCTGGTGGCAACTGGTGGCTCTTGGTGTCTCCTGGTGACTCCTAGCGTCTCCTGGTGTCTCCTGGTGGCTCTTGGTGACTCCTGGTGACTCCTAGTGTCTCCTGGTGACTCCTGGTGGCTCCTGGTGACTCCTGGTGTCTCCTGGTGACTCCTGGTAACTCCTGGTGTCTCCTGGTGACTTCTAGTGTCTCCTGGTGGCTCCTGGTGGCTCCCGGTATCTCCCGGGGGCTCCTGGTGTCTCCTGGTGACTCCTGGTAACTCCTGGTGACTCCTGGTGGCTCCTGGTGGCTTCTAGTGTCTCCTGGTGGCTCCTGGTGACTCCTGGTAACTCCTGGTGTCTCCTGGTGACTCCTAGTGTCTCCTGGTGACTCCTGGTGTCTCCTGGTGACTCCTGGTGACTCTTAGTGTCTCCTGGTGACTCCTGGTGTCTCCTGGTGTCTCCTGGTGACTCCTGGTAACTCCGTGTCTCCTGGTGACTCCTGGTGTCTCCTGGTGTCTCCTGGTGACTCCTGGTGGCTCCTGGTGGCTTCTAGTGTCTCCTGGTGGCTCCTTGATTTCCGGCAGCATCATCCTGATCTGTGCATCTGTTTTCACATGGCCTTCCTTCCCATTTTTATGTGTTGTTTTCTATCTCTTATAGGAAACACTCATTGGATTTTTTTAGAAGATTTTATTTATTTATTTATTTGAGAGAGAGAAAGAGAGCACAAGCTGGGGGAGCGGCAGGCAGAGGGAGAAACAGACTCCCCGCTGAGCATGGAACTCGACACAGGGCTCCAGCCCAGGACCCTAAGATCATGACCTGAGCCGAAGACAGACGTTTAACTGACTGAGCCACCCAGGTGCCCTAGACATTCCATCTTTACCTTAATTACATTAACGAAGACCCTGTGCCCAAATAAGGTCTCATCCTGAGGCTCTGTGTGGACATGAATAGTGGAGAGACCCTATTCAACCCACCACATTGCACAAAAGAATATTTTTACCCTTATGATTTTAGATGATGGTATTGTTTTCTTTTCCGTGACTATGCCAGAGAAAGTGGCTGAAAATCAAAATGGAAGCAACACAGTAAAATTTTAATCATAAAGGAATATGCACTTTTAATACATCACCTGCAACTAATGTAAATGAGTTCTGTTCATTTTGCTCATGGACAATTTTTTCGTTCGGATCTTACTGTCTCCTCTCATCTGTCCCTTCCCTCTCACTTTTCAACCTCCTTCATCTGACTCCATTCTGAGACCTCCTCCATCTTGGTCACTTGTCCCCACTGTTCTATGGCCTTCATGTGTACAGATCCCCCAGTGAGCTATGACCAGTGCTGAACAGACAGGATTCCACCCTCTACTGCCGAGTGCAGCAGTGGGTGGCTTGGGTGCACTGGAGAGGTTTATCACACTGTTGACTCCCATGAGTTTGCTATGGAGGGATTTCCTGAGTCAACTTCACATACTCTGATTATATCATGTTTTTAATACTTACTGTTTCAAACCTAAGGGTAGGGTAAGGATGTGTGTTAACACAGTTCCTATCACCAAGCAGACATTTTCCGTGTTGCCCAATGTGATGCGTGATTGTGTGCATTTATGTGTAAGACACACCAAAAATGTTTCTAAGTGTAAACGTGAAAATTATTTGGAGAGCCTCTCTCTTTCTTTTGCTCTCCCTACTTTTCAGTATGTTCAGTACATTCAACCCACCACTAGCGGCCAATGGCCCATGTCATAGTCCGCTGAAGCCTGAGGTCCCAAGTGGAGTGTTCCACCTGGACCTGCTTCTGGTCACAGGAGCTATTCCTTCTCCTCATCTCAAAATTCCTGTGTCCCATTTTCTTCCAGCACTGGAAGATAATTAATGTGCTAATGGCACAACATAAACTGAATTAATGTCAGTGTTACTAATAGCTTAATGTTCTACTCCTCAGAAAGTATCTGCATTGTATCAGTGGTCAGTCGCTTCACTTTCAAATGGGTCATGTGGGGATTCTCAATGGAACTGCAACTCTAATATATGAAATAAACCTAGCTGTGCACACAGCAGACCCACACACAGACTCGGCCGAACATATTGTCAAGACTCTTCCTAAATAAATTGAGCTATTTTCCATAACTTGCATGAAGTTTGTGATGGGCTGTATTCGGCAAGATAAAGGGGTTATTGTTCAATGAATAGCAATGAAAGGATCAGAATTATAATGCAGTCTTTTAAAAAAATCCACAATGAATATTTATCTCTCAAATATTCACTTGCCTTGACATACCTCATAACTGACTGCAAAGCAAAGTATAAGAAGGAAATTGCTTGAAAGATAATTTAAAAAGAAAATATTAGCAAATAAGCTCTGTTATCAAGGAAAAAGCTAATGTATAATGTCACTTTTTTGACAATTGGGTTTGAAGAATCAGATATTTTTAATAAGTTCCTCATTCTATCACATACAAAGCATCTAGGAAAAAATGTATTAGAGAAACCTAACACAGCTCATGATTTGTGTTTTTAGCCTTAGCAATTATCCTGGTACAACGTGTAGCTTACGTTTGCCTAAATCAGAATATACATGGGACTATTCATGGCCCTGCATAAACTCTCATCTAGGTAAACTGATGATAAATAATCACTTGAGTAGACTATAGGGTGAATATTAAGTGATCTGATTTGAATTAACCATTTAGTTACATGGTGATAGATCCTGTTAATCAATTTCTACTGGTGGGTAAAGCCAGCAAATGGGATTCAACAAGGATATTGTATATACATACACCAATGGAAACAACTACAGGATCCAGAAGCAACTACGTTTGTATGTGGTAATTGATATATGATGCAGGTCACATAGAAGATCGGAGGGAAAAAGATGGGTGGGCTTCATGGTACATGAAGCCAACTGGTTTTCTATATGGAAAAAAATAAAACTGAACCTCAACTTTGCACATCTTTAAACAATAAATTTCAGGTAGACAACATAAATAAGCATTAACAACAAAACTTTAGAACTATTAAAAACAGCTCTCATCTAGAATTTAATCAGTGTGTTGTCTTTCCTCAAGACACAGATAACTAGCTGGAATTGAGTCTAAATAAATTCATTGTATTTCCCAAGGCACCATATGAAGAATTAAGCCATGCTTACCCGAACTTTGTCACACTATTGTCAACACTGCCTCGCTTAGGGTTTTCAGAACATATTAAAAATTAAGAATGAAATACCTTGCCATTTGAATCTACTTGGCCTTAGTTTTGGAAACGGGGCAAGATCGATAGGGACTGTGGCAAACAGGATAGTCGGTTTTCCATTCAGAGGTGGAACCACTTTCAGCAGCAGTGAATTGATTGCTTTGGGGAATATTCACTTATTCATCAAATAAATATTTACCGAGTAAATAGTGTAAGTCAATTGCTTTCTGGGTGTTCAGAAAACACTGATCAAGACAGAATTGCTATCTTGGAGGTGACCTCCCAGTGGAGAAAGAGAGGCAGTGAGCAAACACAAGGATATTCCAGTGTTTAGTGCTGCAGGTGCACGGGAAGGGCCATGGGGGTGAGCTTGCTGTTTTTCCCTAAGACAGTTGGGGGAGTCCTTAATGATAAGATAACCTTTGAGTAAAGAGATGAGCCAAGGGGAGTGCATTCTATTCAGTATTTTGAGATCAGGGCATACTCAGGAAAGGCAGGCAGTGTGTTTTAGGCAAAGTCTGCAAATATTTAAATGGGCAAAATATTTAAAAACTTAGTTGGGCCAATGCAATTATTGCCCTGGACAGAATGTGGCATTGGTCATTTTCCCATCCCCACCACTGTGAACCACACGCAGTCCGTCCTCCACCTGCCCCCATAGGCTGGGAGCCCCGTCTGCCAGCAACTCAAGGCTCTGAGTCTCCAGGGCTCTCTGACTCTGGGTCTTTATGAAATCGCCATCCCCTCTGGATTCAGGTCTTCTCATCTCAGAAGTAATAAGATTAGAGTCTATAACGGCACAATGCTATGATTGTATGAATATTAACAATGATGAAAATGGGATAGAACAGTTGATTTTAAAAGGCATAACCTTTTTAGTAGGAGCATTTAATTCATAACTGAACAAAAAACATGGGGAGCAAATCTCAAAGAAATATCCACGTTTCTTCTACATCAGGTAAACATAAGCAACCTCCTCCTCCTCCTGGCCAGTGCTGTAAACACTTCGAAGGAGCAAACAGAGAAAGACCGACCTCAAAAGAACAGACCAGTTAGCAAAAAGAGAGTGTGGGTAAGAATAGAGAGATGGAAACATGACATTCCTCCCCTAAGTTTTTATCCTTCTAAAGGTCACGGCCATTTCTCCCCAAAGGCATCCGTCCTCGGCCACTGCCCAACACATGACTCCATCCCCAAGGCCCATCCTCACCCCTCCTGACAGGATTAGACATAAAACCTGGACCAGCAATTTCCCCATCACGGCGCCATCTTATTATTTGTTCCCACTAGCTTATTCTGAGCTAAAGACCAACGATATCAACTACCCTGTTGCCAGGCATGATTATTTATAACAACAATTAAAGTACTTCCCAAGTGAGAAGTTTGACTATGCCAAATAATATACAGCTCCAACTTAAAATGACTGACTTTGGCCTCAGGTTCCTTAATTAACCTCTCTTGGCCTCAGGTTCCTTAATTATGTATTACTAATAATTAATAATAATAATAATACTCCACCCCATAGAGTTGTTATGTGAGTTAAGTGAATCAAAATATCAAATATGTTTAGAACAGCATCTAGGATATTTTAAGCAACGTATCAAGATTTGTTGTTATTATTTGTAACTATATCTGTCCCCAGACTAGAAGCCTTAGTGCTGGCTTTCACATTGCTCTTACATGCTTAAAGAAATCTCGTTCTTTCTCATATTGATTCATTGATTCATGCATTGTCATTCACACAGGCTGACTTAAGTCACATTTTCATTCTAGGTATGTGAGCCCCTCATTCTGATGGAAAGATCACACGTCTACAGGAGGGTTTCATAAATGAGCAGGATTGAAGGGTTTGAAGTTTAAGCTCTGAGATTTGACTATGGAGAGAAGATCTCAAAGGCAATGAAGCTTTAATCAGCATAAAGGAGTGAATGGAGGGCACTGGGTGGAAAATCCTAAACAGAAGAAGCAGCAGAGCATAGTCCTTGTAGGGGGAGGGAGCAGGGAGCAACAGAAGATGGAAGGTGGTCCGTGAGCCTGGGACACCAAATCAGGGGTCTGGAGAGGCACCAAACCCGACCCCAGTGCACAATCAAACGAGGATTTCATTGGCCAAAGACAGCTGGTGAGCTGCCTCTGAGTTAGGGCATGTCTACATATTCCTAACAGGCAAGAGTTTAGCTGAGCCGGGTGCTGGCCATCTGACGTGACAAAAGAGGAAATCTGAGAAAGCTAGGGCTTTGCTAAATAGAAGAAAGAAATCGTATATATATTCCAAATCCTGACCATCAGGAACCAAGATGCAAGCCAGCATTCTGATATCTGTTTATACAATGCATGTGTTACCATTACACTGGTAAATTAGGTGGTATGTTTGCCTTATATCAAATCACTAAGTTTTATATTAGAGTGATATACTCGTAATGCTTTGCTTATCAAACCAGAAAATTCATCATGTGAAGTCCATTTTTCACAGCACGTCTGGATCTTTTTTTTCCTAGGCAGCCAGCCGGTCCATGTTAATGCAATTCCTTCAGATATCACTGCCAAGCTCGGAAATCAGAGCGCGCCCTCTGGGGGCGCTGAACACATTGTGGTAATGGCTTTCTAAGACTGTTTTTCACAAAGTTGAAATGCTTGTTACAAAAATGTGTGTTATAGGACACTAAAGATGTTTATCTAAAATTGCACACAATGGTTGTCTATTTACCCAGTACGAAAGCCCAGGTGCTTTCCTTAAACAATTCTTAAATAAAAAGCAAGTGAGGGTTTAAGTTTAATATCAGGGCCTAACATTAAGTGTATTATATATGTTGTCACAGAGAATGGACTATTCCACAACTATCTCCTGACATAGGAATGTAAATTTAAGGAAACTCTGTTAATAAGTTGGCATTTTATGTTACTGAATTTTCCATATTTTTATTTTTCTGGAACTAAGTTCCCTATATATGCAACTATTTCTTAATTAAAATATATAGCCTAGATTAGAAATAATCAGTTATGAGTTATGGATTTATTTTCAGAATAAATCAACCTAGAACCCAATAAAAAATGCTTTTACCCGGCCCTGGGTGGCTCAGTTGGTTAAGCAACTGTCTTCAGCTCAGGTCATGATCCTGGAGTCCTAGGATCGAGTCCTGCATCAGGCTTCCAGCTCATCAGGGAGCCTGCTTCTCCCTCTGACCCTCTCCCCTCTCATGCTCTCTCTCATTCTCTCTCTCAAATAAATAAATAAAAATCTTAAAAAAAAAAAAAACACCTTTACCTATAACAATTTTTTTCTCTTTTGTTTTTTTTCTGAGTTGCTTAATATGCAATTATTGAAATTTCTGCAGCTTTGATTAGATAGAGAAATAGATGATAGAGATGGATGATAGAGACAACTGATTGATAGAGATAGATGATTGAGAGTTGATAGATGATGGATGGATGGATAGACAGATGGAAGACAATGGCAGATAGATATATAGATAGATAGATGATAGATGATAGATAGATAGATGATAGGTAGATAGATGATAGGTAGATAGATAGATAGATGATAGGTAGATAGATAGATGATAGGTAGATAGATGATAGGTAGATAGATGATAGGTAGATAGATGATAGATAGATAGATAGATAGATAGATAGATAGATAGATAGATAGACAGACAATGGTAGGTAGGTAAATGGAGAGATGATAGGTAGATCTAACTATCTGTCATCTCCCATCACCTATCTATCTGCCTACCAGGGAACTTCACCTAGTTGGTCTGGGGTCTCAGTTTGCTTGGAAGAGTAAGAACACCAGGAATGTCACCAGAGGAAAGGAGGAGAGAGATTAGGGTGACATCCAGCTCCTACTCTATGGAATGCAAAGGAAGAGTCCCGAGGGAATCCCCTGGGTGCCTTGTTCCTGGGGACCAGGGGAGCTCAGCTCATCAGCAAAGCCATAAAGGCAGCTCATCAAACTAGCACTGTGCCAAACTTCGTTAAGTTCTTTCACCTACAGTTTTAACTGGCTGGTTTCCATTTTTCCTTCTTAACAGTATTTTTTTTAATTATTTTTATTGTTATGTTAATCCCCATACATTACATCATTAGTTTTAGATGTAGTGTTCCATGATTCATTGTTTGTGCATAACACCCAGTGCTCCATGCAGAATGTGCCCTCCTCAATACCCACCACCAGGCTAACCCATCCTCCCACCCCCCTCCCCTCTAGAACCCTGTTTGTTTTTCAGAGTCCATCGTCTCTCATGGTTCGTCTACCCCTCCGATTTCGCCCCTTTCATTCTTCCCCTTCTTAACAGTATTTTAAGGAACGTTTGATTTGTCACTGCCTCCCTGACCCTGATTCTGGAGACTTAAGAACGGAAAGAGAGCTAGAGCACAGAAATATATTCATAAGATTATTGAATAGGATGAATGCTTAGGACTCTCTTTTTATTAATATATTCTTTTTCATCAGAATGCATTCAATATATGATGTTCTTCCTATTCAAGAACATACTTGAGAATACATATATACGTAAAAGAAAGTGTTCTTTTATAATACATTCCTAGTGTATACATTATCTGTGAATAGGCCTATAATAAGCATTCATCAGTGAGAAGAATATATTCATGGGAAAACTCTATTAAGAAGAAATCATCTCATTCACAAACACATTCATATGAATGCATTTCTCTTACGTGTCATCAGCTTGCCCCTTTTTTGGCCTCCAGCTACAGCAGCAGGGAGCTGCTACAAATAAATTGGACATTCTTTAACGTGCTCTTAACCTGAAGATAAGTCAATCCCAAGTAATGGAAAGAAACACATTCTGCCAATAATCATTCAACAGATTGACCCCACGGTGAACTGGTTTTGTCTATTGGCCTGGTTATGAGCATGTGGGACCTGCTGCCACAGGACCTACCATGGCTGGAAGAGATGACCCCATAGCAGAGACTGGGGATGGTTGGCCAGATGGAGAAATGGTTCAGTCTCAGGGATCTGAAATCATCAGGAGGGAGAAGTAAGCTGAATCGGGAGGGATCTAGGGCGGGCATCATCCTGGGATGTTCCTGAGTCCAAGTGCAGGCCAAAACTGTGGTGAAGCCCCTGACCACCAAGGCATCCAGTGACCAGGCCACGTCCAGGAGACATCCGAGGACATAGTGACACTGGAGGCCCCTCCCCACATCCACAACCCCAGGAGCCTAGGGTAGATCAACCTTCCTACCTCAAACACACCGATGAGAAGAAGAAGGGAAACTGCCTTGAGTCCAAAAGTTACTGCCCTGCCCTGGGCACTCTGTAATCAGGAGCGGACCAGAGACGGGTTGCTTTGGCCCCTCGGCTACCGACTTTGACCCTTCGGTTACTGACTTTTTTGATTGGACTGTTCAGAAGTGCTAACTAATGGGTTTGCTGCCAACCTCACTGGTGGAGGTTAAGATGACAAATCAGAAGGAGACAAAGAGAGTAATGAGTTCATTCAGTGACCCTATTATACAAGCGCATCTGGAAACCCGTCTGCTGCCACCACAATGCTACATAGTCCTCTATATATGAGAGATGTTTCTGAAAGCAGAATATGAATTACTACCTTTCATGGGGCTTTCCTTGCTACATTTCACAATTGCCCTGTTTCCTTCCAAGTCCAGGCTATAAACATTTAAATGAATTTGAGATGATTTAATCATAGTAAATGATTTTCATGCAGATTATCTGCTGAGTTGGAAGGTAAAATTCTCTTTTCTATCCCACAGGTAGTCATCAATAGGCAGAGGCATATTTTTTAAATTATTGAGCTTGATATTTTCTTTCTTGTTGGGTTTCTTGGCCAAGATGCTCCTTGGAATTTGAGGGGGAGAACGTTTTCAAGAAGTGTTATTTAGGGGCGCCTGGGTGGCTCAGTTGGTTAAGCGAGCCCTGCATTGGGCTCCCTGCTCCGCGGGAAGTCTGCTTCTCCCTTTCCCACTCCCCTGCTTGTGTTCCCTCTCTCGCTGTCTCTCTCTATGTCAAATAAATAAATAAAATATCTTAAAAAAAAAAAGAAGTGTTATTTATCTTTATGTGATATAATGAAATTGCAAAGATGCTTTGAAAAATATATAAAAAAAATAAAAATAATGACGTGGATACCACACCCCCCACACTGCCCTTCCCTATGCACTATCACCGGTCGGGTCTATGTGGCAATGTGCACATTTTCACACAACTGTTAAGCAATTAATGGCTCTTGCCAAGATTGGCGCTTTCTTGGAAAATATAAATGTAAATCAACATTATCATCTTCACTGCAAATTGGTTCCATATTTGCAAAATGTGGTTTATATGGCAGTAATAAGAGTGGCAAGTAATCTTGGTGGCAAGACTGGTCCCATGTGTATCTGTCTATGGTCAAATCAACCAGCAGTAAGTTTTCACTCTTGTGCATCACCTCTTTATTCTTTTTTATTTAAGGATATAACCAATCAAGTCCCAGTTAAGTCTGAACTCGTAGATAGTCTAAATCACACTGAGGGAGGTTCAGTTGAAATTTATTCTTCTATCTGTTCATGTTCAATAATTGCCATGTTATTTTTAAGAAGTATAAATTCTCAGAGGTTATACAACACAAAATAGTCTACGTTGAAACAGGAATAAATATTTCTATTTCTATTATCTGTAGAAAAAGTGGGTGCTAATAAGTTTCTGAGCAAAAAGCTAAAACTGGTGTCTTTCCTCATTATCCCATAATTTAGAGTTTGCATCAGTGTTTACACTGATTGCATAAAGCAATGTATAATCACATGCATATAACATCTGCTTAAAATAAGTCGCTTCAAATTAAAATAAAAACCCAGCTAGATATATGGCTGGTACTAAAAAAAAATTTATTTTCCTTAAGTCTTGAATTTCTAAAAACAATATTAGAATGTTGAGGTGTATCCTGCTGCTTGACTGAACTTTAGTCAATGAAACAAATGTGCCATAAACAGAAAGTAGATGATATTTGTTCAGGTCTCAAAGGCAGCTCGTATGGACACATATGAGGGTTTTCTACCTGTGTTTTCCATTCATTCATCACACAGTATGCATTGCTATGAAGGGAAGGTTCTTTATCTTCTTGCTTTACACACTTTTGTCTGTTTACTCACTGATTGATGAATATAGCTATTTCACTCACTTGTGACTATAAAGACTCATGTCCAGTGTTTACACCATTAGAATGCACCTACTTAGAAAGGAATCCCAGGGTGCCTGGGTGGCTCAGTCTGTTAAGCATCTGTCTTGGGCTCAGGTCATGATCTCGGGGTCCTGGAATGGAGCGTCTCCTAGGGCTCCCTGCTCAGGAGTCTGCTTCTCCCTCAGCCACTCCCCCTGCTTGTGCTCTCTCTCTCAAATAAATAAATAAAATCTCTAAAAAAAAGGACTTCCATCTAAAAGGAAGTACTTTATCTCCCTTTTTATGATATTCCCTTTGTTGAAGGATAACTATTTTTTTAAGAAAGGTATAGTTCTTGTAGAAATACAAGATGAACAGGAAGAGTTTTTATTTATCTCATTAGTTAGTGAGGGAGCCAGCAAGATGTAATAACCAATATAAAAAGGAATCCAAAGAACAGGCCATACAAAAGGCTATTAAGAATGCTGGAAGGAATTTGCTTAAGAGATGTAAAACTGGCTGCTTTCATACTGGGGGAGGGAAATCAATTGCATTTCCACCTGACAACAACTTTGCCCTCTCTGAACAAGGGTCATTTGCATTGCTCTGCAGTTACCTTCAATTCACGGAGTGTGGAATAGCTCAAAAGCATTGAAAAGCAGGAGGTAGCTCTAAACAAGGTGCACTCAGGACGTTCAGTTTCAAAGTCCTTTATAATTTTTCGTGACACTTTGCTCTTGTAACTATTATCATGTAGGCATAAACAAATTACATTGTTTGGCTGCATAAAGGGGTGATTTAACTCCTAACATAAGTATCACTCAAATAGGTGTGTGTGTGTTTAAGATCCCTGTCAGAAATTCAAATATAAACGGTGTATATCTTTGAAAGATATACACCTTCAATAAATCTTACAAATATAAAGTTTGTATCTTTCACAATTGTATTCTCTTTCATTAACAATTTTGTTACTAAGTAAAAATTACTATTAAGTGGAACAGTAACCCCCCCAAATAATGAATCCTATCCTTAGGCAAAATGGTGAGGTAAAGGGAAAATATTTTATATTATGCATTTTCTAGTTCAGAGATAGATAGCTTACACTAATGTATATCTAGGGAAGTTACAGACGGTATACAAATAAGTATTACTTTTCTGATTGGATTAGATCATGCTAAATCATACACGTTGAAATATACCTGCATTTTTTATCAGTGACTAGATGACCATCTGTATTATGCAAACCATCTCATCGACCTATTCCCATTGTGGATCCTAAATGACCCCCTAAGTTTGCCGTGAACTGAATATGATGAACCATCTCCTCATCCAGTTATGTTTAATGTGATATATCTTGCCAAGCTCTGAAAATCCTCTTAACTGCAGCCCACAATGGGAAGGTGGAGTCTTCTCTGCAGGTTCTCCAAAGCCGTGGGGTTGATTAATGTCTCTGAGCCTCCACTAACACACGTTTAAAATGGATTTGATTACAGAAGCATCCTCATGGACTGCTGTGCCATTAAATGAGATAATCCATGTCAAAAGGTGAAGGGGTTTAGAACAAGTATCCCCAAAATGTGCCACTTTAGCATGTGAATTGCTTAGTACTGAAGGCAGTCAAGACCCAGCAGATTCAAGAACATTTACTTCTCCCTTAAACTACCTAAAAGAATTAAGATAAGGGACCTGACCCAGAAAGAGAACTATGACTAAGAGACAAATTTTTTATCTGAAAGATCTATCTGTATGGCAGGACAAACATCTAACTACCAAACATCTGATCTTTTTATCATCCTGTGAATCACCTTCCTCCCCTTTGAAACACCAGGCCCCCTCCCATTCCTTAGCTCAAGATGGCACATAATCCTCAATTGTCCAGGTGATCTTAGGTCTCATTGTCTTTCTGGGGTCCCCATTCACACATAATTAAATTTGTTTTTCTTCTTTCCATCTGTCTTATGTTACTTCGACTATAAAACCAGCCAAAGAACCTGGAAGGATAGAGTAAAGACTTTTTCTCCTAAACAAAGGTCTTCAAAGGGTTTGATATTAATCACTTAAATATTGTTATTGTCATTATTATCACTATTGTCCTCAGCGGAGAGTCTGAATATACAAACCACCAATGACCAGACCATACACGACAACAGAACTCTGACCAACTACCTCTGTACCACATGCCCTGCTTCTATCCCTAATATGCTTTCCAAACCATCCACATAAGATGTTTCCTTCTACTTAGCCTGCCTCTAGCTTCTCCGTGCTAACAAGCTCCAATTACAGCTTACCTAGAACCTGATTTGTTTCCAATACAAAGTTTTCCCTTTCTCCCATCTCCTTTGAGTTTCTGCCAAGCACAAATGATGGTGGCTGACCTTATAACACTGGTGAGGCCAAATAGTCTTTGGTTGTTCTCACTGGGGTGATGGATCTCAGACAAATTTGTTAGTGTCTGTTCCTCTTTGCCAGATGGCTTGCCCCTTCCTACCTGGCACCATGTCTAATTTACCTTGGCATCGTTAATGCTTAACACGCACCAAGTCACCACTAAATACAATTTGCTGAGTGATGGACTACATCACTGAAAGTCCAGAACACTGCATTTTCAAGTCCTTTAGTTTCTGAGCTAGGACTCAAGGGACAATTGGCCTGTTCTACCCAATTGAGGTGAAAAAAGAGAAAAGGAAGAAAAAAGCAGAGAAGTAAAAGATCTGTTCTGGGAATGGAATGGATGGGAATGGGTAGTTAATGTGACTAGGACTTGCTAGCTGGACTATGAGTGAGGTGGGTCCAGAAGCTTAAGCACTTTGGGGTCTTCTGTAAGGCAAACAATAAAGATTTAGATACAAGCCTTGGAAGAGGCTGGTGCAAATGGGTGTCTCAAACTTAAGCCACCTTAGCTTCCAGGTGAATCTGTCTCCGGGATCTGTTGATGGCAGAGGTAAGTTTTGTGAAACTGACATGTCCCTTGTGGCTGACTTAGCTTTGATGTTAGGAACTGTTAAAAGTTAAACTGATGCATATTAAAACTAGTAAGAGTTTGTTTTAGCAAAAATCGATTTGAATCGGAAAGCATGCAGTATAACAGTTAGAAAGGAGTTTAAGTAGCTATACAAAATGAAAGACTTTTATAGGCAGAAGAGAACAGGAACGAGGTAGAAAAGCAGATTTACTGTTGCAAGTTAACTTTCCTTTAGGGGATGACAAGGGGTCTATCAAGGCAATGACCTAATACTGATCAGGTGATTCCTGACTGGCTGGTTTAAGATTCCATTTCTGGGAGAGACAAAACTCTGTATAAGTCTTGGTTTAGTGATGTCAGGTTTAGAATAAGCTATCCATCCTGGGCCAGTTGTCTTATTTTTAACAGAATACTGCAAGTAAATCGGGGACCCTGTCGAAAATATCCTAGGGTGTAAGGGCAGGAAGCGTTCTGTAAACTAAAGGTGACAAACAGCTTGTTGAGGTCACCTAACTCCTTTTGTGGTGCCATATTTAGAGTTAAAGTTCCATAGCACTTTTTTCTTAACCTAGACTGCTCATTATACTTTACAAAATGTCTTGCAGGCAATATTCAAAAGTGTCCTTGTGCTACCTCAAACACAGAATATTCATACGTGGCCTAGGGATGAATATTAGGTGCTGGGAAATTAAATTAAGCTCCTGTAAATCCCAATTCCTAACTTTGCAATTGTTCTAGCTGCGCTTTTCCTTGCTTCTTTGCTGTTGATAATAACAATTCTAGAGCTCAGCTGCAAGGATGTCATTGCTTTGGGAGTTGTTTGTTTTCCTTTGTGTCGATGGGTTGTTTAATTACTTAGGTACTAAGTTCACAAAACACAATTCTTCAGTATAATAAAGAGATGCACATAAAGCAAGGATACCCAAGAAGGAGATATTTTAAAATGCTATTGTCTTTGCTGAAGGGTTTTGTCTCTATTCTTAACTGCTAAGGAATAGATATGAAAACTAGGATCTAGGGAGCTGGTAGGAATTAAGTGGAGCTGTTCCTACACTAGACCTTTTAGCTGAAAAGTCTAAGATAAGGTTTCCATTCTATCATATTTTTGACATTAAGGCTTTTTACATCAAATCTTTTCAGAATGACACGTAAACAATAAAATAGAACTGATCTGCTTATAAGGAAGAGCCAAGTCTCCAAGCTCCTAAGTTCCTGCTCTCAGTCTGTCCAGCCAGATGTACCCGTTGTTGCAAATATGCGTGCTTCCATGGAAAATTCCACATTGTTTATGTAAAGCACACCCTTCAGGTTATCTGACTTGAATTCTGTTTGCTCTGAACCTTTTATTGTCCTTGAGGTATTTAACAACTAAGGAAGTTTCCCATAACTGAAGCAATGCTAAATAATTCTTGTCTATACACATGCAAATAAATTCTTTCAGGTGGGAATTCAACAGACGCCCTCATTCTGGGGAAGGGGAGCAAAACATATCACTCCCAAATATGATTTTTTGTCATAAGGTTTATCTTGAACTGATTATTTTTTTTAAAATGGCAGACACAGAAGAAGCTCTGAAAACTGAGTACAAGGTACTCACATTTATAAGGGAAATCTCCATTTGTAAGTATGTCTCCTCTCTGTACCAAGAAGGGGAGGAGGACTAAATTTCTAGAAACTCTTATCAATGGAGAAGGGACAACCTTAGGGCTGCACAACAAACTCACCTTCATTTACTGCGCTATGCCTGGTAACCTCCCCTAACTAGCTTCCCCTCCACCCCAAATCTTTCTTTTGTCTTTCACTAAAGACGGCAGTGAGGATGGTGGCTTGAGCCATTTTGGGAAGTTGCTGTTTTCCTGGGTTTCTCCCACGTATACAGCAGGTACACGTGTTATTAAACTTCTGCTTTTTCTTCTTTTTTCTCCTTTTTTTTTCTCCTCTGTCTTTTATTATAGGGTGGGGGGTAGGGGTATCTCAGTCAAGAACCTAGAAAGGTAAAGAAAAAATTATTTTTTCCTTCCCTGTAGTGTAAAAGTTTCACCTCCACCAGCAAATTCATTTCAATATTCCTAATGTATGAATGTGTCTATTTTTCAATTATCCTTTGAACCAATTGCAACATCTGCCTACTTCACTCATTAATAATGAGTTCAATAAAATTTTTAACACATATTTAGTTTATTTCTGCACTAGATAGAGGATTTTACCCTTTTTCCTTGCTTGTTTGTTTGTTTGTTAATTATCCTTTGAAACCATTTGATACTGTATTTTGCTTAGGTCTATTACATATGTGGTTTTAAATAATTCCTTTCACTATTTCTTGATATTTTTTCTTTCAAAAATTTGGAGTCTTCTCTCCTAATTTCTGAGACTTTCATTTTCTTTTTAGTTATTACTCAGTTATTAGACCTTTTAGCTGCAAAGTCTAAGATAAGGTTTCCATTCTATCATATTTTTGACATTAAGGCTTTTACATCAAATCTTTTCAGAATGACACGTAAACAATAAAATAGAACTGATCTGCTTATAAGGAAGAGCCAAGTCTCCAAGCTCCTAAGGTTAAGGACACAGTCGTTAAGACTGCCAAAACTTTAGACACCAGAGGAAGCTTGGTTGTCCCCAGGACCATTCTCACATCAGGCCAGATGGTTAAAAATTTGGGAGTCCCCATGATGACCTCCGGGCTTGACAATCCACTAGAATGACTCACAGAATTTAGGAAAGCACCATACTTAAAATGAAGTTTTATTGTAGTAAATAGATACAAATTAAAATAATCCAAGAGAAGAGATGCACAGGGCAGGGTCTAAGAGGGGTTCAAAGGCAGAGCCTCCCACAATGCCATGACTCCTTAACTCTCCATGGGGCTGTGGATGCCAACACATCCTCACAGCCACAATGAGTATCACCAACCAGGGAAGCTATCTCGAACTCCAAGTCCAGAGCTTCTACTGAGGCTTCATTACTTAGGCATGATTGATTGATTCATTGCCCATGTAGTTGAACTAAACCTCCAGCCCCTTTCCCCTCCCTAGAGGTCAGGCTCATCACCCTGAATCACCTTGTTTGCAACACCTGTCAGCTGTGGCTTCCGGGGTCCACTGCTGAATAGCAAAAACACTCCAATCACTCAGCAGTTATTGGATTTCAGAACGTAGCTGGGAACAAAGGCCAGACCTCTCTCTTAAGAGAGGCCAAATTCCTTACTACACTTTTGTACTGTTGGGTTTTATAACCTTAAGTAATAAACTTGTATCTGGTTTTCTCATCCAGAATCCTCTAGAATCCCAGAACGTGGAACACCAGTGCCCTACGATCTTTTCCTACTTTTCTCTCCCCACACGTTCCAACTTCTTTCAGCGATACCTTAGTTTTTACATGAGGTTGAGACTCTTTAAAATCTATTTTTATAAGCACAGGGTAATTTTTATTTTTTTGATCAAACTAACTTATCACTATTATAACTACACATACACATTCTTTGCTACAGAGACTCACCAAATGCTTCCATGATGATCCCAGGTCATGATCCCTGGGCCACTCAGGGAAAACTGCTTTCTAGCACTAAGGTAAGTTAGGTTTTCACACCCTCCAACACTCACTCCAAATTATGCCTCATTTTACTTTGCATCACATTTGGACCACTATTTTCTCTTTTAGATTTTGTTCTGGGATTTCTAATCTTTATTCGTTGTCTCTTATTGAAGAAGACTATTGTGTCTCCAACACATCATCAAAATCATCCAGACCCTCAATCCCATTTTCTATTGTGTATTATCCACTTAGTCTTTAAAGATGCCCTTACTGGGGCCCACCCAATCTTCAAGTAGCTTTGCTGTTTTGAAATCTTCTGAGGATGTTGACATGGATTTTTTCATTCATTCCTCTCAGAGGCAGATAGGGAAGGGTAGGGTAATCCTTTATGGTTATCCAATTGTCAGAACACAAGAAGCGTGGGGATCTCTCAATTATAACTGGTATCCAGGAGTACGGGGCTTAGATAAATTCAACATTGTTCACCTCTTAAATTAATCTCATATTTTCCAGGTTTGGCCTTTTATTGTTTTTGTTGACCAGGAGAGAACCTGAACAATTCATTCAACTTTATCTTGAAGTTCAACTATTGAATTCATATTTAAAAATATTTCCCAAGTGTAACTTCAATTTCCTAATTTTTTTTCATTTTCTTATTATCTTTTCTTGGAAAAAAATTTTATATATGCAACATTTTCTTGAATCATTTCAACGATGCTAATTAGAATTTTTAATAAAACAATTATTTCTGTTGCCTGAATTATTAATCCTTCCTTAAGGGATCAGTTTTTTACTTTCCCTACCTTAGTATTTCTCTTACATCTTTTCTGCATAGATCTGGTGATCTCTGGTTGCACATTTATTTTTAAAAACCAAGGATTAGCAATCAAAATGAAAAGAGAGGGCTTGAAGTTACATTTGCCCAGCATATTATAAGATTGAAATGGGACAGGGAAAAAGGCTGATGCAGGTAATGGGAAGACACGGCCCCCAAGATCCCCACCCCAGAGTTGCCACTGAGTGATTTTAAGGGAGGCAGCTTGGGTGGCTATCCCGAAGGAAAATGTTTTCCCAAGAATTCTCTCCTCAAGTTAGAAGTCTGCCTGGAAACTCTGTCACCGGGATCTGGGCATAACAATCATAGAGTTTTGTTTTAATTTCTATGACTGAGCTATCACTTCTTTGGAAGCCCTACTCCTGAAAATCAAAATCACCCACCCAGCCCAGCTGCCAGTTCATGTTAACATGACTTCACTCTTCCCCTGTCTTCATCAACATAGTTCCAAGAAACTCAGCCAAAGAGATCAAAGCTGCAGTTCATTCTGAGAACTTCTTGAACAACCTCTTGACCTTTTAGGAGCAAGCACCATCTCCACTACTGCTATGCTGCAAATTCTGGGAGGTGGCCTCCCAGCCAGCTCCCATCCATCCCCACACTGCTAGAAACTCCCAGGAATCTCACCAGCTGAAGAGCCCATCACACAATTGTCACTCTAAGAAGTCAACTTCCTTTTGAGTATCTTGTCTGTCATGGGAATAGGTTCACGCAGAAAGGGAAGACACACATATGTGTTTGTTCTGCCATTTTCCACCAACTTATTCAGTGATGGCCCCAGAGTTTGCAGATTTTCCATAAGCTAGATATTACTTGGACTTTAAAAAGATAAACTTATGTTTATGTTTGAAGATACCAGTTAGTATTTTTCTAAACCTAAATTTCCAAATTCACACTCTCCTATATGTTAATAATGATCCCAAAACTTCATGCAGTTCTGTCTCATTGATTCATCCTGGAGGCTCTTTGACCTCTGCATCCCTTTCCTACCTTTTTAAGCCCTGCTCTCTGCCCTGGGCTGACCTATGTGAATGACAGCAGTGAGTCCCTATGTCCTCTGGCCAGCAGGGAGCTCTGGCTGGAAAACAGAGAGAGGGAGAGAGCAATCAAGCTGTCTATTTTCCTAGTTCCCTTTCGGTGTGGTCATCCCAGGCTAAGTCCCCAGACAAAAAGGTCACTGTTGCTACCACCGTGGCCTGTTCTACAGACTCTTCCTTCTTCCAAATTCTGGTAATCTCTCTCCATGTGCCTTCAAACCTGGGGATGGTTACAGCTTTGCTGCTGCCAGCCCTGGGTCCCTGCACTGTCCTTCGTGGCTTCCCTGAAACCTGCCCACACCTTATAATTAGGCCCTTTAATGAATAAATACTCCTTGAATATTCCTTGAAGAATCCTCCCTGGTGTGTACCATCTGTTTCCTGTTGTTCATCTGACTGATACAGCAGCCTAGTTCGGAATAAAAAATATCATTTTTTTTGCACAATGAGAAAGTCATGCCTTTGGGACTGGATGGGTGATAGGTATAACTCATTCACTAAATAATCACAGGGCCTTTGCTCAACACAGCTTTAGACAGTATTCTATATGTCCTTGTGTTTATTCAACTTTGGTGTACATATCAATGCTAGTCTAATACACTTACCATTTCATGATAAAATGATGATTCCTGAAGTATCTTACTATTTAAGCAAATGGCCACCACTTGTACTAATCACAGAATGAGCTTTTGCCTTTTTGTGATTTTATTTACCCCATTGTCATAAAACTGCTATACTCAAGATCCAAGGTTATGAACTGCCCAACAAAGGCCAGGACGGTCCTAATTCATAAGGTCCTTCCTACCCATTGTATGATGCTCTACAGGGGTTAGATCTCTGCTGATCACCCAAGATCAGATAGCAAGCCTCACTTCCTACTTCACCTGACCCCCACCTTATCCTGCTTAATTTTCCCCAAAGCATTTACAACCACCTGACATTTTGTTTGTTTGTGTGCTTAAATTTATATGATTGCCCATAATAGAATGTAAGTTTTATGAGGTAGGAGGTTTGATTTGGATCCCAGCTCTATCCCCGATGGTCAGGACAATTTCTATTGGTTATCATTTAAAAATTACCTATTGAATGAAAGAATAATGGATATGGCTTTGGAGCTCAGGAAAGAGATCTGAGTCTTTGGAGATGACAGTTAAGTCGATATAGATAAAGAGAGAGGGAGAGAATTTCACGATTATCAGCAAAGAAACAATGGTTGAATATTCACTGTATATCTGGCCACTCAGAATATCTGTGAAGGCTGTAGACAGAGGAGAAAGAAGGTTGGAGGGGTCCTGAAAAGATGGTGCTAGAGAAGAAGAGGGAATCTGGGTGCAAAGTGCTATGATGGAAAGCCGTGTCATAAAGGAAAAGTGTTGAGATAGGACTAGCCACCTAATTTTCAAATGCAGCAGAGAGCCCTGGTGAGGGCGAGGGACATGTCCATGTGGTGTTCCATGTGTGGTCAACACCAGATGGTCTTCCAGGCCTGTGCACAGGTAAACAGAAGGGAGGCAGGGGCACCTGGAAATCTTCCTGTGCCATGGCTGGTGGATGTGAGCACCCCTGGGTCCTGGAAGCAGAAGAATGGGAGAGTCAGAGGGAAAACACACAGGAAGAAGAGCTGAAGAGCAGACCCACAGCTGTTGCCAAGTAGAGTGAGCAAGAAATAAAAATAAAACATTTGTTTTGAAACCCGATGTTTGGTGAGCGGCTCATCACAACAGCAAAGCTGACTAGTTATTCCTTAACATATCCCCTTACTCTAATATCTATTCATAAGCAGGAAAACAATCACCTGGTCAAGTGCAAGCCAGGCTAATAGGGTTCAGACCTAAAGTCCTAATGATCAGCATGAACCCTGATATGACCCCTAATCAATTATTATCAAATATTCTGTGGCTATATATTATGGACTGGTTATGTCTCTTGATCATAGGCATTTCTGGAAGACTTCGCACTCTGGAGGGTAAAATAAAGACATGTGAGGCACGATCATAAATCAGTAAAAATATAGATTCACAACCGTCTCAAACGAGCCCTTTAGAAGTGGCCCGCCATCCTACTATGCTGCTATGGTAAGCTCTGTCTCCTATTAGTAAAGAAGACACTGTGACATATTGTCGAATTGTTTCAACTATCCCAGACTAAAGTCACACTTGCCGTGGTCCACACTTCACTGAAAAAAGCTATCAGAAACTTTGTCATCTTTCCAGCGGTACAATAATACATCGACATGTGTCCTTATCTTCTCCCTTTTTCCGACTTTTATCGTAAAAAGGAACATCCCATCTCAGATCAAAGAGAGTACAGGACTCTCAACTCTTCTGCCTTCTCTGGGGACTCTGTCCCATCCACTGCTTTAGGGACAGGAGAATCTCCCACGGACCATGTACCCTGTAGGACCTGGGGTCAGCAGAGAGCCAGACGTTTGGGACAAGAGAAGGGTGAGCCTGCGTTGGACTGCAGTCACTCTCTGGGTAGCAGTACTGTTGGCCGACGTAGGACTTATTGGAGGAAGAGGAAATTAAGAGTTCCATTTTGATACTTCTAAGTTTCAAGCTGTCTCTTTGACATGCAAATGAACACGCTTGTCTGAAGAAGTTTAAGATGAATTTATTGAAAGGTAGTGCACTAGATGAGCTACCCATGGAGAGAATGTAGCTACAGGAGAAGATCCCGAAGTGGGTGCTGAGAGCCTCTGACAGCCAGCAGTCAGGTGAAGGGGATTCAGCAAAGGAACCTTAGAAGGGCAGCTGGTCTAGAATAAAAACCAGAATCTGGTGAGCAAGTTATTCTGGGCTTGCTGAGTCCAGATGATGTGAGTATCATCACTTAGAATTAGCATCTCTGTTGGCCTAACTCAGACTTCAGAGGACTAGCGAGAATATTATTCAGGAACCTTAAGAGTATTCCTAAAATCTCCTTAATCCACATTGCATCTAACAGGCATATTATAAATAATTTATAAGAACGGTTAAGATTTGGGAGTTTAATTAGAAATTATAGTCCTTTCTACTCAGTCTCCAGGAGTCGAGAAAGCATCTAAGATGTTGGAATACAAACCATTCATAAAAAAAGTTAAGTAGGCCAAGCTGTTATTAACATGGGCAAGGGAATGCCTTCTGTAACTCATGACCCAGTCCAGTAGCTAAGGAGGCCAGTCATGCTCTGTAGGAATGCACATGATACCTTTACTTCTAAATTGGAGTTTATTGTTTAGACACTGCTTTGCCTGACCTAAATAACACAAATTTTATAGTGCCCTGTAAGTAGAGAAGTAGAGAAGTAGCACTAAATAGGAACTATAAATAATCTGCTTGTTAATTCATAAATTCCAAGATTTTTGGAAGCTTGACTAGTATGGAAATACGTTAAGTTTTGTTATATCTATATAAAGAGTGAGCATATCAACAAAAAGTGTATTTTATTTATTGCATCAAAAAAGACTTTGTGTGGTGTCTGGGTGGCTCAGTCAGTTAAGCATCTGCCTTTGGCTCAGGTCATGATCCCAGGGTCTTGGGATCAAGCATCACGGCGGGCTCCCTGCTCAGCGTGGAACCTGCTTCTCCCTCTCCCTCTGCTGTTCCCCCTGCTGGTGTTGTCTCTCTCTCTCTCTCATAAATAAATAAAATCTTTAAAAAAAAAGACCGCATCAAAAAAGATATAATCATAAAGAGTCTGGTATTTCAGAAATTGTATACAATTTTACATTTAATGTAGCATAACTTTTGTGTTATACAAAAATGTATCTCTGATTTTAGATTTTGGTCTAGAATGGACATGATAAAACTAACTAGGAAATCACGATTCATCTTCATGCATTTGAAGATAAACTTCTCTATAAACAAAGTGACTCAGAGATTTGGTACTTAATCCACTGAATTTAGAACATATAATCTATCAAAATAAATAATTTAAAATAACATATGTTATAATAAATAACAAATTATGTTTTATTATTACTACTCTAAGTAAATAAATAAGTACATAAAGAAATATTCGAGGGAATAACCACGTGTACATCAGATTTAGCAGTATCTCCTGATGGTTTTTTTTTTCCTGTTTTACCAACAAATAATTGACATACATCACTATATCTGTTTAAGGTATACAGTATGAGGGTTAGATTTACATATATTATAAAATTATCACCACAATAGGTTTGGTTAACATCCATCATCTGATATGGATACAGTAAAAAGAAAGACAAAAATTATCTCTGTGATAAGAACTTTTAGGATCTATTCTCTTAACTTCTGAATATATCATACAGCAGCGCTAACCGTAGTCATCATATTGTACATTGTATCCCTAGTACTGATTTATCTTACTACTTTTTCTTTGTGCCTTTTAGCCACCTTCTCCCAGTTCCCCTCCCCTAACCCCCATCCCTAGTAACCACAAATTTGACCTTTTTCTGTATGAGTTTAGCACAATTTTTCTGTTTTATTTTGTATTTTTCCTTTAGATTTCACATACAGGTAAGATCATATGGTATTTGTCTTTGTCTGACTTATTTTCCTTAACATAATACTTCCCAGTTCCATCCATGTTGTTGCAAATGGTAGGATTTCCTCACTTTTTATGGCTGAATAATACCGTGTGTGTGTGTGTGTGACAACTTCTTTATCCATTCATTCACTGATGGACACTTAGGCTGTTCCCATGTCTTGGCTATTATAAATAATGCTGCAGTGAACATAAGTGTGCAGATAACTTTTCTTTTTCTTTCTTTTCTTTTCTTTTTTTGCCGATATCTTTTCAAGCTAGTGTTTTCATTTCTTCAGGACATATTCCCAGAAATGGAATTGCTGGATCATATGACAAATCTACTTCTAATTTTTTGAGGAAACTGTACAGGCTGTAACGATTTCAATAGTAGCTGTACCAATTCACAATCCCACCAACAGTGCCCAGGGGGTCCCTCTCTCACACACCCACACCAGCATGCGCATCTCCTGTCTTTGTGATGATGGACACTCTCACAGGCATGAGGTAATAGCCCAAGTGATCTTAATTTGCATTTCCCTGGTGACTAATGATGTTGAGAATCTTTCCATGTAACTCTTAGCCACTTGTATGTCTTCTTTGTAAAAATGTCTATTCTGGTCCTTTGCCCAGTTTTTAATTGGATTTTTTTTTGCTATTGAGTTGTAGGAGTTCTTTATATATTTTGAATATTAACCCCTTATCAGATATATGCTTTACAAATATTTCTCCCTCTTTTGTAGGTTGTCTTTTCACCTTGTTGATAATTTCCAATGCTGTGTGGAAGAAATTGATGTAGTTTGAAGCAGTTTTTAGTTTGATGGAGTTCCACTTGTTTATTTTTTATTTTGTTGCCTTTGTGTTAGGTGTGATTTCCAAAAAAATCATTACCAAAACCAATGTCAGGGAGCTTTTTACCTACATTTCTTTCTGGGACTTTCATGGTTTCAAGTCTTAAATTTAAGTCTTTAATCCATTTTGAGTTAATTTTTGTGAATGGTGTAAGGGGTCAAGTTTCATTTCTTCACATGTGAATATCCAATTTTTTAAGCACTGTTTATTGATATTAGTTGATTGCATAAAATTGGGTTTACTTATGGACTCTCAATTCCAGTCCATTGGTCTATTTATCTGTTTTTATGCCACTACCATACTGTTTTAATTACTCTAGCTTTATGGTATAGTTGGGAGTCAGGAAGCTAGGATGTTTCCTGCTTTGTTCTTCTTTCTCAAGATGTCTTTGTTTAGTCCGTGTCTTTATGGTTCCATATAAATTTTAGGCTATTACTCTATTTCTGTAAAAATTGCCATTGAAATCTTGATAGGGATTGCTTTGAACCTATGGATGGTTTTGGGTAATAATAGCATTTTAACCATATTCATTCTTCTAATCCATGAACACAGGGTCCCTTTCCATTTGTTTATGTCTTCTTTGATTTCTTCCATTAATGTCTTGTGGTTTTCAGAGTGGAGATCTTTCACCTCCTAGGTCGTATTTATTCCTAAGTATTTATTGTTTTTGGTGCTATTGTAAATGGGATGAATTTCTTTTTTTTTTTTTTTCAGGAAATTTGTTGTTAATGAATAGAAATGCTACAATTAGTATATGTTAATTTTATATACCACACTTTACTGAATTTGTTGATTAATTCTAACAGTTTTTTTCGTTGAGTTTTTAGGATTTTTCTGTGTATGAAATCATATTATCTACAAATAGAGACACTTTTACTTCTTCTTTTCCAATTCTGATGGCTTTTATTTCCTTTTGTGCCTGAGTGCCCTAGCTATGACTTCCAGTACTATGTTGAATAGGAGTGATGTCAGTGGGCAGCCTCGTCTCATTCCTGATCTTAGTGGAAAAGCTTTCAACCTTTCACCATTTTGTATGATGTTAACTGTGGACTTGTCATATATAGTCTTATTATGTTGAGATATGTTCCTTTTATGCCTAATTTGTTAAGTGTTTTTATTATGAGTGGATGTTAAATTTTGTCAAATGCTGTTCCTGCATCTATTGAGATGATGATATGATTATTTTCTCTCTATTAATGTGATGCATCCCATGGATTTATTTGCAGATGTTGAAACATCCTTGCATTGCAGGGATAAATCACACTTGATCATAGTGAATGATTCTTTTAATGTGCTGCTGAATTTCGCTTACTGGTATTTTATTAGGAATGTTTGCATCCGTATTCATCAGGGAGATTGGCTTAAGGTTTGCTTTTCCAGTAGTATCTTATCTGGCTTTGGATTAGGATAATACTGTCCTCATAAAATGAGTTTGGGAATGTTCTGTTCTTTCCTCTCCAATTTTTTGGAAGAGTTTAATAAGGATTGATGTTAATTCTTTTTTTAATGTTTCATAAAATTCACCAGTGAAACCACCTGGTCCTGGTATTTTCCTCATTGGGAAATGTTTGATTATTGATTCAATCTCTCTACTAGTAATTGATCTTTCATATTTTCTATTTCTTCCTGATTCAGTCTTGGTAGGTTGCATGTTTTTAAGAATTTTTCAATTTTTCTAGGTTGTTCAGTTTGCAGGCCTATAGTTGTTCATAGTAGCCTCTTATGATCCTTTATATTTCCTTGGTATCAGTTGTAGAGTCTCCTTTTTCATCTGTAATTTTGTTGATTTAGCTCCTCTCTCTCCTTGGTTAGTCTAGTTAAGGATTTGCCAATTTACCTTTTCAAAGAACAAACTTTAGTTTGGTTAATCTTTTCTACTGTTTTTCTGTTCTCTATCTCATTTATTTCTGCTTTAACATTTATCATTTCTTTCCTTCTGCTAACTTTAGGCTTAGTTTGTTCTTTTTCTAGTTCTTTTAGGGGTAGAGTTAGGTAGTTTAAGTTCTTTTTTGTTTGTTAATATAGGCATTTATTGCTATGAACTTCCCTCTGTAACTGCTTTTGCTGCATCCCATAAGGTCTAGTATGATGTGTTTTCAGTTTCACTTGTCTTAGGAAATTTTTTATTTCTTTCTTATTTTCTTCTTGATCTATTGGTTGCTCAGGACAATGTTTAATTTTCACATATTAGTGAATTTTCCAGTTTTCCTGTTGTTATTGATTTCTAGTTTTATGTCACCAGAATCAGAGAAGATACTTGGTATGATTTCAGTCTTTTCGAGTTTGCTAACATTTATTTTGTGGCCTAACGTATGGTCTATCCTAGAAAATGTTCCATGTGTGCTTGAGAAGAATGTGTATGCTGTTGTTGTCAGATAAAATGTTCTGTGTATGTCTGTTAGATCCATTTGGTCTATAGTGTTGCTCAGTTCTTCTGTTTCCTTATTGATTCTCTATGTGGATAATATATCCATGGTTGAAAATGGGGTATTGAAGTCCCTACCTATTATTGTATTGCTGTTTATTTTTCCTTTTTGTTCTGTTAGCTTTTGCTTTATGTATATAAGTGTTTTGATGTTGGGTGCATAGATATTTAAAATTGTTATATCTTCTTTTTTTAAGATTTTATTTATTCATTTGAGAGAGCAAGAGAGAGCACAAGCGGGGTGGGGGTTGGGGAGGAGCAGAGGGAGAGGGAGAAGCAAGCTCCCTCCCGCGAGCAAGGAGCCCAAAATGGGCTTGATCCCAGGACCCTGGGATCATGACCTGAGCTGAAGGTAGATGCTTAACCGACTGAAATACGCAGGTGCCCCCAAAATTGTTATATCTTCCTGATGGACTGACCCCTTTATCATTATATAATGACTTTCTCTGTCTCTTTTTACTATTTTTAGTTTAAGGTACATTTCATCTAATATAAGTATAGCTACCCCTGCTTCTGTTATTGTTGCTACCATTTGCTTGAGCTATCTTTTTCTATCCCTTCACTCTAAGTCTGTGTGTCTTTAAAGGTAAAGTGAATCTCTCATAGGCAGCATATCACTGAATATTGGAGTTTGTTTTTTATTTTTATTTTTTCAAAGGTTTTATTTATTTATTCATAAGAGACAGAGAGAGGCAGAGGGAGAAGCAGGCTCCCCGCTGAGCAGGGAGCCCAATGCGGGACTCGATCCCAGGACACCAGGATCATGACCTGAGCCGAAGGTGGACGCTTAACCATCTGAGCCACCCAGACACCCTTGTTTTTTATTTTTAATCCATTAAACTATTCTAGGTCTTTTGACTGGATAATTTAATTCATTTACATTTTAGTAATTATTGATAGGTAAGGATTGACTATTGCCATTTTGTTCATCGTTTCCTGGGTGTTTTGTACATCCATTGTTCCTTGTTTCTTGTTTTGATTTATTTTGGTATCAGTATGCTTTTGTCTTTACTAAACCTAAACTTACTCGAAAAGAGTCTTCTAAATTCTTTGTCTGACAGTTTATAGATCCCCATTTCTTTATAGTTAGTTATTGGATCTTCATTAGTTACCTTGGGTGGTGTCACATTTACCTGATTTTTTGTTATCTGCGATCCCTTACATTTGTGTCTGCACATTTGAGTAGGCTCCTTTTCCAGACTTCAGAGGTTTGCTTTGGCAGAGAAAGATCTTTACCAGTCAGCTCAGTTCGGGTTCCTGGGCACGTCTCTTGGTAACATTCTTGGACAGGTGAGACCTATGGTTATGGTCTACTTTGGGGCAAGGCAACTGTTTGAGCTCCGAGATCAGGGATGGGAGGGTGCATGCCACTGTCTGAAGACAGTTGTACAGGATTTCTAGAATGGTTCCCTACACCATGGGGCTGCAGAATGGGCTCTGTGCTTGCCTGGATTATGTGGTCAGACTTACTCGATGGCCAACACTGGGTAATATATTCAGTAGTAAATGAGGGTATAAATTTGCTTCCTTCCTCATCACAGTCAGATTCTCAGTGGCTGAGCCCCACAGATTCTCCTGCAATCCCTGTGGTGTGATATCAGAGCAAGGGCTCCCACAAAATGACCCACAATGCTGGGGAAGGCATCTTTGTTCTCTTTTCCCCCCTGTCAGAACCAGAGGCTCAGGGGAGACCTCTCCAGAGGGTGCTGCACCAGCTTTGAGGAAGGACAATGAAGTCAATGTGTAGCTGCTCCTTTTGTCCTTCTAATGCAATCTGTCTTTGTCTCTGTGATACAGAGGATGTTTCAGCCTCACTCCTGTGTTCTGGGATTTTCTCAGTGGTATCTTGATCATCAATAGTTGTTAGGTGTTCTTCTTGTGAGGGGGAGCAAAGTAAGGCATAACATATGTTCCTATCTTGGTGACATTACTTTCCTGGCAGTTATTAAAAATAACTTTCCAAAAAGGAGAAAATCATGACTCTCATAAACATATAAAATAAACACGTGTTAAAGATTTTATTTAACTCATTAATTAAATGGAATAGCCAAGCATAATGTACACATCAAGGCAACACAGCCCCCCCCCCCCAACCCCACCCCATGGGAGGTCTCTCCCTCTGGACAGAACTCACCTGCATGTCTATAGATAAGAATTATTCTGCATTGCTGTTCCTTACCTACAACTTGCAGAGCTGTAAAATAGCTCCCACAGAGACAGCATCTGATTACCCAGAGAAGTGTGCTATGCAGCAAATGCACGCTTTTCCATTGAGGTACATGTTTTCTCTACCCAGCCCACATCATGGAAATGTTCATGAGGAAACCTAATCAGGATGCCATGTGGAATCTGCTGTGCTCTGTCTGCTTCTGGCCGTGCAACCCCCGGCTGAGGTTTCTGAAGGTGGCCAATACAGCAGCGAGCAGGTGTGATCTTGAGAGGGTCTTGTCTGCCTGCCCACCATGCGTTAAAGATGACAGGCTGGTGCCTGCAGAGCATGAAGCCTTCCACAGAGACCCTCCGAAATCTGCCAGGAGCTCCTGGGAGTCCCTCAGATGACAGATATTTGAAGAATTCCAGATGGCACATCAGAAGAGATTCTGCTTGTAGGACTGGTCACTGTTATGGAAGACAACTCTAGT
The DNA here is from genome assembly GCF_011800145.1 of Mirounga leonina. Lineage (NCBI taxonomy): Eukaryota > Metazoa > Chordata > Mammalia > Carnivora > Phocidae > Mirounga > Mirounga leonina. The sequence goes on from NW_023270615.1 coordinate 16,382,696, forward strand.
TCCTTTAGCTAGCAATCTCTTGAAGGAAGGCACCACACAGTTCCTCCCAAGATAGCATCCTCATGCTGAATAAGAGATGACAGACCGAATTTGAGTGGGCAGACGATGTTCGCAGCTCCATACTATTACGCATGCACGGCATGGCTATGGACTCTGCAGGTGATGGTCTGGGAAGCAGGCACACTCATGCAGACCACATGTTGGGCTCACAGTAAGCTTTTTCACTCCCCCAGGGATTATTGCTGACTCCTAGGTCACGTGTTCAGAAGGCATATTGTAAGATTTTTTAAAAATGAAAATCATTTACATATATGTTGCAGGAGTCAGGGCGTGGGGGGTACTAGTGTTAAAATTACGCTTTATGCTTTTCGGTTCTGAGTTGCTAATCATTCTGCACCTGTTAAAACCAAGAAACAAAGGAGATACAGTAGAGCGTGACTTTGCCTGGATACCAACTGTGTTTTTAAAAGAAAACAAAATTATATATTCAACCGATGACTGGAAAATGTTCAGAAAGCCTTCCAACAGAAAAGCTTTGTTCTAAATAAGTAGTACTGTGTGACCAGGAAACTGATTACACAAGCCTATGTTTAAATGGTGTGAAAACTATTATGCAAATAAGGCAAAGCCAATAATAATATTGAGGTCTAGAAATGTAGTGGCCATTCCTTTGACTGTGGTTGGGGTCATGGCCATATGGATACAATTTGATTTGTGAGAGAAAATGGTTATTATGAGCCATATTTTACAGACAAATGTAAAACATAAATTCCCTAACAATGTTTGGGAGATGCTGAGTTGGGGGGGATGGGAAATAGAGCGACTTTCCCCTGAAAACTCAATGAATTGCTATACTTTGGAAAGCAAGGGGCAGGAAGCCTTTTCGTACCATGGATAGGCAGCGTCGTATTATCAAGTACCTGGCCCGCTTTGCTTCTCCTTCTCTGACAATCTGTCAGAAAATAGGCAGATAGATCTTAGCGGCTTCTTGGCTCTGGAAGGGGTCCCCTCCTCTTTTTCAGTGGGGTGTGACTTTCAGAACCAGCAACAGCATAATGATTCTGGAGGCCAGTGCAGAATGGTTGACAGTAAGAAAACGATGGCACGTATTTGGAAACAAGTAGATAAACAAAGATGGAAATGTTCATTGGAGGTTCTCAGGCTTGTTCTTGGTCTGCTTTCTGGTTCTTTCTCCCCACGTCTGTCCATCCTGCTATACTACATTTGCCATCATTTTGGGGGGTTTCCATGTCTTTTTAGTGGATTCTCAGTCACCTGGTGAGCATAAGATCCCTCCACATCATGCCCCGCCATACCCACATTGGACACCTCAGGAATGTTTCAGCTTCCAAAAGTCTTTACAGCCAGGGTCGTTAATCTAGTCTCACTCCAAAACACACTGAAATGCATTGTTTCTTAAATGGCAGAGTGAGGACCCCAGCAAACTGCTCTTCCATGAAAACAACAACAACAACAACAACAAAATGCCAGCCAAATAATTCAAAGGCCAATATATTTATGAATGCACAGAATTATTATTTTTAAAAGCCATACCTGATGCGATGCCTTAAATGCAATGCGATGCCCCACTGCACGTTGTTTACACACTGTGCTTAGCCCATAAGAATCTGCTTCTTCTGCCAACTACCATGAATTATAATTGCTTATTTCTGTTTCTATGTAGACTTCCTCCTGAATTAAACTTCCTCTAAATACAAATTATTAAGATACGCTCTTGAGGGTATAAAATAATGAATTTTATTGCACAGGGTCAGCTCACCCACCTCCAGAAATATCCTTTGAAGAGTACCTGAATCATTGATAGAGTAAACCTTATTATTTAACTCTTAACATATAATTTGTGCTGAATCAGGTGCCAAAAGCATAACGAAATTAAACCTAAGAGAGGAAATGTATTTTTCCTATTAATTAGGAAAATGCCACTCTTCTCAACGTTAGTTCGCAGAGCACTTCTGTCAAGATCACAAAAAGTTAGAAACTGAGAATAACAGGGCATTTTGTGAAACATCGTAGGAGAGTCATTAATCTAGTCTGACCCCAAAACACACTGACATGCACTGTTTCTTAAATGGCAGAGTGAGGACCTCAGCAAACTGCTCTTCCATGAGAAACAACAACAACAACAACAACAACAACATGTCAGCCAAACAATTCAAAGTAACTAGTTTTGAATTCTGGACATTAACCCAGTCACAGAACAAACCAATAGCCATCTACCCAACAGAAGCTACTAAACCTCAGTAAGATAACAGGATTTGGAATGTTTTAACTCCCGCTTCTTCACACATCCCCCCGCATCCCACACCCCTGCTCAGTGGCACAATGCAAAGTTGCCTTGACATGTTAACATTTTAACAAGGTTGGCCTAATATTGGACATCAATTCAGGTAATACACCAGATTGATAGACAAAAAAGACAAGAAACACAATAATCTCAATACATGCATGAAAAGAACTTGACAAAATACATTACCAACAAACGATCCAAAATGAAATTAAGAAAACAATTACATCTCAAATAGCATCAATGAGAATAAAATACCTAGGGGTGATTTTAACAAAAAAGGTGCAACACTTGTATATTACAAACTATGAAACATTGTCAAAAGAAATTAAAGAAGGTGTAAATAAGTGGAAAGACATCCCTTGTTCGTGGATTTGAAGAGAATATTATTAAGGTGGCTATCTCTCAAATGGACCTACAAGTTCGTTGCACACCCTATCGAAATCCCAGCTGCCTTTTGTGCATAAATAGACAAGGATGATCCTAAAATTCACATGAAAATGCAAAAGGCCCAGAAAGTAAGAATTAATCTTGAAAAAAACAAAAAAGGACAAATGTAAAGGTCTTACATTTCCTGATCTCAAAAACAAGTACAAAAGCACAATGACCAAGACAATGTAGTACTGACGTAAGGACAGACACAAAGACGAAGGGAACAGAATTGAGAATTCAGAAAGAAACCCTCACATATATCAATTGATTTTTGACAAGAGCGTCAAGACCACTTAATGAGGCAAGAATAGTTTTCTTAACAAGTGTTGTTGGGAGAACCGAATATCCTTATGCAGAGGAATGCTGTTGGACCTCACCTCACACCATGCACAAAAATTAACTGTAAGTGGATCACAGAGTTACATGCAAGAACTGAAAGTACAACATTCCAGAAAGAAATACAGGAGTAAATCTTCATGAACTTGACTTAGGCAACGATTTGGCAGTTTCTTAGAAAGTTAAGCATAGGCTTAGCATGTGACCCCGCAAATGCACTCCTAGATGTACACCCAAGGTAATTGAAAACCTACGTCCACACAAAAGTCTGTACACCAATGTTCATAGCAGCATTATTCTCAATAGCCAAAGAGTGGAAACTCCTAAATGTTTGTCGGTGGGTAAATGGATACACAAAATCCTGTATCCATACCATGGGATCTCATTCAGCTTACTCAGAGTCAACAAAACTGGAAGTTAAGGGCACAGTCCTCTAGAGTGCCCATTCTGCCCAAGACCGAAGACAATAGCCCAGGTTTGGAAAACTCTGAGATCCTCTTCACTTCAGACCAGCTGGCTACGAACTGGAGTGTCCCTACAGACGTATTCAGGTTTGATTACTATGCTGGAATGACTCATAGAACTCAGTAGAGTGCTATACTTAGAGTTTTATTATAGCAAAAGGATACAAATCAGAACCAGCCAAAGGAAGAAACATATAGGGTGGAACGTGGGCCAGGGAGGGTTCCTGTGTGAAGTCCTCAGAGATGTGTTACTGTCCTGGCATTCGTGTGGGCAATGCACACATGGAGTATTGTCTACAGGAAACTCACTCAAGCGTTGCTGCCCAGTGTTTACTGAGGCTTTATTACATAGACATGATTGACTGAGCCATTGCCCATGTGATTGACCTCATTCTTCAGCCCCTGTTCATTATCAGAGTTCAGGCTATCATCTGGCTCATTAGGTGAACCCACCCCAAGACTATCAGTATGGCCAGCCCTACCAGGAGTTATCTGTGAGCAAAATCTAGCAGCTGTGGTGTGAGGGGACCTACTATGATTAACAAATGTATTTCTAACACTCAGGAAATTCTAAAGATTTGGAGGTTGTCTTCCAGGAGCTGGGGACAAAGGCCTGTGAAATTCTTTATTACATAAGCCATAAAAAGGAATGAAGTACTGATTCATGCTACAACATGGATTCGACCCTGAAAGCGTGATGCTAAGTGAAAGAAGCCAGATGCCAAAACCACATATTGTAGGACTGCAGCTTATATGAAATGTCCAGGAAAGGCAAACCCATAGAGAAAGGCAGTAAATTAGTCGTTGCCTGGGGCTGAGGGGTAGGGGGTATATGGGGAGTGACTGCTAATGTGTCCATGGTTTCTTTGTTGAGGGGGTGAAGGAATGTTCTGGACTTAGTGGTGATGGGTGCACAACTTTGCGTATACACTGAAAACGAAAGAATGGCACACTTGAAGCAGGTGAAGTTCATGGCACTTGAACTGTATCTCTATATGAAAAAGCATGTAATCCACAGATTCTATATTTAAAATTTACCTATTCACTAAAAGTGATTTGTCCCCCAAAGTCAATACTTACACTGCTTTCACAGCCATTCACGGACATGCACACGGTGGTGAAAAGTTTGTCCCCTGGCACACATGCTCCCAGCTGAGTGACAATGGAGCATGATCTTGGCTTTCATAGAGAGATGGACAGAAGATGCAGGCAGCAGAGAAAGCACCATGTAAAGCAAGCAGCTTCCACGCTGACACCTGCTCGTGCTGTCCTCAGGCAACTCGTTAACACCTCTGAACCTTTCTTTCTCTTTTGTAAAATAAAGAAAATTGATGAGTTGCTTTTAGGTTGTAAGGTTTTAATCTATGCGAGGGATGTGTGCATAAGTTTTCCTAGGAGAAATGTTTCAGTATTCACTAATTCAGTGTTCACTATGACTTTATAGAACATAAGTACCAGAAATAAAAAGAATCCACTATACATATAAATGTGTCTACACATTTATATACATACCCATATATGTGTGTATATTTATATATATGTATTAAAAATACTGTCTTTGCCCTGAATTCTATTTTATCTGATAATAGACTGCTTTCTTTTGATTACTATGTGGATAATACAACTTTCTTCATCCTTTTACTTTCAACCTGCCTATATTATTATATTTAAGATGAATTTCTTATTGACAACATGTTTCTGAGTCAAGATCTTTATTCCATCCTGCCCGTCTTTTTGGCATTTGGTATTTTCATTGGTTTATTTTGACCAGTTATATAAAAATAATTCTTTTTGCCAGGGCTTACATCTATCATTTAATTTTTGTGTCCTGTTTCTTCTCTCTGATTTTAGGTTTTGTTTTTGTTTTTGTTTATCCTTTCCCCTGCCTTCCTGTGGGTTTCTTGAACATTTTTTTAGAATTCCATTTTTATTTATCTCTAGTATTTTTGAGTGTGTCTTCTTGCATAGCTTTTTAGTGGTTGCTCTAGGTGTTACATTATATATACATAAATGACCAGGGTCTGTTTTTAAAATGAAGTCCCTTTACCCATCCCATTTATGGTTGTCTCAGACATTTCCTATTCATGCATTAGGAAATTCATCACACTGTGTTGCGATTTTTACTTTCACCGTCCGACACGATTTAAATAGTTCAAGGGGGAGAATGAAAATCCCTTGATCTGCCCATATTTCTGTTTAGTGTGTCCTTTTTTTCCCTTCCTGGTGTTTCAAGATTTCTTTTTTTGTCATTTCCTCTCTGTGTAGAGAACTTTCTTCCTCCGTTCCTTTAGGCTAATTCTGCTGCTGAAAGACAGTCCTGCTTTTTCTCCATCTGAGAATGTCCTGATTTCCCCTTCACCCGTGAAGGACGTTTTGGCTGGATATAGGAATCTGAGTTGACAAGTCTTTTCTTTCAGTACCTGAACAATATGATGCGACTTCCTTCTGGACCCCATGGTTGCTGATAAGAAGTCCCCTGCCATTTGGAATGTTTTTGCTCTGCAGGTGAGGTATTGCTTCTCTCTTGCTGCTTTCCAGATGTTTTGTCTTCTGTGTTTGGAAGATTGACTACAACGTGTGGTGGTTTAGAATTCTTTGGGTTTTGCTGGCAATCTTGTCTCTACAAGTTTATGTCTTTTGCCAAATTTGGGAAGTTTTCTGCAAGCCAGTATTTCTTTTTCTCTTGTTGAAGTACAGTTGACACATAATATTGTATTAGTTTCGGGTGTACAACATAGTGATTCAATAATTGCATACGTTACAAAGTGCTCACCAGGAAGAGTGCTGTCACCATCTGTGACACAGATGTTGTTACACAAAGTTATTACAAAATTACTGACTATATTCCCTATGCTGTACTTTTCACCCCCATGAATTCTTTTTCAGCCCGACATCCTTCTCTCATCCTGAGACTGACTGCACATACATTATAGCTTATGTTATCGTCCCACTGGACCCGGAGGCTCCATCCATTTTTTTCAGACTACTATCAGTCTCTTGTTCAAAGTGGCTAAATTCTATTTTTCTATCTTCCTATTCACTCATTCTCCCCTCTGTTGTTGTGCCCACCCATTGAGTTTTTTTATTTTGGTTGTTATATTTTTCACTTCATAGTGTTTCATTTGGTTCTTCTATAAATGATCTATTTCTTTGCCGAGACTTAACTATTTTCTATTTTGTTTCAAGGGGGCTCATAATCGCTTATTGAAGTTCTCTTATGATAGCTGACTTAACATCTCTGTTGGATAATTCTAACATCTCTGTCACCTTGGTCTTGACATCTATCGATCTTCTTTCCTCATTCAGAGACCTCCCCTGGTTCTCAGCATGACGAATGATTTTCTTCTGAACCTGAATATCTTGGGCATTATGTTATAAGAATCTGGACCTTATTTTTTTTTAAAGATTTTATTTATTTATTTGACAGAGAGACAGCAAGAACGTGAGACGGAACACAAGCAGGGGGAGTGGGAGAGGGAGAAGCAGGCTTCCCACGGAGCAGGGAGCCTGATGCGGGACTCGATCCCAGAACTCTGGGATCATGACCTGAGCCGAAGGCAGACGCTTAATGACTGAGCCACCCAGGTGCCCCAAATCTGGATCTTATTCAAACCTATGTTTTAGCTAGCTTATTTTGACACTAGTCAGTAGAGGAAGTGGGAAATGCCAACTTAGCTCTGCCAGGTTGGGGTAGAAGTGCAGATTCCTTATTTGGCCCCCTGTAGCCCCCATCCCGTGAGGGATCCTCATTACTTTCAGGCAGGGGTGGGGGTTTGACTCCACACTGGAGCCTGTATGATACCTCCCTGGCTGAGATGGGTAGTGGTGTCTTGTGACTGCTTCCCCTGTGACTTGCAACAATATGGCCAGGAGGGGGGTTGGCCTTGTTATCACAGGCAGCTAGGGAAAATCCTGACCATCCACCAGCCCCCCTGTGGGGAGCCCTTGCTACTGCTGGGTGGGGGAGGGAATCCAGCCTCCCATGTGCTTTCTGCAACAGGACTTTGGGGGATGGGGAAATCCTGACTGCTTTGCAGACCTTCTTCAACATTACCCTGGTAAAGAGCACGCTTTGGGGTAATTTGTTACTGCCTCATGAGGGAAGAAGTCTAGGATCTGTACCTGACCTTTGTTGGCATGTTGAGAGTGGGACTACAGGTTTTTCTGTGGTGTTATCAAGAGCAGAACAGTTACCCTAAAAGTTTTCTTTCCTGATAAGCTGTCCCTTCCCAGTTCCTTTGGTTAGAGACAAAGCAGGCTTTCATTGGGTGTGTGTGTGTGTGTGTGTGTGTGTGTGTTTTAATTGTGATAAAAAACAACATACAACATAATTTTTTTTTAAGATTTTATTTATTTATTTGACACAGAGAGAGAAAGCACAAGTAGGCAGAGAGGCAGGCAGAGAGAGAGGGAGAAGCAGGCTCTCCACCGAGCAGGGAGGCGGATGCGGGGCTCGATCCCAGGACCCAGGGATCATGACCTGAGCTGAAGGCAGCCGCTTAACCGACTGAGCCACCCAGGTGCTCCAACATAAAATTTTCTATTGTAACCATTTTTAAGAGTACCGTTCAGATTCAGTAGTGTTAAGTATATTCACCTTGTTATGAAACAGATCTCCAGAACTTTGCCATCTTGCAAACTGAAACTCTATACTCATTAAATAATTCCCCTTTCCCCCCATGTCATGGTAATCACAATTCCTAGTATCTGTTTCTATGAATTTGATTACTCTAGGTTCCTCGTATGAACAGAATCATATATTATTTCTATTTTATCACTTAACATAATGTCCTCAAGGTGCATTCATGTTATACCGTATGACAGGATTTTTCAACAAAACTAAGAGTTGTTTTTTGAAAAGATCAACAAATTTGACAAATCCTTAGCTAGATTAAGTAAGAAAAAAAACAGAGGATACTCAAATAAGTAAAATCAGAAAGGAAAAAGAAAGAGGGGGCATTATAACCAATGCCACAGAAATAAAAATGGTTGTAAGAGCATACTATGAAAAATTGTATGCCAACAAATTGGGTAATGAAAAGAAATGGAAAACTTCCTGGAAACTCACAATCTACCAGGGCTGAATCATGAACTGGAAAATCTGGACAGACCAATAACTAGTAAGAAGATTGAATCTATGATCAAAAACCTTTCAACAAAGAAAAGCCCAGGACCAGATGGCGTCAGTGAGAATTCTACCAAACAATTAAAGAAGAATTAACACCAACTTTCTTGAAACGCTTCCAAAAAATTGAAGAGGAGGGAACACTTTGAAGCTCATCCCATGGAGGTCAGTATTACCTTGATACCAAAGCCAGACAAAGAAACTACAAGAAAAGAAAATTACAGCCCAGTATCTCTGATCAATATTGATACAAAAGCTCTCAACAAATACAAGTGAACTGAATTCAACAGCATATTAAAAAGATTATACACCATAACCAAGTGGGGTTTATTCCTGGAATACAAGCATGATTCAACATATGAAAATCAATCAGTGTAACACACCACATTAACAGAATGAAGATCAAAACCACACGATCACCCCAGTTGGTGCAGACAAGATTCGAAATCTGTTCTTGGTGTATACAGCCTTGGACCAGCAACCTTCAAAACCTGTTTTTTTTATTACCTTTGTCTGGCTTTGTTATCAAGAGTATGTTTTTTACCCCAAAATATTTGGCATTACATTGGAAGTACTTACTCCTTGAGTAAGGGTAGAACTTCAGGCCACCCAGGACTTAGACTTTGTGAGAAGAGTTTGGACTGTTGATGTCTGTGGTCCTAGCTGGGACTCTTCCTCTAAAGAGGAAACGGCCACCCAGTCCAATACGCTCCACACAACCCACTGCTCAGGTTGTGAGGAAGAAACAGACCCGGAGGATAGCCTTCGCATGACTCTCTGTTCCCTGAACCCTTGAACCCCGTAGAGGAATGGGTTGCTGGGTCATCAGAGGTGTCAGGGGCTAGCTGTCTGCACCAAACACAAAGGGCTCAGCCCAGAATACCCGAGATGATTTTCTCCCTGACAGAGTAGCCACATTTCACATGCTTATCAATAACCACATGTGGCTGGTGGCTACTTTTTTTTTTAATTTAATTTTATTATGTTATGTTAGTCACCATAGAATACATCATTAGTTTTTGACGTAGTGTTCCACGATTCATTGTTTGCATATAACACCCAGTGCTCCATGCAGAATGTGCCCTCTTTAATACCCATCACCAGGCTGCCCCATCCCCCCACCTCCCTCCCCTCTAAAACCCCGTTTGTTTCTCAAAGTCCATAGTCTCTCATGGTTCATTTCTCCCTCCGATTTCCCCCCCTTCAGTTTTCCCTTCCCTCTCCTAATGTCCTCCATGCTGTTCCTTATGTTCCACAAATAAGTGAAACCATATGATAATCATATGGTGGCTACTTTTCTATCTTCGTAGAAATTTCTACTGAGCTGTGTTGCTTTAAAAAATTCCATTGATGAAGATCTTTATGGGGCAGACTTACTCACTTTTTGTTATCCAAAGTGTCTTCATTTTGCACTCCCTTTTCACAAATCTCAGGAGTGTAGGATTCTGGTTTGAATGCCTGCGTTTGCATATAACAAGGGAAGGGTGGTGCTTCTGTAATCGCAAGGCTTAAAAACCCAAGGTCATGGGGTCCTTCTCCTTAAATCTGATCTCTGTGTGCATTCCCAAAATGAGGTTGGAAATTGGGGTCTAGCACCGCTGATTCCTGCTCCTATAACTGTGAGCATCCCCTGATGTGGAGGACCACATCTGCTGCTCCTGTTACTTCCCTGTAACCATGGATTAAAAGTGGCTCCAGTGTTTTTAGATGGATGTGAAATGGCAATTAACCAGTTACTTTCAGTTAATGAATTTTTCCCATGGGGCCTGAGATATCTGAATCAACTGTTTATATTGAAAAAAAATAGCCAAATAATCATTTTACTTTCCATTTCAGTTTACTTTATATATATATGAGATCTCCAAAGCATCAACTGACTCAACAGAAGCAGTAAATTATAATAGCACTCGCTGTGGGTTAAGGGCTGTGCTAAGCCCTTCCCATGGGTTGGTTCAGTTTGTATTAGGAAAATAAATGAACACAATTAGCTTTAAACCAGAAATAGTACTTTGAATTCATTATCTTAAAATGTTTTTTCCAACCTTGTCTTTAAAGTGGCCCAGCAATGACATAGTCCTCCCTTCCAACAGGATGCATGGGAAACATTCTTATACACACCCTGGTGCTCCTATATTTTAATAGATAGAAAGAACTCTCCTTGAGGGCAACTAATTGCATGTCTCGGGACAGAGAAATGAGAGACGTTATGGAACATCATGTTGCTGACAGAAAACAACGTTTGCTGTTTTTTGGTTTTTTTTTTTAATGTCCGGGAATAATTCTGGAAGAACAATGGAGTCAGGGGATACCAATCTGAGAGACAAGAGCGAATACTAATTATCATGATAATTATAGGTATTTGGAACAAGTTGAGACTGTGAAGAGGCATAAAGTAAAAACTTGATATAAAGGAGATAAAGGTAGCCGTTATCCAAACTTATTTTAGAAGTAATTTTGATTAGAATTAGATTGCCAATAAGTGGATTTTCTGCTTAAACAATTTAGTTCATCTTTGTTTCTAAGGAGCTCCTACAGGTTTATGCGTCAAAGTAGGAAAAGCTGGATAAATGGAACTATGATGAGTTTTAGAAAAAGTAAGTTCTGCACTCAAAATAGGAAGGTTAAATTGGTTCTAAGAATCACAGAAAATGACCAAGTAGATAACAGATCTGTTAGTGACATAAAGCACCCTATGCGGCTATAAAGGTTCTATCTTAAGAAATGTCTTCAATATTAAGTACATTATGAAATCTCATTTTCCAAGTCTAAAGGCAAGTGCAGACCTGAGAAAGGGGCATATTCACAAAGGACATGATAAACTGAGTAAAGGGTCTCATCCTTTTAACATATATAATGATACAATAAAATGAATATATTATCATTTTTTGGTCACAAAGGATGGCAAATGTCTTACATTATTAGTAATTCTGAAGCGGAAGGTTTCATAGGAAGTAGCCCTTGAGCTTACTTTCCCAGCCGTGTGCTTTACATATGATGAATCCTGCCACGCATCCTAGCCACACAGACCAGTCTTCCTAAAACACAATCTGTACTTTTACTGAAGTTACACCACGTATTATGGCTGATGCTCCAACAAAATGCTCGGCAGTAACTGTAGCCGGAGCTATACCCCGGAGAACCTGTAGAGAGAAACAAGGCTCTTGCAACCTGACTTCACTCCTAATAAACAGTGTTTCCTTGGAAAAAGCAACTTGGACTTGCTTCGAGGGCCTATGTGGAGGGGAAACGAAGACTGCATGGCAAGATGGTTAATGTCCCTGCTAACAGGAACTCTCTATGATCCTGAGAATAATGAGAATTGTTTTGTGTTGTTGTTGTTTTTTATAAAAACTTGAACTTTCTCTGGACTTAAATTTGCTAAACCAGTGCTTATGAATATTTTCATCCCGCCAAAAAGTCGTAATACTCCTATGTAGGTTTAAGTAGCCCAAAGATCTATCACTAATAATATTTCTTTCAGCTGTAGTAAGTATTTTCAACGTGCACAGAACCCGTTAATGCCCTAGAACTTGAAAATGTGCCCATGGGCTCCAGGGTAGCCATTTCCCCACCATTTGGAGTGCAAACCACTTCATGTTTATTACTGTCTTTCTAATTCTTCCTTCCATGTTGCCACTCATGATGAGCCAGGCTGGGGTAGAAGAAGACAGTCAGGATCCATTGAAAGCACCGAGGGACTCCTTAAACATGTTAGTTACATGGATTGCAAAACAATAGATTAAGCAATCCAATAAACATGTTTTCATTTACTATGGGTCCGCTGCATCCCCCTTGTTGGAAGACTATTTCAACATTCCAGTTGCATCATCAGAGCTAATTTATACTTTATACAGAAAACACTTCAATTGTATTTGTCTTCCTTCAAGGCAAGAAACATGAACTTTATATTTGATTCTTAAAAAATCCACTGAAAACAATGATCTATCAGATGTTCTGTAAGGAAAGGAAATGAAAAAATTCCAGAAGTAGTGATTATTCTAGACACACAGAATGCCCCAATGTGTTTTTCTACATTGCTACATAATACTGGGGAGGTAGTGAAGGGGGGCTTTACTTCAACATGGAGTAAACAGGGGTTCTGAAGTTCTAGTCCCAATAATAAGTGTTAATTACGCACTATTTTCCTTTTCTATTTGAAAATAAAACTTGGGGAATTATTATCTTTTAACATTTATTTCATAGAAGGATGTTATTTGCAAACTGGAATTTGTATGTTTATAGTGCTCAAGAAACCCAGCTCTGGGGGGAAATCCTGTGCAACCAGTTTTGAGTATATAGTAAACATTCGACAAATAACTTACTGATTGTTAAATTATTGTTCTCTGGTAAAGGTTTAAATATCTACATTCATAGGCATTTTAACTTGTAATAATCAGTACATATTAGGTACTTTATGTTTTACTTTGTGTTTGATAATTTAAATACCATCACAAATGATATTAACAGAGCATAGTATTCTCTCTATATACAGTAGAGATAAAGCAGTACACACACCATAACAGAATATATACATTTGCACATTTTTTAATATTTTAGGGGAAAAACAATATAATTTCATAATTCAAATTTCACTCAATTTCTCTTAAAAATATTTTCCTAATTTAATTCAAAAAGGTTATTTTATTAACAAATAAGCAGGTAAAGTTTACAAATCAGGAAAGTGGGTGAAACATCACTGCAATTTGGTACAAATATTTTGTTTTCTCTTTTAAAAAGAGAGCAGAATACCATGAATTTCACTATCTATAAATCTGCAAAACGCCAGCTATCAAAGTGATAAACATTTTCGGAACTTAGTATGATCATTTGTTAAAGTTGCAGTGATTTCAGGGTGTTAAAATTCAGCTATGAATTAACTAGAACCTATCATTTTTGTCTTGAATCCTTCTCCACTGTGCATAGGCCTTTTGGAAAAAAAAGTATGTATATTATTCACCAAGGTAGGTTCTTCATATATTACTATATTGAGACCCTGAAAATCCTTCATTATTCACTTAAAGAAACTTCAATAAAGATCTAGTACTGTGGTAGATTAACTTTGATCTCAGCCTGCTGGTTCAAGTCCTTATGTAATCCCCTCCTGCTGAGTGTGGGCACGACTTAAGATTTGCTTCTAACCAACTGAATTTGGCAAAGGGGATGGGCTGTCACTCCCATCACCACATTACATTATATGAAACTCCCTCTTATTAGCAGACTTGCTCTAGAGTCTCTCTCTCTTTCTCTCTCTCTCTTGCTAGCTTTGAACAGAAGCAGGCTTCCATGAATCTTCCAGCAGTAAGGAACCGAATGCTGCCAATAACCATAAGACCAAGGATTCACCAGCTGAGTCTCCAGATGAGGACACAGTCCTGGCCGATACTTCACTGCAGCCTTGCAGAAAACACAGTAAACCCATGCCCAGCTCCTGATCCACAGAAACTGTGAGATAATATATGGGTGTTGCATTAAGCCACTAAATTGTGGTAATTTGTTAAACCTCATAGAAAACTAATACGAAACCATAAGAAAGAAGGTATTTTTTTGAGAAAAGACTTAGGATAGAGGATATCTTTTTCTGTTGTTTAAAAAAGTCACAGAAAAATAGGTATACACTCAAAGACTCGAAGGTCATAGCAAGGCTAAGTGTATGGAGTTCTGGGTGGTCCCGTTGTGGTCAAAGGAAGCAATCTAATTCCTGGCAGGCACATGGCAAATGGCATATCAAGAGTGTAGCACGTTTTATTTATAATGGGCTAGTGAGTGCAAATGGTAGGCTCCATGCAATTATCTTACGACCCCTGCCACACGAGTAGTTACTGGAACAATTCCCATGGTTAATACAAATTCTTTGCTCCCCTACTTTGCAAATATCCCCAAATATGAAACGAACTGGTTGATTTTGGGTACACTGATGGAAGCTGACTCCAAGATCCTAGATTCTTGACCAGAATGACAGATTTAGTTCAGATCCTACAACCTGCGTTTTCCCTCAGCGTAAGCATCCTTCCACTGATATTCCAAATGGTAACTAGACCAAGATGGTATTTCAGGAGATGGTTTGCCTAGATTGGTTCAAAATTTAGAAAAAGGAATGGAGAGCTTTAGTTCAAAATGTGACTTTTCCCAAGTAAATGAAAAGACAGTCGCAAGAAATCAAACTGTTGTGATAACCTTCAGAACAAGAGAACCACAGGACTGCAAAAAATAGTGACCTAATCACCCCACGTTTGAAGGAAATAAATTCAGGATTATATTTCTTCCCAATGGAATGAAGGATACATTGACAGTGTTAAGTACAGAGTTTATACCTGGGCACAACTTCAGTTAGAAAATATACATTTTGGGGAGATCATCAGATGATCTTTACCATAATTTACAAAGATTAAAATGACCAATTACAAAGAAAAATAAGCGAAGTACTGCAGACTGGAATGCTTTATACGCTCTGCTACTTACGAATTTTTCTGTTCCATAAATGAACAGAATACTACAATTTCATAGCTGACACTCAGTACTCATTTCATCACTAAAAATGTATGCAAACTAACTTAAAAGAGACAAATAATAAAAACAATTGGCCAAAAAAAAAGGTTTTTTCTAGGTTTCTAGTGCATTTTTGGCCAGTGGGCTCTGGTTCACCGGAAGATGGAAACGCGCTCGAAGACCATCCAAGAAGCACTTCCCAGCTTTCAAATGTCAGTAGGTGATCAGTAAAGGAAGTAAAACAGATTTCCACACAACACAAAACACTAGAGTCCAACTTTGACTTTTATAAACTTCTGTGTCTCATTTTTAAGAGAGTAGGGCCACAGCTCAAATCCTTGTTTTCACTTAAAACCCAAAGTCGTTATGCAAAATACATTTGAATTTTCGACGATCGGGCCAGAACAGTCAGAAACTGCCACACAGGGATTAACGAGCACACCTAAGTCACTTCTACATAAATAGATCGTGAGGCAGCGCAGAGCAGAGCCTCCCAGGACCACACAGCCATCACCTGTCCCAGGGGGCTGGGAGGGGGTGGGCTTCACCCACTGGGAGCCCCTGGCTTAGCGAGAAACTCATCACGTCACCAGAGCCCTAAGTAAGCCACCGCGGCCCCTCAGAAGAAATATTCTTTCTGGCTTTCACTAATTGTACTTTGCATGTTGACCTCACTTTTCAGAGCAGTCTCAGCGTTGTCTCCGGTTTGGGGAACATTTGACTCATTTTTTTGGTATAACCATCTCTGCTGATAAATGCGTAGGGCTATGGCAGTGATGCTGAGCAAGATAAATATCACAACCACTATCACACCTAGTGAGAGAGGAGAGAGGAAAAATATAATCAGAATACAAACTTTGTGGACAGATAGATAGATATAATACAGACGTTATAAAACTTTGTTTACATCATATATTCATCACCAGAAAATTGGAAACTAGGCGGTATTAGAACACTGAGTTTGCTTCTAAGTCCGTACATCCGTTAGATACAGCAGTTTGATGCCTTTTTTGCTGAAGCTCTATCAGCTTGGCGTTCAGTTAATGCCCTCATGCTTAAATTCAGAACCACAGCGTGGCCTCTTAGGTCATGCCCGCACTGCATGCTAATGAACAAGCACGTTTTCATTATTTTAAAAGGATAGCGTGTATAGCCCTGTCATAGAGTAATTAAATGCTTACGTATAAGGATGTTAACAAAAATCTGGCGCTGATGTTCTGCTGACTTACCAGTTCTGCAGTGAGTATACCACTTGTTTCTATGAATCTAAAAGAGTCTTAAGTGATCTCTGCTGCTGGGGGGCCATGCCTTATGTGAGATCCCCTTCAGTTGCTTGTGCATAGGGCCTGTGACTTGTTTTTAACCAACGAAATACAACAACGGTGATAAGCTCTACCATAATTATGTGATTATGTTACATAAGACTGTAGCGCCTGTCTTATGGGACTGTCCCTCTTCCTGCTGTCTGTAAGGAGGCAAGCAGTCACGGTGGGAATCCATATGGGAATCCCTACATGGCAAGGAACTGCAGGCAGCCTGCAAAAATCCAGAAGCTCTCGGTCCTACTGAATGCTGCCAACACCCATGCAGGTGAGGAGGGGGATCCTTCCCCAGAGGAATCTCCAGATGAGACCTCAGCCCTGGCTGATACCTTCACTGCAGGCTTGTGTGACCCTGAGCAGAGGACCCAGCCAAGCTGTGCCCAGACTCCTGACCCACAGAAACTGGGACACAATAAAAGTGGGTTGGGTTAAGCTCTAAGTGGGTGGTAATTTGTCAGGAGCAATAGATAACCGATATACCACCATATTAGAAATTTGTAAAAATATAGATAACATTCAGCTATAGGGAAAGTAGATCATTTGACATCTCCTGTTGGTAATGCTGTAAGTACCGAATGCATTAACTATGCCAGTGGTCCCCAACTTTGAGTGCACAGCAGACGGTAACTCAGAATCTCTGAGTGGGAGGCTTGGACATCAATATTGTTTTAAAAGTTCCTCAGATTTTTTTTAAAACCCTGCCAGGTTTGGGACGGTCAAATGAGGCCTAGAAGTGTTTGTTCAAGCTATCATATTCATAAAGAATGAGTGTTTAATCCATACCAAAACAAGGAGGTACCAAAAAAAGCATCCACTAGTCAATATACTTTTAAGATGACTGACACAGGCATTAATATTCCAATTAGCAAATGTTAGAAAACGCATTACTGTTTTGTTATGTGAATCAAAATTTGTGTTATAAAATGAAGATTCTTCACTATACTCTGGGACAGACATAAAGAAGCTAATGGAGCCCAACCAACTCGAAGCTTGGTTGGGTGTATTTGGTCACAGGGATTCCTGAGCAGGTGCTCAAGAACCTTTTGAAAGATTCTTGAATATCAATAGGTAGAATAATCATCACTTTCAATATATTTTGCATCTCACTTGAGAACAAACAGTAGAGTTGCTTTAATTTCTTTTATGTTTCGTTATAGGACTTTGCTTAAAAGAGCTACATCATATCCAATTTTAGGGTCAGGGACAGTAACTCAATAACAGCAGATCAGGACACTTGATTATACAATTACTGTCACCATTATCCTCAAACACCCAGGATGTTATTATGTACGTAATTGATTACTAGCTTGTTTGTTTTGTGAGGTTTGGTAGGGTCCTAGAATAACCTCTGTCTTCATCCGCTATCTGAAGAGATGGAGATAATTTGAATAATGCATCGGATGCCTTCCATAACCGTCCTTTCAGCAATTCCAGTGTAAATGTGTTTGTGACAAGCACTAAGGTCTGCCTGCCTCTGCATGTATCTACACATCTGTCTCTTTCTCTATCTGTCCATCTACATGATGGCTCTCTTGGCAAGAAAACCCTGTGATGCCTGGTTTACTGGGTGTGAACGTTATTTAGGTGAATTCTCCTTTCCTATATTGTCCCCTTGCCTTGCAAGAGGAGAAGGTGATAAAGCATAGTGCAAAACATACAGAAATCCACCTATAGGAGTAATCCTTTAAACAGATCAAGTACTTTACATGTGGGTGCAGTCTGTGATCAGTTCGACAAAGGGCTGAGAATTCTACCCAGAATTCTACGGTGTGGGTCAATATACTTGGCAGCTGACAAACCACATGGCAAACGGCCACCGCACAGATAGAAGGCAGATCCAAGTGACTTGCAGGGGCCAGTAACCTGAGTTGTTACCACCCTAACAGCCCATGTGCTCTGATTCTCCATCCCGTCTATCGGGAGCCAAGTAGGATTTCTCAGGGGAATAATATTGGTGCAACTTATTTACTTTGTAGAACTTGCCGATGATATCTAACCAAACGCAATAAAGCCCCAAAGACCACATCTTCTGTTCTATCATCAACCTATCATCGTTGCTCCCTCTAAAAATGGCACCAAACATGACATTTTGCATTTTGGGATTTGGATTCCTATTTTGAAAATATTAATCACATTTAAGTCGATTTATTTTAAGTCAGCTTTTGCTTTATAGCGAAGTCTTCTCATTAAAAATAAATGAGAATGGTTCAGGTTTAAGATTTGATTTATATTTTAACACAAAAGTATTCCTTTTAGATATACATTATAAATAACATATATGTTTTTTGTTCTTGGAGTTGTGAAATCAGGGGATCATATACCTCATTCATTACAAAAATAGAAGTAATTGAGATAGGGAGGGACATGTTAACAGTCTTACATAGATTTGGTCAGGGCTTGAAAATGTCTGAATACCTTCCTAACAGTCTGGAGAAAACTGGCGTCTTGATGAACAGAGCGAAATGAGCAGATCCAATCTGACCTGGTGCACAGCCTGCCTGAAGAGTGGACACCCACTTGCATCCCCCAGCTCGAGGACTAATTCCCTTATTTGGAATAGCAATGAAATGGAGAGCAGTTCACTTCCTCCTTACCAAGCAGAGTTTGCAACTGACACATTTCAATAATCTAAATAAATAAATGTAAATGTTCTCTGAATCATAAGGAGGAAACTTGAATATTCATTCTTTAAATCAGACCCAAATAAATTGTTTCAGAGAATACATTGGGAGATATTTAAGATGTAATTATTTTTACCTCTTCAAATATATATATATAAATAGATAGAAAATATAAATATATATTATATATGAATATATATTTAAATACATATATAGTTTAACTATAGGACTTTGCTTTAAAGAGTTATAGTATAGCCAGTTTTAATGTCACATATATAGAATACATGTGACACTAAAAGTATATATATTATACAAATATACATGAATAATTTTATTTATAAATATAAATAAATATATATAAATCTAAGATAAGACTGACACCAGAAACAGTTTTGTGTATTTATGTTCAGAGAAATCTTTAAGTTTTCTATCTTCATATTTACGAAAATGACAATTTGCATAGTTGAGGCGCTTCTCTCACCTGATGTTTTATTTTAGTATTATTTTTAAAAGTTTTGGGCTAAGGGACTGAGAGGTGCATGGCTATTTTGAATCGAAGAAGTGAAGGTGACTACGTCACATACATACACACATACATCCTGAGAAATATGAAGGGGTATTTTCAAATGAAAAACCTCCTTATTCCGTGGTTTGGCAACTATCCTTTTAAGAGCCTCTCCGTGGAACCACGGGTTGCTTCCACTAAGCGCCTGCAGGTGTTGACTTGGGTGCAATCCCATCAAGAACATCAGCAAATGTGTGCGGCCTGCCGTTGACCTCGCGCATCAGCGCGGACTCTCGGACACTTTTTGGTCCATGCCAACAGTGACCACGACGCCAAGGACCGGGTCCTTCACAGCCCTGTTACCTCCGATGACAGCAGAGTCACTTCTGTCAGCATTGACTAAGGGCTCTCCCCCATCTGTTGGTCCCGAACCACCTGCAGCAGAAAAAGGGAGAGTGACAGAGGCGAGAGGGAAGGAGGCCTTTGGAGACATTCGCACACACTGCACAGACGAGCAGAGCATCGCGCTGCTGGAAACGAACATGGAACCGGGACCGGGGCGTGGCCCGGCGAACCAACAGAGGGCTTTGCAAAGAAAGCTGCGGGAGGGAGCCCGCGCGGAGGGCCGCGGGCGGCGAGCGCG
>NW_023270615.1:16403334-16527064 GCF_011800145.1 Mirounga leonina
GAGCGCGACCGCGGGCGGCGAGCGCGACCGCGGGCGGCGGGGCACGCACCTGCGCCTCCTGCGAGCGGCCGGGTGGCCTCCCGCGCCGGGGCTCCGGGCCCCGCCCCCTCCGCGCAGCGGGGCGCCGCGGTCACGCGTCCGCGCACGGTGACGGGGGCGGGGCCGCCGGGGCGCAGCGCGGCCTTGAGCGGAGCGGCGGGGCCGAAGCGCACGGCCGAGAGGCAGCCGGTGAAGCCGCGCGCGCCGGCCCGCAGCGTGTCCGGGTCCGCGCCGGGGGGCTCTGCGGGCAGAGAAGGGCACACGTTAGGGCGCGGGCCGAGGCGGCGTCCGCGCGGTAGCGACCGACCGACCCTCCCCCGAATCCTCTGTCCCTGCTTCCCCGGGAACAGAGGCCCTGGCCGGTACCTGCGGCCTGCGCAGGTGACCGCAGGTGCCAACCGTGCGTGGGGGCAGAGCGAGGCTGCCCCGGATGCAGCCCCGCCGCACAAAGGAATTCCGCCCTCTGCCAGTGCGCTTTTCAAAGGGTCATCACAACATTGCAGGATCTAGGTGGCCCCAGTGAAATGTCTCCTGAGCTCGGGGACCACAGTGCTCTGCGAGTCCCGACCGCAGTTCTAATCTCGCCATTTACACTTCGCTCCGGCTCACTGTCCTCAGCCCCGTAGAGGCCCCTCCCTAAGCGCAGGAGTCACGGAGGAACCCCAGCTCCCGCTGCCTGTCCCCCTTCACAGTGGTGGCCTCTGCCCCCCCTCCGTAAGCCTAGGCTTGCTCCCCATCGTGGCCCCCGCCCTCACTGGGATCCGACCGAGGTTGGAAAGCTAAAGAACAGCAGCGACGGACCCAGGAGAGCAGGACATCCATTCCTTCCCTTCGATGACGAGCACTTGCCCAGTGCGCCCCAAATGTGACCAGGGCAGTTAAGGGCAGGCTGCATATGTTTCATGGATGCTCAGGGAAGCCACCCCAATGTGGGGACACTTGGAATCTGCTGTCAGACTTCCTCCCTGCGGGGGTGTGTACACTAGCTGGTCGACGACATCTTTTCCTGCCAACCGTAAACAGCAACCGAGAATCTATCCAGTGGCTTCCACAGGCTGGGCATTGTGTGAGGTCTTTGGCAGAGCTGAGAATTTAACGCTCACAGCGTCTAACACCATGAGTGCTTTTATTCCTACTGAAGCTGGTTAACATTCGATTTTAGAAAACCAAGGTCTTTCACGTGGGGCGACCTGGATCCAGGCTGGCTGTAGGAACCCCCTTTTCAACAGGATATTTTCTCTTTTATTCCTTCAGGATCTTTTGGACATATTCATAATTGCTCGCATTAGGGATAGGTAAATGGGGATCATTATACTATTCTTTTCCACTTTAATGAATGCATACACCGTCCATAGAATATATGTATAGACTCTAGAAGTGTTTTTTTGGTTGGCATAATAGCTGGTCTTTAAGTTCACCCTGAGAATCTCAGCTGTGATCCCGTGTATCTTAATGTTGTAGTTAAACTCTTGGGGGACAATGTTTGTTTCCTTTGAGTTTTTCAGGGGTACTGTAAGAGCTATGTAAAAGACCTCTAAAAGCAACTAAAATTAGGGGCATGTTTACATTATTATAATCCTAATAAACAACTCTCTGAAACATATAGCTATCTTAGGCAGGTTGATTATATGAGGCATCAAGCAGCTTTATGTATGATGAATTTCAGCTACATTCTTAGAGTGAAGTAAAGCAAGCTTGAGACAATTAAATGATTATATTAAAGAGTTCTTTTGGGGCGCCTGGGTGGCTCAGTCGGTTAAGAGTCTGCCTTTGGCTCAGGTCACGATCTCAGGATCCTGGGATTGAGCCCTGCATGGGGCTCCCTGCGCAGCAGGGAGTCAGCTTCTCCCTCTCCATCTGCCCCTCCTGCCCCGCGCCCCCCCCCCCAGTTTGTGCTCTCTTTCTCAAATAAATAATCTTTAAAAATAAAAAAATAAAGAGTTCTTTAAAAATCACTTTTTTTTTTTGCATTCAGACTATATATATTCCATAAAGAAAGGCAACCTTGCTTGAATATACTTGAGAGAATGTCAAGAAGAACTAAAAGGGGAAAACACTGTAATAGTAACACAGGACTTCTACAATGCGAAAATACTCAAAAACAGAACAGTACAGGCCAATTAAAAGTCTCAGCCGCTGAGCAAAAAGAGGGACTGGACAACACTTGCTTTCCTGGTCAAAGTCTGACATGAACACTACCAGGCTAGGGTCACAGAACAAATCCTGAGCAGACATTTATCTTAATTATTAATTGGACTAATTTTGTCAGATTTATTTTTTAAAGATAAATTTTAAAATGTCTATAGGCAGTGCTATTATTCAAGAAAGAAACATCAGTAGAACATATTGCAGTCAAGAATTTGTACTTGACTTTTATACATATATATGGATTGTGGGTATGGACGTGTGTGGGTGGGCTTTTGTGCCCACATAGCCTATTATTAACCATGTAGCTGTAGCCGTGACTTTGTATGCTTGTTGGGTGTCGATATACATCGAAGGGTTTACTGCTCACTGTTTCCTCTTGCCTTCATATTTTCCATCCTGAGGTCATGATTGTGATTCATTTTTTGACTGGAATAATTCTCTAGTATTTTCCTCAGATGGGATGCATGGTCAATATTTAATCTCCATCCTTCCTTGTTATCCAAAATATCTTTTCTTAACCTTGTCAAATACATTATATATTAGATGCTTGCGTTCTGGCTCATTCCTCAGCAATGTTGACCATAATCCACATCATTTTTTTATCCCGCTGTAACAAATGAGAAGTTGGATGCTGATGCCAAAATCATTATTTTTTCATTGTAGTAACTTCTGTCTAGAAAGTTTGGAAGATTTTTCTCTGTGGGTTTTGCAATTCGGAAATTTTCCCAGTTGTATGTCTTTTTCTCGTCAGAATTGATGAGAATTTCTCATCAGCATTCTTTCAATCTGCAACTCAGGTTTTCCTTTAGCTCAGAGAAATTTTTTTTTAATGCATAATTACTGTCTTTGCTTCCAATTCTGTTTCTGGATCTCTAATTATTCCCGTTAGGTTTTCTCTTATTTTCCCTCCTAATTTCTCTCTCTAAATCTTCTTTCTCTGCAGTTTGAGATACTTCCTCTCTATAATATTACAGGCCAGTGTTTGAGGATAACCAGTGATGATTCTTGCCTTCAGATGACCAAGTGAAATCTTGAAAAGCCGTATTTACTTTAACCCCCAGAATTGGTGTGTGCATGTGTGACTTTTTTCAAATTTTCTTGAGTGCCAGTTTTCATCCTAGTTGTGTCCTGTCTTCTTTAACAGCTCTATTTTGATGTGGGAATTGTATTTGTTGTCTTTAATCCTCCTCCCCCTTTCCTTAGGGATGACATTATCTTTTTACTTGTTTATTTATTGGTCTGCTAATGAGGACTTCACGGTTGGGGATCTTATACAATGGAGGGTCCTGGCAAGGGGGAGGCTGTAGCCTTTCTGCCCCATACCCAGCAGCGGACCTTCAGGCTGATCCCCTAACCCCAAAGTGTAGGAAGAAGTCTTTCTCCCTCACCCTCACCATGGTAGAAGGAATGTATCCCAATCATCCAGTCCATCCTCCACTCCACAAGGGGCACTGAGGATGGGCACAACCATGCTGAGCGGTGTTGACTTTCCCTTTGGAGGTCAAACTTTTTAAAATTCTAGATAAATGACACAATTAGAAAATGAGTAGTAGAGGGGCACCTGGGTGGCTCAGTCATTAAGCGTCTGCCTTCGGCTCAGGTCATGATCCCAGGGTCCTGGGATCGAGCCCTACATCGGGCTCCCTGCTCTGCGGGAAGCCTGCTTCTCCCTCTCCCACTCCCCCTGCTTGTGTTCCCTCTCTCGCTGTGTCTTTCTCTGTAAAATAAATAAATAAAATCTATAAAAAAAAAAAAAGAAAGAAAATGAGTAGTAGACAGACTTGTCCAGTCTATCTTTCCAACAATTCAGAGCTGCAGGGACCTGATTTTTCAGAGTTGGAAAGAAGTGAATGAATTATTCCTTCCTCCCCGAAACACATGCCCACCATGCACCAAACTCTCCCAGCACCTGCAGCTAACACCTGAAAAGAAATCAGGGATACTTTGGGACCCTAGGCGCTTTGAACAAGCAATGCCAGTGGGTACTTACTGGAAGACTAGTCTTTAGTAAATAATACCAACTCTTCATGTAATGACATGTGAGCCGTCTCCGCCACTCTTTTACCCGACAAGGTGATACCGTCAGAACTCTACACAATTGCTGCTCTTAGTTCCTTAGTCCTTTTCAAAAATTGTTCAGCCCCTCCCGATGTGGCCCTGCTCTGTCTCAGCAGTCCTGAACCCTGGGCCCTTCCAGTTCTCTCCCCCCTATCTCCCATCACACCCTATTCTCGAACAAACTCATTCACATGTCAGAATAAACGTCCAGTTATGGCTCATCACTCACCTCTTCCAGCTGCATGTGCAGAAGGGCTCTGGCAAAAGAAATAAATCTCTAATAGTTTTTTTATTATTATTGAGATACAATTCACATTGTATCATAAAAGGGTCCCATAAGACTGACCCTTTTAAAGTATACAATTCAGGAGGGTTTTGTATATTTACAAAGTTGTAAAACCATTACCAGTATCCACTTGCAGAATCTATCACTCCAAAAGAAACCCAGTACACATTAGATTCCATGTCCCATTCCTACCCTCTCCAGCCCTGGGCAAATCTAAACTTTCTGTTTCTACAGATTTGCCTATTCTGGACATTTCATACAAAATAAATCATACAGTATGTAACTTTCTGTGTTTATCCTTTTTCATTTAGCATAATGTTTTCTGGATTCATCCATGTTGTGTCATGTGTTGGTACTTTATTACTTTTATGGCCAATATTTCATTGTATACCAACAAAAGTGGTATACAACAAAATACTGGCCATAAAAAGTAACACTATAGCACTTAGTCGATGGTCACTGGGGTTATTCCCACTTTGGGTTATTAGTGGAGAATACTGCCATGATGATTTTGTGTCTGGACATACGTTTTCAGTTCTCTTGGGTTTATACCTAGGAGTGGTCATATGGTAACTCCGTGTTTAACTTTCAAATAAACTGCCAAACTATTTTTCCATAGTGGCTGCACCATTTTACATTCCCATCACCAATGCACAAGCATTCAAATTTCTCCACATCCTCCATAACACTTGTTACTGTCTTTTAGTGATATCTTGTGGTTTTGATTTGCATTTCCTTGACGGCTAATGATTTTGAGCGTCTTTTCATATTGGTCATTGGTATATCTTCTTCGAAGAAATGTCTTTGATTTTGACCTTTACAGATCTTTTGACCTTTACAGATCTTTTGACCGTTATTTGTCTTTTCATTTAGTTGTAAAAGCTCTTTATATACTCTGTACAAAAATTTCTTATGAGAGACATGACTTGCAAATGGTTTTCCTCACTTTGTGGATTGCCTTTTTATGTTCTTGGTAGTGTCTTTTGAATCACCAAGGTTTTAATTTTGATGAAGTCTGATTTATCTATTTTCCTCTTACTCCTTGTGAGAAACCATGATCTAACCCAAGGCTTTTGAGAAGCCTTACCCAAGAAACCATTGCCTAACCCAACATCACAAAAATGCACAACTATAGTTTGGTCTAAGAGTTTTATAATTGTAGTCCCCCCACCCCCCCCATTTAGGAGTATCATCCATTTTGAGTTAATTTTTCTAAATAGTGTGAGGCAGGGCCAACATTGCTTTTTTAACCTGTGGATATCTGGTTGGCTCAGTACCATTTGTTTAAGAGACTATTCTTCCTGCATTGAATGGGCCTGGCACCAATATCAAATGTCAATCGACGATAAATAGTTTTATTTCTTGACTCTCAATCTATTCCATTGGTCAATATGTTTATCCTTATGCCAATACCACACAGTTTTGATATCCATGGCTTTGTACCAAATTTTAAAATCAAGGGTGAGACCTCCAACTTCATTCTTCTTTTTGAGATTGTTCTGGCTATTTGGAGTCCCTTGCATTTCCATATGCATTTTGGGATTAACTTGTCATTTGGATTTTGATAGGAATTTTGTTGAACCTGTAGATCAATTTGGGGAGCACTGCCATATTAGCAATATTAAGACTTCCAATCCATGAACATTGATGTCTTTCTATTTATGTAAGTCTTCCATAATTCCTTCCAGCAATGTCTCATAGTTTCCAGTGTATGTGTCTTACACCCCTTTTGTCAATGTTATTCCAAGGTATTTTATTCTTTTTGATGCTATTTTAAATGGAATTTACATTTCAGTCTTCATTTCTGTATTATTCATTCCTAGTATATAGAAATACAATAAATTTCTATGTATCAATCTTATATCCTTGCTCAAACTGTGTACTAGCTCTAATAGCTTTTCTCAAGGATTCCTTACGAGATCACGTTCTCTGCAAATATAGTTTTGCTTCTTCCTTTTTGTTCTGGATACTTTTTACTCTTTTTTTTTTATTGCCTAGTAGCCCTCACTCAAACCTGTACTACAGTCTTGAACAAAAGCAGTGAGAGTATACATCCTTATCTTATTCCTGATCCTAGGGAAAGATTTTCATTATTTTCCATTAAGTGTGAAGTTAGATGTGGGGTTTTTCTAGATGTCTTTTTTCATGTGAAGAAGTTTCTTTCTATTCCTAGTTTGTTTTTCATTATGAAAGCACAGTGGATTTTTTTCAAATGTTTTTCTGTGTCTATTGAGGTATCCATGTGGTTTTTGTCCTTTATTCTATTAATATGGAGTATTACATTGATTGCTCTTTATCTGTTGAACCAACCTTAAATTCCTAGGACAAATCTTATCTGGTCATAGTGTATAACAATTTTTCTATGTTACTGGATTAGATTTGCTAATATTTTGTTGAGGACCTTTGCATTTCTATTCATATTGCTGAAATTTTATAAACTTTTTGTGTCTTCCACTCCATGACTTTCCTCCTAAATGAGATAAATTCTTAGGCAGAGCATAGCAAAGACAAACATATGTCACATAAGTCAATGGAATTTTTAATATCTAAACTGTTGTCTGTCCATGAAGATATCAGTAGGTAATTTCCACAAATTATTTATTACCCAATTCTCATATATGGAGTTCCATTTCAACATAGGATCCTTCAGTGGATTTTCTTTCCCCACACTCAAAATTGACCCACTATGGTTTATCTGCATGACTATATTGATTTGAACTAAATTCAACCTATGTATTCTTTCCCAGGAGGAAATAGAATGGCACATCTTTATTCTGCACACTTCAACACAGATTTTTGTTTTGATATTTTGGGGATCTTTGCTGTTGTTGTTTTTTCATGCACAAAAGACAAAATCAACAGAATATCATTTATACAAAAGTCTTCAGAGAAATAAAACTTAGTAAAAATGCTAGGGCACCTCACTGGGTTGTTGTATTTTAAAGCTCTCATACTTTAGGATTAAGGCCACATCCAAGTCAAGACTAGACAGAAAATTAGAAATCTAATGATTTGCATTTAAACTAGGATTTTACTAAAATTATTTTATAGTAACTGGGAACACTTAACCTGAGTGGCCATCATTAATAAGACCACTGAAGAATGGGAAGAACAAGAGCAGCCTGTTAATTTAGAAGATGATCCTGAGCCATCTTTCCCAAAGCACATTAGGGTAAATAATAATAATGATAAATTAGATTCATCATAAACACTATTTTATTTTTTATATTCCCTATTATATTGCAAGTGCCTTGAGGGCAGGTACAGTATGTCTTGTTGCTAAGCATTCAAAATGTCCAGGGAAATACAAGTGCACCTCAGGGACCACCAAAGCATTTTTAATGAATGGATAGCTCTTTGAGTCAAAGTAGCTAACCAAAAATAAGTACTGGATATCTTGCCATGGTTTGAGACAACTTTCTTTGGAAAAATTAATGGCTCTTTATTAGCCAATCTGTTGGTCTATTTTACTATCAGTTTATGAAAGGAAGCTCAGTTTATATTTTCCAAATCTGAACAAAAAATAGTAGTCTATTCATAGTTACTAACTGGTAACTAGAAGCTATCCTGAAATAAAATTATCCAAAACATGAAAAGTTTTATTAGCCTTTGATCAAGATGAGTACCTCTAGGTACAGATGAAATGAATATTTATAATTTTATGAGATTCAATTTCTTCAGGCAATAAACTTCATTGCTGAATTTCAACTTTAATTTTTATAGCCTAAGAGAGATGCTTTTGACTATACCATTCTTGAAACATTAACATCTTCGATTCCATGCTATTGCCCTCTATATATTAACTTGTAGAAAATAAAAATTTATATGATAAAATGTATTATTCTCCTTTTTTAATTAAAATGATTTTCTTTATATAAGGCAGTTTAGTTATTAAATCAATTTCCATAATCTATGTTATATCTTTTTACAGATAATAAATTCAAAGCTAAATTGTCTTTAAAAATATTTCTTCATCAATTTCACACTTCCTGATGGCAACTTTTCTACCTTGAGTCACAGACACTTCTGAACCTGCCTCATCTCTCCTGTCAGAGGCTGGAGTCACTGACGACAGGCAGCTGTGTGGGTGTGTTCCTTTTGTTCCTTGACCCTATCTGTCCTCATGGCTGGGAAAAGAATGCACACAGACACCTGCTCCCACAAGGAAGGGGGGATGGCACTGCTGGGGGCAGACGGGGTCATCTCCCCACTCACAGACCTCCCCTGTATGGGAGCCCAGCGCTGAGGCTTGCACACCCCTAAGATGATCCATTCCTCACTCTGTTCAAACCAAGGATAGTAACTCTCCGTCGGGCCAGAGACTGGAGCTCAGCATCAGATAAAAAGGGAGCAAATTCTTTTCCCCTTGGATGTTAAAAACAATTATCTTATTCACCTGACAGCCAAGGACGGGGTTCCATCCCGCTGTTCTGTGAAACTCAAAGTGGGCTTTGAATTTTTAGGAACTTCATAATATCCTCCAGCTAAATGTATACTGTTATTCTCATGGGTGAATGCCAGAGGAGGAGCTTATTTCTTTCCATTGTTCTCCCAGTTCTTGTGGTTTTCTATACTATGCCACTGTTTTTTTTTTTTTTTTAAAGATTTTATTTATTTATTTATTTGAGACAGAGAGAATGAGAGAGAAAGAGCACATGAGAGGGAGGAGGGTCAGAGGGAGAAGCAGGCTCCCTGCTGAGCAGGGAGCCCGATGCGGGATCATGACCTGAGCCGAAGGCAGTCGCTTAACCAACTGAGCCACCCAGGCGCCCTATGCCACTGTTTTAAATAGAATAAAAAAATCTACTGGGTGTTGTATGTAAGTGATGGATCACTAAATTCTACACCTGACATTAATATTGCACTGTATGTCAACTAACCAGAATTTAAATAAAAACTTGAAAAAAATAGAATAAAAAATCTACTAATACACGAAAACATGGATGTCCAGAAATGACACATTAGAGACTGAGATAGTCCCCCTCCCTCTCCGATGGGCTGCCATAGCTAGAAACTTCTCCCAACGCTCCAGGGGAAACAACTGTTCTCATTTGTATTTCTGTGCTAACTGCTCGATGACTATTCTGCATGTGCAGAAGGGACAGGAACAATGAGCCACACCAAAGCACCTGCAGCACAAGCTGCTTTCCTAACAGCACATCGTGGAGGCCAATTCTTTATCCACCTTGAGGCGTGATTAGAAAGCAGGACTACCACTTCAGCCTGAAGTTGCTATTCATCATATGGTGCCAAAACTATATTTTCACAGCAAAGCACTCCGGGACCCTCCTTAACTGGCTTAACCTGCACCTGTAACTGCACATGACCAACATGGAGCTTCCATTTATGCTGTACCATCTAAACGATGCGCGTTTGTTTTTACCTTTTACAAGGGGCACGCTGGGATTTGTCACATTTCCTCTGAAAAATAAGAACTCATCATTTTATTGCCCATCATCTTTTTGAAAAATGTGGTCGTTTTCATAGTTACTGTGCTTCTCACCGTATTTTGAATGTCCGCCCATGTGCTGTCTCTAAATCTCCCAAGTTTGTAAGATGTTATATATGTGTGGGGGGCGGGGTAGAAGAAATGATCAAAGAACCAATGTACAAATGGCTGAAAAGGTAATAAAGATTCCATGAATTATCTAGGACTAAACAGAGCCAGATGGATGTCACATACCAGAGCAGGAATAATACACAAAACCACAAGATTTCTCCCAGATAACTTTAAATATCGAAGCACATACAGTTTACATATAAAAGATCAAAAAGAAAAGATACCTTTCAAAATTTATTTTTATTTCAATTTAATTCAAGGGGAAAAATAAAGGCATAAATAATTTGATGCCTAAGTAGTATAGTATGCTTTTACTCTCCTACTTTAATGGAGAATAACTCAGAGTCATAAAGAGTATGTGTGGGATCTTCAGGTCCTGATTTTCCAAGAGTAGTTGGGAGCATTGAACACATCTCAGAACAGGGCCCGGCCTACTGCCCCACACGTATTCACTTGCTAAAAGAAAATTAAGTCTTTTCTCTTCTTCTTGTAAATATAAATTTATATTTATCATTGAATGATTCTGCATTTGACCCCTGATTAATATATAATTTGTGAACGTGATACCTGCTTTAATTTCGCCTTTCCTCAATTGTTAGAAAAATACCAAGATTCATTCTGCTTGATTGCCAAGGGAGAGGGTAAGTGTGGAGGAACTTCCCAGGGATCACTCTGGCTCACCTACAGACAGCCCTTCCTGGTGATTACAGGCACACTCAGACAAAAGAGCAGCTTCTACCTTGATTGTCACTCACTGGGAAACCATGAATATGACAAGGAGCTTCTTTCAGCATGATGAACGCTTCCTGTGTTTGCAACCTAACACTTCTGATCCATGTCATGGGGTTGGGGGAGGCGGGGGGACACCGCTCTTTCTGACACTTACCTAAAATTGTCCCCAACATAAGGGATTTGACAGCATTGAATTCTGTCCCTGATGACAGGATGACTTGTCTCCTTGCATTCTGGTTAACCTATTAAATATTCCACGAGAAGCAAACATCAAAATAGAGAGCAGTTTTGATGATAAGAGAATGAGAATCAGAGGGAGACCAAGAAAAATGGTAAAAATGAGCCATACATTCGAGCTATCACAAAGGTTAAAGGAGAAAATGGTTTCATAACAATTTTTATAATACCTCAGATTTCACACCACCCCATTGCCTATTCTTTTCCCTTTATTTGTCTTCATGGTTTAAGGATCTATAATTGGTACAATCCACAAAGGGATGCAATAAGCTATTTCAAACCTTAAACTTTTAGTTATTTCAAATAGAAATTAGTAACACGAGCAGCAAAAGGTATTATTCACACAGATTCAATATATAAAGGTTATTCTTCAAAACCCAGTGACAATGAATAATTTAAACACTGATGCTTTTAAAAAATGTATTCCGACTTTAAGCAAAATCTTGCTTTTCCCTTTGTGTTTACATTTCTGCAGGCCTTGCTTTTTTTGTAGTCAGATTGGAACAGGTTCCCATTGGAGTATCTCGAGGAATCGCTGGGAGAAACTAGACAACATTCCCCTACTGATAAGGACAGCTTGGTATTTTAAGTGGTCAAATATTAATAAGAACCTTGTCAGCCTCTTGCTAAACAAACAAACAACATTGCTAAATAAAACACTTTAACTACTTTTTCTGTCCCCAGGACTTTATGGGAAGACTGTGCTGAATATGTATCTCTTTTACTAGGATTTATTATCAAAGTCTTGCTGGAGGTCATACACTAAGTGTCACAAGTTTGGTTACTGTTGCCTTTGTGAATCTACCCCTTACCTCTACAGAGACCACAGCCGCTTCTCTGTGAATCTTCACCTGGTGAAGCTGCCCATCGGCGAGGTTTTTAAAACCAAAGTTAAAAACATCAGGTTCCTGGTGCCTGTCCAACTTATACCTGATCTGCAAACTTCCTAAAGAAGACAAAAAATGACATTTTTAACTAAAAAGGAATTTTATAAAAAACGTCAATGCAGGTTTTAAAGCACATTTTGTTTTTATTTATTTCATATAATTTGAATTTATTGAGCACTTGCTTAAGGACACCAATAATTCCTGTTCCTGGAAGAGTGATCATTTGTGTGCTATTCTGGGGCTGAATTCAGAATCCAATTATGCTATTTAAAAAGTCAAGACCAAATGGTCTTTTTCCAAGTTCTTCCATTTTCCTTAGCTAAAGGAAAAACTCTAAGTTAAGCATATGAGAACTCGGAGCTAGGCTCGAAGTTAATTATTCATGTGGTATTCATAGTATTAAATGGTAAAACCTCAAGCAATATTGCATTAACATTCAGTTTCTATAAGCATCACTTCTTTTAATATGACTTATTTTAATGCATTTTAATGTATTGCTGACATTTGCATAATGAATTTTTTTTTTGCACAACCAGAATTTTTCTCCTAATGTTTCTGCCATAATCAAGAAACAGAGGAAAGACAAATGATTTGCTACAATATCTAAATTTCCTGATGCCCTTCACAGATATGCCCACTATCCCATAACTCCCATACTGCCTGTAATAGATCCTCTGGAACGTAAGTCTCTGCCCTTCCTCCCTGTGAAGCAAGGTTATAGCTTGGTTTAATTCTCCATCTTGAACAGTCTTGGAAAGACTTGGTGGCCATGGGTTGGGTAGCTCTCATCCCACTTTTCTTTGTATGTAGATATGACATGAATGATTTCTCAATCACTGATGAGTAAAGAACAATCATATTCATCTGATCCTTAGGAATAGTGGATTTTAGATAGTTTAATATATTTCTTTACTTCACTCAGAAGGACGAGGAAATATTTTCCATGTATAAAACGAGATATCTTGTTTCAAAGTCAATTGCAAAACTAATTTATTCATGTACAGAAGGAAAGACTTCCCAGAATAGCAAGAAGCATAGCTGCACATCAAATACCTAAAATGATCAAACTTTCGTGGGAGAAATGTATCTGAAATGTAATCACAGAAATGTTAACTTTAGTGATAAACACTTGAGGTTATCATGAAAAATAAACCACCCCTGATAGAACGAGAATTGCAAGCCATGCAATTGTGTTTCCTCTGTGTAGTTTAACACCTAAAGGGTCCTCCTCATTGTGGTCCTAATTTTCTAATTCAGTCTTCTTGTTCTTACAGTCTCAACACTCACCATTGGGGGCAAGGATAACGGACAGGTACTCCTCATAGAAGGAGCTCACATAGAGGAGTAAGCTGGGCGTCCCTGTGGTCCGGAAGCTCAGTGTGGCCATTTCGCCAGCCAGCGTCAGATCCTCATGAAATAAAGCTGCAAAGGAGCTGGAGTTCTTACTGGAGGTGTAATTAGAATGTTCTTGAAAGTTGTAGATAACTGATGAGCCAGTTCCAAAATACGCAGAAATCTCTGGAATGACACTCATTTTTGTTATGTTAACACTACGTGAATGCAAGGCTCTTCTCTACGTGTATTTACACACTATCTCTAACCCTTAAATATCTCAAGAGAGAAAACAAGAATGTCATGCTTTACTGGGTGTTTTTAAATTTAAAAATATTTCAGATTAAAAAATAATAAAATATGGATAAAAAGATAACTTATCCCCATGCAAATTCGCATGACATAGAACTGAGTAACGATATTTTATTATGGCCCACAAAATGCTTCATCTCAGATTTACAGAGCATTAAATGCCGAGTGTAAACATATACTTAGAGTTACTGTTCTCCTCAGTGTTGCATCGATGATGCTGGATCCAACAGAAGTCCTCACGAGCTTCTCAAGAATAGAATCATAAAGGGACGAATTTGGGAGAGAAACAGCTCTACTTTAGCCAATCACAGAGAACTGCCTTATCCTTCCTTTACAGGGTCAAATGCCAGAAACACAAGGCGAGCAGCCAAACGAGGTGCCTCCCTGTCCCCATCCTGCTTGCGGGGCACACTCACCGCTCTCGCAGAATGGCCCGTCATACGCGGAAAAGGCACAGTCACAAGTGATGCCCCCGGGTCTCTCTCTACATCTCCCTCCATTACGACACAGGTGTCCGTAACTGCTGCAGTGTCCTGAGCACCCCGGTTCCACGCCTGGTGTCATTGTGGCCCTTTCTTCCAGGTCCAGGGCCAGCCCGTTCACCCGCAGCGACCGAATGCACCCCAGGAAGCCTCTCTGTCTGGTGGCCGTCCCGCCTACAAGGGAAACACCACAACTGCAAACGTGCTCCTGGGTGTCTTGGTGGCATCTCGACTCCACATCCAACTGAGGCCGTACTGACAAGGTCAAAAGAGCGACCCGCCGAAAGTTTTACGAACACATACAAGTTTGAAAACACAGGCTGATCACATATTAAGAATCATCAAATGATACCGAATAAACCATTGACAAAAATATTTTTGAAGATGACCTTGGTAAATATTTATTCTAAAAATACTTCTTCAAGTGATATTTAGAAAGATTTGTACACTTTTACATTGGTTCCTTCATAAAAAAAAAAAAAAAGACCCATCTATCCTTTTTAGAGTTTAAGTCTATAAACTGTGACATGCACGATAAAGTTAGATAGTTGAAAATCTTTGCAATATAATATATATTACAGATTTGTAACGCACAAATTTATATATAGCATATATATTTTATATATAATATACATTATAATTTGTATATGCATTTGTTATATATATTTTGTTACATATTTGTTATACATTTGTTATATAGATAACAAATTGTATATGTAATATCATCCCTTCTTAGAAGCGCTCCCAGTAACAACCCTGTGAAAAGGAATTGAGGAGTGGTCAGAGAAAGCGAAGGCAGAGGGGGGATATTAAAACCTAGGCCCTCAGGCCTGCCTCGCTCCAGCCTGCGAGCTCTGAGGTCAGGCAGGGTAATAGTCACTGAACACTGTATAGCTCTCTGTCTTTCTATCATGTCTCATGTGAGCCTGATTTCAAATCTGGGAGCCCAGGGATCACTGGAGTGCTTGCTAAAACAGAGTTGGGGTTCGTTCCTAGGGATTCTGACTCGGTGAGCCTGGGGTACATACACCAGATCAGAATTTTCCGCTAGCTTCTCAAGCTCTAGAAACATTATTTCAGTGGGGATGTTGATTCTAGGTAGGTGTTCATGCACACTTTTTTCCTAGATGATCCTCAGGATTACAAATCAGAAAATAAAATTGTTTAATTTGATTCCCAGTTTCATGATTTGATGGGAAGCCTTGAAGTGGAGTTTTATGTACCATGGGTTGTACACACACACACACACAACACACACACACACACACACACAACTCCCTGCACTGCACTGGCCCCCAGATGCCGTGGATGTCCTCTGGCAAAGCAGACTGCATGCTAATCTGTGATTTATATCAGTTTTTAATTGGACTGCATCCTTATTTACTTGAAAATACATGAGAAATGACCAAGTAAGAGCTACCTCATTGATCTGCTTGGTTTCCAAATTAGAATAGAGTTGCCTGAAAAGTAATGTAGCGAAACTTATCTTTCCCTTTGAGAAAAAAAAGTATTAAAAAAAATAAGCAAGTAAATGAAAAGGAAGACTCCCACTACCCAGAGCTTTAATCATTGAAGAGTGGCAGCAAGGATGGAGCCAGCCCGGGTTTGAACCCGGCATTTGCAAGGCCTGAGCAGCAGAGGAGGGCGGCGCTGGTCCCGTGGGGCACAGCCATGTGAGTCCTCCTGCAGTCTGTGTTTGGGGGCGGGGGGACCCTGGAGAATTCTGTCACAGTCACATGGCAGGTTCCCCAACTTCACTGAGAAGTGAAGCGGGAGTATTGGATGAAAATTGCTAATTGTTTTAGAAACAGTATTGATAAGAAGTAACTAAAACAAACGCAAGTCATCGATACTATTGAGTGCAAGCCTGGGAATCCATCCACCAGGGATTGGATTTCTCTTCTATTTGAGTTTCTAGACTCAGTCACTTGATCTCTCTGAACCTCCATTAGCTCATCCATGAACTGGGAAATTGATGGAAGCAACAATCACTAACAACGTTCTATGGAAACTGTATTAACAATAATCTATGGAAAGAGAGGCTGACTCCTGCGTGAGCTCTTGGTACACGGTGCGGCCAGAAGCAATGTGCACCTGCGGCCGTCACCGCCGTACGGTTAGCATCTTCTCTGGGTCTCTCCGTCAGCACAGTTCAGCAAGAGAGCGTCCACACTCACCCACAAAGAGCTGGCTGTTGAGTTGTAGGCGGGCATGCCCGTCAGGGGGTGCAGGTTGCGTCTTGCTGGGGAGCTGATCCACTTGAAGCGATGCCTCCTTCACATTCCTCTCTGCCCTCACGTGGTGCCACCGGTTGTCATTAAAGGGAGTGGGAGACCGCACTGTGACCTCACAACGCCCGTTCCCCACATCAAAGGAAAAGGTCACTTCTGCAGGAGCTGCAAATACAGATAGGAGAGTAGCTTGGTTCATTCACAGGGGAAGAAACTCAGTCTTGAGAGATAGGAGGGAAGCTGCATGACATGCTCCTTATGAAAGCAGATGGTGACATTGATGCAGACAAATGTCACTCTGAGCTGGCTAGGAGGGCAAAATAAATTTGTATCCTGGAGGAAGAAAAACAAAGCCATTTTGTCATATTCCTCTTCAGAGCACACCCTCCATCTTGCTAAACCCGAAGCAGTAGAGATCTTTCCCTATGGGAAGAAAACTGACCTGTGATCTGCCTTCATATATATCAGTGAATTTATTTAAATTTAAATTTTCATATACTTTATTTAAAAAGCCCCACATGAAATTTTGCAGCAAGGAATTAAGCCTTGTGTACATGCATAAACAATGTGAGGAGTCAATTACATGACATGATTCTTCAATTTAGTGAGTAGTTATCAGACCAGTTTGGTTTAAAATATCCTGATTGCACACAGAGTTAGGGTAGCACAAAATTGGACAGACTGCTGTGTGTTTTGTGAATCACTGTTTTACTCTCTATTAAAAATAAGGATTTAAAATAGTAGAACTTTAGGTGCTCCTGGGTGGCTCAGTTGGTTAAGCATCGACTCTTGGTCTGGGCTCAGGTTGTGATCTCAGGGTCATGAGATCAAGACCTGCACAGGGCTCCACGCTCATCACGGAGTCTGTTTAAGACTCTCTCTCCCTCTTCCCCCGACAACCTTGCTCTCTTTCTCTCAAATAAATAAATCTTAAAAAAAGGTCATAGAACTTTAGTATGTACTAAAGAAATACAAGTGACAAAGAAAGCATGGCAATACATTGGGAATTAGGTTCCAAAAGGGATATTGCTAAGTACTGAGCGCCTGGTGGCTTTGCCCAGGGGGCGACTCACCGTGCAGCTCTAGCCTGATGAAGTCTGTGATCCCCAGGTTCTCCACAAACACCCCAGAAGGAGCTGTCGTCTTAAAAAAGAAAGACACATCAGCACTGAGCTCTCCACGGAACGTAGGGAAGTGAAGGTATGAAGTCTCGGTATTGAAGGAAGCGGAATTCCAAAATGAATCTGTTTCCAAAAAGAAAAAAAAAGACAGTCACAATAGCAATGAAACAGAATAACAACCACATTTTTTATTTCTAGCATTTTTTTTTTACCACTAAGTGCATTCATTATCTTTGTAAGCCTTCATTTGGGGGTTCTTCTGAACATACAGTCACAATGTGAATATCCAAATAGTGACTCTTTCAAGGATTAAGATGGACAAGACTGCAACTGAGTGGAGAGATAATCACTGGAAATGTCCTGTTTTTTAGAAAACAATATTATTTAAAAATTATCATTGAGTAAAATTGACTTTTGGGGGATGCACAGTTAGATGAAGTTTAATACATGTGTAGATTTGTATAACCACCACCAAAATCAGGATAAAGGACAGTTCCATCTCCCCCAAAAACTCCCTCTTGCTATTTGCTTATAGTCACACCCTCCTCACGCCCCTAAGCCCTGCTGATCATGATCTATAGTTGTGCTTTTTCCAAGTGTCATATAAACGGAGTCATGCAGTAGGTAACCTTTTGAGATTGGCTTCTTTCACTCAGTGTAAAGCCTCTGAGATTCATTCAGGTTGCCACAAGTTATTGCTGCTCTGTAGTATTTCATCATGTGGATGGGGCCACCATTTCTTTGTCCACATTTGAGAATGTCAGTGTGGTTTCCAGATTTGGTCATTCACAAACAGAGCTGCTATAAACATTTGTGCTGATCACACATGTAATTGTGAATAGTTTTCTTTCTTGCTTTCCAACCTAGATGCACTTATTTACTTCCTTACGTTACTGCACTGGCTAGGACTTCCAGTACGATTGAAGTTATAGAACAGAAGTGATGAGATTGAATATCCTTATCTTGTTCCCGCTCTTAGGGGGAAAGAATTCAGTTTTTCACCAGTAATTATGATGCTAGCTGTTCCATATACAGACACCTTTTATTAGGATGAAGAAGTTCCCTTTTATTCATAGTTTGCTAAGAATTTTATTGTGAATGCTACCTGATATAAATTTATCATGTTCATAATATAATCATCATAATTCAAATGATTGTGTTCATATCCATTGATGCAGAAAAAGCATCTTGTGTGATTTTTCTTCTTTAAACTGTTAATATGGTAGATGACATTGATTGACTTCCAAATATGGTCGACCCTTGAACAACAAGGGGGTCGGGGCACTGAACTTCGCACAGTTGAACGTCCACGTGTAACTTCTGACCCTCCAAAAACTTAACTATTAATAGCCTACGATTGACTGGATGTCTTACCAATAACATCAACACTGGATTAACACACACTTTGTATGTTACATATATTATATACCATATTCTTATAATAAAGTGAGCTGGAGAAAACAAAATATTATTAAGAAAATCACAAGGAAGAGAAAATACATTTACAGGACTGTACTGTATTTCTTGAAAAAAAAATCTGTACATAAGTGGACCTGCCCAGTTCAAACCCATGTTGTTCCAGGGTCAGCTGCACTGAATCAGCCTTGTATCCTGAGGTAAACCCCAGCTGGCGATGGTATATTATTCTTTTAAATATTCCTGGGTTAAGAGCTAATGTTGTTGAGGATTTTTGCATATATGTCTGTGATGATGTTGTCCACAGTTATCTCTTTTTTAATTTTTTTTTCTTTTGCATTTTCTTTGTCTAGTTTGGGGATTGGGGCAATGCTGGCCCTCATAAAATGTTGGAAAGAATTTCCTCTTCTATTTTCCAAAAGAGATTGTATAAACATGATGTTATTTCTTCTTTGGTGGAACTCACCAGTGAGAAGTCATCTCAGACTGGATTCAATTCCATCAATACTTTTAGGTCTATTCCAGTTGTTTCTTTCATCTTGGGTGAGTTTTAGTAGTTAGTGGTTTTCAAGGAATTGGTCTATTTTATCTATGTTAGAGAATTTATGTGTGTAGAGTTGTTTGTAGTATGTCATTATTATACTATTGATGTCTGTAGGGTCTGTAGTGATACGCTAGCTGTTACTCCTCATACTGGTAATATTTCTCTTCTCTAGTTTTGCTAAAGATTTATCTATTTAATTGATATTACAAAAATATGTTTTGTTTTTATAGATCTCTGCTTTTAATTGATTTCTCTTCTTATCTTTATTATTTCCTTCCTTCTGCTATTTTGAGATTTTTTTCTTCTTTTTCTAAATTCTTATGGTAAAAGCTTAAATTATTGACACCTTTTTCTTTCATAATATAAGCACTTAATGCTATTAATATCCCTCTAAGCACTGCCATAACTGCCTCCCACCGTTTTTGATATGTTGTATTTTCCTTTTCATTCAGATCAATTTATTTTATAATGTCTGTTGAGACCTCCTTGACTCATTTATTATTTAACAGTCTGGTGTTTAATTTCTAAGGGTTTGGACTTTCTCAGTCTCTTTGTTCTTTGTTTCTAGTTTAATTCATTTATGCCAGAGAATGTATTTTGTATGATTTATTTGATATGTGCTCAAGTTTGTTTTGTGACACAGAATATGGTGTATCCATGTGCATTTGAAAAGAATATGTATTTTACTGTTGGTAGGGTGTTCCATAAATGTCAATTAAATTCTGTCGGTTTGTGGTGACATTCAGGTTTTATGTACACTTTGCTTGTTTTCCCCTATTAGTTCCAAAGGTTAATGAGAGAGGAGTATTGGATTCTCTAATTATAATTATGAATTTGTCTACTTCCCCTTTCCATCCTGTCAGTTGTTGCTTTATGTATTTTGAAGCTCAGTTATTAGTATACACATTT
Organism: Mirounga leonina; assembly: GCF_011800145.1. Taxonomy (NCBI): domain Eukaryota; kingdom Metazoa; phylum Chordata; class Mammalia; order Carnivora; family Phocidae; genus Mirounga; species Mirounga leonina. The sequence continues at coordinate 16,423,629 of NW_023270615.1, forward strand.
AGGATTCTCATGTATTCTTAATCTCTTTTTGTATCTATTAATTTTCTATGCTTTCAAGCAAAAACTTTAATACAGAAACTCCAGCTTTCTTGTAATTAGTGTTTGTGTAGTATATCTTTTCCTGTCCCTCTTTTTAAACTTATGATGTCATGATATTTGAAGTGAGTTTCTTGTACATAGTACATAGTTGAGTCCTAACAATCTGTCCTTTAATTGGTTTGTTTAGACCAGTCATATTAAAGACAAATGTTGACAGGTTTAATTTGGTTCTACCATTTTATTATTTTTTCCTATTTGTTATGCTTTTTTGTTCTTCTGTTTCCCCCTTTCTATCTCCTTTTGGGTTAAACATTTTTTAGTATTCTATTTTTGTTTGTCTGTAGCAGTTCCTTGATTAGTTATTTTAGGAATGACAATATATATACTTACCTTTTCAGAGTCTGCTCAGAATGTACATTTTAACCACTTGGATTCATGTCAAAATCTCGCCAACGATTCTGTCATTTTACTGAGTCCCTTTATTTGTTGTTGCCAAATGTATTTCATCTGTACAAATTAAAATTCCTATGAAATAATGTTGTATTTTTTGCTTTCAACCCACAAGTTGGGTTGAAACCCACAAGTATACTTAAAATAACTCCACAGGAGAATAGTCTATCATATGTACCCTGATGTTTACCATTTCTAATGCTGATTGTCCACCCCTGATGTCCCAAATTTCCTTCTGATATCATTTCCCTTCTGTCTGAATCTTGCTTTAGAAAGTCTTTTAAAGTATTTTCTAGTAAGGAATGCTTTTAGCTTTCCTTCACCTGAGAATTTCTTTATTTTATCTTCATCCCTGAAGGAGATTTTTGCTGAATATAGAATTCCAGACTGACAATTCTTTACTTTTAGCACTTGACAAATGTTTTGCCACTTCCTTCCTGGCTTCCATATTTTTAATGAGAAAGTCACTGCCATTTGAGTAGGTGAACACCTACAGATGATGTATCATTCTTCTCTCTGGCTGATATCAAAACATCCCTCATTGCCTTTGTTTTCAGCAGTTTGATAATGATGTATCTGGAGGTGACTTTCTTTGAGTTTATCCTGTTTCAAGTTCATTCAACTTCTCAAGTCTGTTTTTTGCCAAACTTGGACATTTTTCAGCCATTTTTTTTCAATTTTTTTTTTTTTTTTACAGCACCACACTTCTGTCTGCTTCTGGATGTTCAATTATATGAATGTTAGATCTTTTGTTGTTGATTCACAGTTCCCTGAGGCCCTGTTCATTTTTAGATTTTTTTCTTTCTTTTGGTCAGATGAGTCATTACTGTCATTAAGGCCAATGACTGTCTCATCTCAGATCCACTCTTTGGCCCACCCAGGGCATCTTTTATTTCACTTCCATATTTTTCAGTTCTAAAGTTTTCATTTAGCTCTTTATATATCTTATTTCTTTCGTGAAATGTTCTTTTTCTCTTTGCTACCAAAGTGTTTATGATTACTTTTTAGAGTTCTTATGTAATAGCTGTTTTAAACTCTTTATCAGTTAATTCTAACCTCTGTGTCATATCTGCATTAGTATCTGTTGATTATATTTTCCTAAGCCAGCTTACATTTTCCTGGTTCTTTGTGCTAAGTAATTTTGGATTATTTCTAGATATTTTAAATATGATATTAATGAACTCTGGGCTTTGTTTTAATGTTGTGGAACATGTTGATTTTATACATATATATGTACACATTTTATTTTGTCTTTTTAATTTATTTAGGTTTTTTTATTTTTTAAATTTTTTTATTCTTATGTTAATCCCCATACATTACATCATTAGTTTTTGATGTAGTGTTCCATTGTTTGTGCATAACACCCTGTGCTCCATGCAGAATGTGCCCTCCTCAATACCCACCACCAGGCTAACCCATCCTCCCACCCCCCTCCCCTCTAGAACCCTCAGTTTGTTTTTCAGAGTCCATCGTCTCTCATGGTTCGTCTACCCCTCCGATTTCCCCCGCTTCATTCTTCCCCTCCTGCTACCTTCTTCTTCTTTTTTTTTTTTCTTAACATATATTGCATTATTTGTTTCAGAGGTACAGATCTGAGATTCAACAGTCTTGCACAATTCACAGCGCTTACCAGAGCACATACCCTCCCCAGTGTCTATCACCCAGTCACCCCATCCCTCCCACCCCACCCCCCACTCCAGCAACCCTCAGTTTGTTTCCTGCGATTAAGAATTCCTCATATCAGTGAGGTCATATGATACATGTCTTTCTCTGTTTGACTTATTTGCTCAGCATAATACCCTCCAGTTCCATCCACATCATTGCAAACGGCAAGATCTCATCCCTTTTGATGGCTGCATAATATTCCATTGTGTATATATACCACATCTTCTTTATCCATTCATCTGTCAACGGACATCTTGGCACTTTCCACAGTTTGGCTATTGTGGACATTGCTGCTATAAACATCGGGGTGCAGTTGGCCTGGTTAAGATCTGGCCACACATTCCAACCTGCCTTCTGTGGGCTCTCTCTAATGGCAGTCCAGTTTTCAAAGCCTTTGCAGCACGACTCAGCTCTCCCGTACTCGTGGACCATCCAGTGGCCAGCCTGGGTCTTGGGTCTGAGACTCTCGGCTCAGTTCTCAACTTCTTGGGTTTACAATTAGGATCAGATCCATGCATGTGTCACTCTGAGGTGAGCCCAGGACTTCATAAACAACATATAGCATGCTTTCCTGAACTGTCACCTCCCTCTGCTCTTCCAGGTACTTTCTGGTTCCCTGGTCTCCCTTTTCAGTCACAGAACCAGAAAATGGGCTCTATTGAGACTGCTCCACAGTGCTCTCCTATGCAACTGTACCAAGTCCATTGCCAAGCGATGGGTGAGTGGAGAAAGAAAACAGAATAAGAGGAGTCTTCCCACCATCTCTGAGCCACAGCTGTCCTATTCAGAGCGAAAGTCCCCTTCCAAGGTCCTGGCTCTTGTGCATCCACAGGACAACTTCTGCTGCTATTGCCATGGGTCTGCCTGGATAGAAAAAGAGGGAAATGGGATTCCTGCATTCCCTGAGAGTTAGGAATTCTATGTTCCCTCCTCCAGCCAGGGGTAGAGGGCTTCTCCTGGGACCTCTCTGTCTGTGACCCAGTGCCCACGTCTGGCTTGGCCAACAGATGCTGGAGGAAAAAGCAAGTGGTGCATTCTGGTTTCTCTTTCTTGCTGCTGTTTGCTTCCCAGGGTCCTGAGATAACTGTTTCAGGCCTTCTGCCCAGGTTTTATAGGGAGACTCAGTGCGAGAGATGAGGTGGGCGTGCTTCATTCATCTTATCCGGACACAGAGCTGTGGTCTGCAGTTTAAGGTCATGAGTGGGAAAAACAATGCTTCGTACTATCATCAGTCAAGGCACATCACTATGTTCTTTACATTTTGACGACCCACCTCTCAATATTTTTGTCATCTGAAGTAGGAAACTTACGTTTTTTCAATAGCAAGGTTCAGAAATGCCAGGATTTCCTCACATGGCAACATCTCCTATGGGGACCCCGGGAGGGTTGTGGCTCCATGGGCTCAGAGGGCAGCATGGCCACCGCAGCCTTGGTGGACTTTCGACTTTGGCCTCTCCTCTGAGACGCATGCCACTGGAGAGTCTGGGCCAGAGGACTGATGTGCCCTGACTTATCCTTCTGGCCATTATGTGGAGTCTCAGGTAAGTGGGGAAGGTGGCAGTGGGCAGGCCAGTTAAGCCATGGCAACAATCCAGGTGCTGGCGGCCATGGCGGTGGATTCTGCATCTGTTTTTGAAGTGTGAAGCAATACGATCTGTATTTGTGGATGAATCAGATGTGTGTTAAGGGAGGAAAGAAGTTATGAGTCGCTGTCACGTTTTCAGTCTAAGCAAAAGGAAAAATGGAGTTGCCATGCACTGAGTTGGGGAAGGTTGCTGTGGAAACATTTTTATTTTTGGTACAGAATAATCAGTTGGATGCCAGAGGTGGGAGTTCAGGGAAACTGGGCTTGAGGTATATAGATGGTGGATTCATTGACATCAATGTGCTATTTAAAGCGACGAGCCTGTTGGAAACAGCTCACCACTGGAGAGCAGAGGGAAGGAGGGCTGAGGATGCAGGCTTGGGGCACCCCAACAGGATGCCACTGGCACGGGGAAGGAAAAAAGAGGGAAAACCCAGAATTTTTGGGGTAAGCTGGCAGCCAAATAAAGATGTGAATCAAAGAGTGAATCAGGAGAGGACACCAAAGTGGTTGACAGGTCAACTCAGATGACCCCTGAGAGTAAAATTTGGATATAGCAATGTCGAGGTCTCACTGATGAGCTGGAAAAAGCAGTTTTTAGGGAGTGATGGAGGAGAAGGCCTGGAGAGAGTATATTCAAAAGGGATTAGAAAGAGGTAAATTAAAGGTAGAGTGGATATATTTTATTTCAGTTAGTTCAGGAGAGGGGAGGATACAAAAGAAATCCAGATGCAGTGGGAGGGGTAAGGAGAGTTAGGACCACTGAGGTTTGCAAAACTGTCAGAGGGTATTAATGAAGAGGTACCCTTGATAGTTTCTGTCACCCCATTTCTCGTTATCTTACCAGTTTTAGGCATCTCAGCACTCATCCAATACTTATACTTAGTAGGCAGATATTAGATGTTTGCTGACCAGGTGATACAATATTTCAGATCATTCCATGAACATTCACAGCAATAGTCTGCTTTAAATACTCCAAAGGTGGGCGCCTGGGTGGCTCAGTTGGTTAAGCGACTGCCTTCAGCTCAGGTCATGATCCTGGAGTCCCGGGATCGAGTCCCGCATCGGGCTCCCTGCTTGGCAGGGAGCCTGCTTCTGCCTCTGACCCTCCCCCCTCTCATGTGTATTCTCTCTGTCTCAAATAAATAAATAAAATCTTTAAAAAAATAAAAAATAAAAATAAATAAATAAATAAATAAATACTCCAAAGGTAATATAATATTTCTCTTTTTTTTTTCTCAAGTACAATGCCAAGATACCCTTCTTTTATAAGTTAACACATTCCTAATGAAATGCAGATTATTAGGATAGATGGTGTTTTTATGAACTCAGGCAGCTATATGTCTCCTAAAACATTGACATGTATTTTCCAGGGTCAAGACAGTTCCTCTTGCCACTACTTACTGTCCCCCCAGCAGAGCAGAGGCCCCAGTGCATAAGCCGCTTCTGATTGTGGTCGGCCTGTGGCGCTCATCACAACCTGAGTGACTGGCAGGTGCTCCTTATGAGAAAGGATTACTGTGTCGCTGGTCCTACAAAACAAATACGGCCACCTTATCGTTATTCTGAATGACATCCAGAGAAGTAATAAATAGTCTCTTATTGCATTAAGATTAAGCTAAATTTGTAAATACATAACAGTAAGGAAATCAAACAGCTCATATGAACTCTTACATAGTAACGTATTTAATAAGGTCATCTGAGGATCAGAGATCCTTGTTTGTCTACGTGACCACAGAGAAAAAAGTGGGCAGGCCCGAAATCATAACCATCAGTGCGGGCACGAGATTATATTTTCACTGCAATGAAGTAGCTCACTGCACTTTCCAATCTAGCCACCGTGTAAGATTTAAATGGAGAACTTAACACATGCAAGATCTGCCTGGCTTCATTAAAAAAAAAAAAAAACAAAACAACAACAACAAAAAAACCACCTGACTGAAAAGATTTAGGTTTTCAATTCCCAGATTGTTTTTCTTTTACTAAATTTTCCAAAATTCCTATCGTGGGTACTAGGCATTTCCTTACTTACTGATGCCATCCATTAAAAAAAATAAAGAAAAGATTGATTCAAAACCAGATTGAAAGTATGATACAATGTGCTCTTAAAATTAATAAATGGGGTAATGCACGGGAAGTGCTCTGTCCATGACTGTCACCATCCATTCATTCGACCAACATTTAGTGCACAGCGTTTCCTTGCCAGGCCTTGTGTGTCGGGGACATGAGCATTAAAACCACCATCGATGTCCCCAGGAAACCTAGTGGATATTATAAATAATAACAAAAATGTAATTGTAATTTAATAAAATCATGTAAGTGAATATTTAGGACAGCATTAATGTCAATGGTTCCAATACAACAAAAACTAGAATAGAGCCAGAGGTCCTGGGTAGTTAGCTGGGTGTACCACCAACCACCTCTCTGGGCAAAGAAAGAAGATTTTTCTGCACCTTGTAAGTTGTTCATATTTTTGTTGCGTACTTCAGTTACATATGTACTTTGGATTTAGGAACAAATAATAGTTTGTCTAATGTATTGTTCAGGTGCTGTCTGTGTAGAACCTAGGAAGTTTTAATTTCTAACAATTACAAAGGCCCCCCTCACTCTGATATATACAAATGGAAGCATCTGAAACTGACATTTTTGCAAGTCAAGACAATCAGCAATTTCCAATGGTTCAGCCTAATAGCTTTGCTCAAAAAAAATCTGCATCACTTAATAGTTAATCATTCTGTTGAGGCATCAAAAATATTCTTTTGAGGTAGAAAGTTTAAAATTACTAACATTTTTATTTTGCTTAAAAAATGTAACAAAATGTCAGTACATATGACTAAGATATGGAAAATTTGAACTGACTATCCTGAAAGTTCAGAAATAATTTTTTTTAAATCAGATAGTTTCCAAAAATCAAACGAACTAAAACCCCAGGGCTTTATCTGGGTGAGGCCCTGCGATTTCTGTGCATGGAAGCACACAGGCTGGTCATTCCAGACACCCAACACCTGGCTTTGTTGGGAACGGGACAGGTGGTCGGTCACGAGCTAGAAGGTGTCATGGATTGTGGGGGGAGTCAGTCTGAAAATATATTTGTTATAAATGTGGGGCTAACGCACCAAATTAATTCCTGGTGTTAAGTATCAGTAAATGTTACAAATAAACATTTTAATTCCTGTCATTGCTCTTTTGGTAGAACATCTAGAGGGAAGATGTAAGTGCATTAGTTATTCATTGAGTATCCCTGAATTTTAAAGAACCATTTAAAAGCTACATTTATAATGTAGTGAAAAGCTACACTTTAATTGTTTTTAGCAATGACAAAGCACACAGAGCCCTGCAAAAAAACTTAAGGAAAATCATAAGGGGTAATTGTGTGTATTAAAGCAGATATTATAATAAGTTCTTTTTTTCATTCTGTTGTTTGCAAAGTAACTTCCCAAATCTGAGGAAATTTTAAGCAACTCTGATTTGAAAATTCTTTATCAGCACAGGTCATTCCCAAATGCCCATGCTTCACGTAGGACAATATTCATTGCCATGGTCCCCAGACTCATTCGAAATCGCCGAAATTTAGTTATATCTCAGTTTTTTGTTTTTTTTTCTTGCTTCTCTATTTTTTTCCCAAAAGTTGGGAGCATTGCCTATCTGGGCATGATGATTTCTCACAATAGGTTTCAAACATTCAGTGAGAGGACTTCCAAAGCCGCATCCTTTTTGTTTTCAGTTCTGAGCGCTCTAGAGATTCTTCTTACCACTGGCTGTTTTGCAGCAGACTTTTCCTGAGGTATAACAGAGCCGTCACGACTTTTGAGTCATGGGAAAAGCTACAGGGAACAAATATCAGGTCAGCTTTCGCATTTCATAATTGTTTAGGAGAAAGCTACACTGGGGACAACCTAATGATCCCCATCTGGAGTTCCCTATTTTCAAAGCTCCCAGGCTCTCTGTCCATTTGCTCATCCCTTCCGCAAACCCCCTCTGTTCAGTTACTGCAGTCCCAGGACACTCCATGTCCGGTATGACCAGCTCCACTGCTGGCTTCCACCTTCAGAACTGTTATCGACCACTGCTTTTCCACGTACATCTTACCAGTGTGTCACCGTCCCAGACGCTAAACAAATGTTTGGCGTTGGAATTAAATGGAATCAAGAAAATACTCATTTTACCCACTCATGGCAGTCGTGTGATGTCTCCATTTAGATACGTCTTCTTAGACTCTCATAATAAAGTTTTAGAATGTCTTTTCCATAAAAGTCTTGCATATTTTTGTTATCTTTATTCCAAGGTACTACAGTCTTTGTGTTGATTTTGCAAGAGGTTTTTACGATATTTTCTTATGGTAACAAGCTCTTCATAAGAATTCACAGTTATTCTAAGATTCAGTAAGTAGCCCTACTAAATTCTCATTAATTTCAATAATATTTCTATATATCTTCTTGGGTTTTCCTGGTAGGCAACCATATTTTCTATGAATAATGTAATCTTCATTTCCTGGTTTCTATTCATTTGTGGCTTTGAAATGCCTCCTATATATTTTTTTCCCTCTACTATTCATTTCTAACCTAAATGCACTGTAATCAGAGAAATTGTCCATATGATAACAACTACTGTAAAATTTTTTGGGTTTTGCTCTATGAAATATTAGGAAAATCAGTTTGCAAAAATGTGCCATGTGTGCTTAAGAATATTATATATTCTATAATTTTCAGTGCCTACCAAATCAAGTGGTTGATTTCATTCAAAAATGTTCTGTATCCTTAATAATTTTTGTCCTCCTGATTTACCAATTGCTAACAGATGTGTGCTTAAACCTCTTCCTATAATGGTTGACTTGTATATTCCTTCTTTCACTTCAGCCAATTATTTTCTATATACATTTTGAGTCATTTTTATTAGAAACATACAAGTTTAGGATTATTAGGGGTTTTCTGGTGAAATTAAAAAGCATCATGATATGGTGATAGTTAATTGTTGTCCATATTAAGACATTAAAATTTTGGGGTGCCTGGGTGGCTCAGTTGGTTAAGCATCCGACTTTGGCTCAGGTCATGATCTCAGGGTCCTCTGATGAGCCCCAAGTTGCTGGGCTCCCCGCTCAGCAGGGAGTCTGCCTCTCCCTGTGCCCTTCCTCCTACTTATGTGCTCTGCCCTTCCTCCCACTTATGTGCTCGTGCATGCTTTCTCTCTGCCGAATAAATAAAATCTTTAAAAAAAAGACTTTAAAATTTTACTTACTTCTGTGCATATTTGCTTGGTAGGTTGTATTTAGCATTTTGCTTTCAACATTTCTAGGTGTACAAACAAGATATACTTATTTTTAATTCAAAATGATCTATCTGGATTTAAATGGCTATTTTTGTCGCATTTACTGTTCATGATTACTCATACATTCTTATGTTATTTTGTTGCTCATTGTTTCCTCTTCTTTTTAAAATTTTATTTCCTACCTTCTTTTGAATTAATTAAGTTTTCAAAATCCCATTTTTTTTCTTCCTTCGCTCTATTGATTTGAATATTGCATAGTTGCTGTTCTTTAGCGGTTACACTTAAAATTTTAACGTATGCACTGTAAGCAAATTAATGCTAACAAATTTCTATGAAACAAGTTTTAAAGTTCAATCATGTTTTTATTTCTAAACATGGCTTTAGTTCCTTTGTCAATCACAATCATTTTGTTAGTAGGATCTGATTGTCTCCTCCTGTTTCAATTCCATATATGCCGGGATACGTGACTGGTATCTAGTATTTGCCTCTTTTATTTTTTTTAACCTCTGAGTTTACACATTTCTCTCCTCAATATTTTTTCTTGCATCTGACACTCTCCTTACAAGATCACCTACTTTTCATTCTGAAAACCATTCTTGAAGCTTCCTCTTGCAGAGCCCGCTGGTGGTATATTTCTCCTGTGTCTGTCTGTCTGGGTGTTCACTGTATCTCGGCTGGGGACACACTCGGGATCGGACGGTCACTGTACTCCTGCACAGCGAGGGGAGTGCCCGTGCCCACGGGCTGAGCTTGGCTGGCTCCCACGGTCCTTGCTTTGGCATCTTTTGGTCATCTCTGCCCCCTTTCCCATTCTCTTTAATCTTCCTTGGTTTCAGCATGGCGTGTCTACAGGTGGATTTACTTTTATTTATGCTCTTGGGTATCCCAGTATTTTCTCAAATCCGGTCATTTCTTAGCTATTCGTTATCACCCTTAATTATCGCCAATCTCCTCTTTTGAAACTTGACTCAGACACCTGTTCGGCCTTCTCCACACCACCCCTCCCTGCCCTGCTTTCCTTCCCCCCATGCAAGTCTCTCTGTGCTAGAGTCCCTGCCACTTATCTGTACACATTTTCCATTTCACCAGTGTTCTGATCACTTGTGTCTAATATCTGATCTGACAAGTCTTAAATTTCAATGATAAGATTTTCATTTCTAAACATCCGTTTGGTTCTTTTGGAAATCGTGATCACCTTTGTCGACGGTATCTGATTGCTTTCTCATGTTTCAATCCCAGGCCTTATTTTTCAACAGCTCACATATTTCTTTTATCTTATGTTCTTAATGCATCCGTGATCTGGGATTTTTAGGCATCCGTTTACTCTGTGGATTCTTCTGCCTCCCACTTCTGTCCCCCGGGGCTGTGTAGCACTGATTGTGAGCTCATGTTTGGTGGCATTTTATCTGCAGGAATCCTAGGGGAGGCCGGGCCTCCAGCAAGAATGTCGTGTAATTCTATGATGATCCATCGGTGCTGCCAACCTGTGGCCACACTAACTTAATTCAAGGACCATGTAAATTTGAACTCCAAGTATGTATGAGGGCAGGTCTCATGAGTTTTCAGGGAGTTATTTCTTGCTACCTGGAGTGCTAGCTGGAAGACTTGTCCCTTTCCACCTTCTCTGTGGGTTTGGAAGCCTTCTGAGACCTCCAGCAATAGGGAGAGGTTTGTGTTCCATAATCCCCTTTTGTGCACTCCGGGCTTTGTTTGATTTCCCCTATGTGGCCATTTAAAAATGCAGCTAGCAGTGAAGGAGGTGAGCAAGCAAGCCTGGGTCAGCCATGGGGCAGTCATTTATCAATTGGGTTAAACTTAACTGTAGGAAAGTCTGGTAATTGTACTTTCAGTGAATGGGAAACATTAATCTGGTATTCCTATTTTGTCTTATTAGAAAAAAAATAAAATGGACATGATTAGTTATTCACAGGTAAACAGAAATAGCTACCTTAACACTTTAGGCTTCGGATTAATTACATTGTACATATCAAAGCTTATACCTTGAACTGGCTAGGGAATACTTTAATCTGTTCTCTTTATAGAACTGTCTCGTCCAATGTCTGCCTAAGTCACATAGTTTAAGCAATAACAAATTACAGTTTGCACAGGGAAATTATATGGAAATCACCATTCATTCCGGTCAGCATCACAGTTGCAGTAATATTGAGAATCAAGGCAGTTCCCCTGTAATCCACAAGCACATTTTTGAGCATCAGGCAGAGAACCTCCCCAGTAAGTGTGTGTTTCATTGGTTCTTCCAACCCACCAGCTCACTGGGGTTCCATCTGAAAGACAAGTATGAGAAAGGTGACACCTACTTTGCCCCCCACTGCCTGCCTCCCCAATATAGTCCTTTACTCCCCTTTATTTGAAACATAGAGACTATTTTAGACGTGAGCAGATGTTAACTCCGCAACAGGATCATTTCTAAGAGGACTTCCAACTGTTTAAAAAATATTTCCATATCAAGACTTACATTCTCACCATATGTTTTACTTTTATTAGAAAATGAGCAAGTCGTCCCTACCTCATTCAGGCATGATATTTACATATTTCTCTTGAGGACTCCAATCACATCATTTATCTGGACATAACATAACAAAGAACTGTCATTTAAAAAAAAAAAAAGAAAACTGGAGAAGTTTATACCCTGAATCCAGAATCTGTTTGAGAGCCTAAAATGCCACGGGAAGAATGTAATATTCTGAGGCAAAATACGGATTTCTTATCTATTAGCTGAAACCACTGGTACTATTCTGTCATGTCTTAAAAGTCTCGTGGAAGAATGTGCTTCTTCTTGTACTGAATGGGTTGGCTTGGTATTTGGAAACCACAGACATGGTGCGGACAAGCCTCACCCACTGAGGTGGGTCCTGGGCTCAGGACAACTGAGGCCAGGAGAGCTCACTGCTTCAGCACAACCTCCTCCTCAGGGCAACCCACAGTTAACCGACAGGGCCGGAGGCCGCCTCAGCTCTGCAGGGCTGTGGCCACTGCTGAGACCCCAGGGCAGACGTGCAGGGCACCTGGGTGAGGCTGATTAGGAGGCAGGGCCCTCCGGAGGGTGCGGGGAAACAGTGCCTCATAAACAGAGAATCAGAGCAGGAGAAATGGAAGTGAGCTCCATCAATCGGCCTGCAAAGATGCCCGTCCATTTCAGCATGCTCTCTCCTTCAAACCCTCAGGGTGTCCCCACCCGGCCCCCACCAGGCATCTGGAACACATCCCACCTTCTCCCTAACTTCCAGGCCACCACTCCCTGTTCGATGAGACTTCACCTTCTGCCAACAGCCTCCCAGCTGGTAAACACACGGGCTGTATTCATTACCGCCCACCGCAGGCCCGCTGGGTGAGATGTGCACCAAGAAATCAAGGTCTGCAATCTTTTCTTTTTTTTTTTTTTTGTCTCAGTGTGTTGAAAACTTATCTCTAGGGGGTGGAAGATCTTTTCAACTTAAACGGATATTTTTCAAAACACCATTTTAAACATGTGATTATTCAACACTCGTTCTTTTCATAGATGGAGGAGCGAAGAAATCATTGCACACAGATGCACAACTGTTTGTTTACATCCGAATTTTTCATTTTCTCTTTAGAGTAAGAACGAGCAAGTGTTGTTAAAGGTACAGAATGCATTTGGCTCCTTTCAAGGTTTCTCTGAGAGATCTAGAGAATTTGCAGAAGGAGTCATTAAGAACAACACGAAGAAGAAGAAGGGGCTGGAAGGAAAGGGAACAGGGCTCCCTGGCCTCCAACACCTCAGCCCCTGGTTGGCTGTCCATCACTCCGGCCACAATGACAATCCTCAGAGACCTTAGCGCTCACAGTATGGAGACTGAAGAGTCTCCTGGAATCAACCCTTGCTGTCCTTGAGCTCCCTCTTTAGCCCCGCAGAACCACATCCCCCTGAAACCATCTACAGCATAGAGACCTAACAGCTGCTGCAGGAAAAAGGCCGCCGGACCCCACCGCTCCCCAGCAGCCCTCCTGGGAAACCACGCAACCCAGGGCCTGCGACACTGAGGCCCCAGCCCTGCATTCTCTCCTCTCACGATTAACCCTGGGTCCCTGATAACGTCTGAGAATTTGAACACGAGGAAATTCTTGGGGAAAAAGTGGATTTCGATGGACATTCCCATTTCCAGTCCTCTCTATGACACTCTTAATCTCCCTGCTCCGCACACGGCAGCCACCTGGCGTGGTTCCACACGGCGACATTCTACTGAAGGCTCCCGGTGGAGGCTCCTTGTTACCACTCCTCCCACTCAAGGGTAGCATCATGCTGCGCTCGCCCATTCCTGTCTATCGATGACGCACCGCGATTTAGTGCAACCATTTTAAGGCATATTAGGCTACGCTCTTTTAGGCCTACCTCATCTGCACCCGAATTAAGAGCTTCTGGAATTATACAGGTCTGTACTGAGTCTGTCTAAATGAGGTTTGTACTACAAATTCTCCAGTAGCAGAATATAAGAAATGCAGCCACCTCAAGCCCACTGCAGGCCCGCTGGGTCTATCCTGTCATGTCTTCATGCACAACCTCCTCCTCAGGGCAACCCACATAATAATGAAGTCCCTCGTTTTGTCTCTTTAGTGGGTGTTTAACAAGTTTAAAAGCTTTTCCTCATTCCATCTTTTACCCCAACCCTAGCTAAAGACTTGGTTTTGTTGCTTCTGTTGCTGCTTTATACATTGCTATGGGAAGGAAGACAATCAAGGAATCACTTGCAAATCGATGAGGGAGACAATGGCCTTCCGTGTGGGGATTCTTTACTGACCCACACGGTATGTCCAGGTTGTGGGACAGACCACACGCCAGCATGCACGAGTTTGCTCCTGGGTTCACTGGGTGGTTTTGCTTTCTGACCCCGCTAGCGGCTGGTGTCAACACTGCTCCGCCTTCGCCTCCTTTCCCTGGTCCAACAGCCCAACCCACATTATTCCGTAGCACCGAGTTCCTCCCCTGGAGGCTGCTTTCTCCTTCCTCCGGGAACATACCAGTTTAGCTCAGTCATCTATTTGGCAGAAATCAACTCACAGTAAGCACTAAACCCTCTAGCACTAACTATGCATTCAATACATCAGAGAGAGGCAAATAAGTAGCGTTTGCTTCATGCATTTTATCAATGTTGTGCAATTAGGTCCTGGCAAGGTTAGTGTCTGAGTGCTAAAGACTCTGAGGGATGAATCCCAGGGCTGCTGAGCGACAGGCTCGGAACCTGAACTCAGAGGACCCTGACTACTGCCCTCCACTCACTCCACTCCCCAGATGCCTGATCAGCCTCCCAAAAACCAAAGAGTGTCACGAGGGCAGCGGGGTTGCACGTTCTGACAAAATGAGGTATTCCAAAGGAAGAAAATACAAAACCAAAAATAGAATTTTCAAGAATAGAATAGATATGAAAAATGAGCCACCAGCAGGTATGTTGTCTGAGAGGAGCTTCATGATACCAACATTGCTCCCTGGTTAATAATCACCCAAGAGACTAATAACATTCAGTCCATGAAAAGAATCTCATGGAATAATCACCTCCAGATAACTAAGCCATGCGTGATGTCAGCCATCTTTTCTAAGATAAAACATTCTTGAGGCGTCGCCGCCCTTCATGGTGGATGAGCACCAAGCATTTGTGCTCGTAAAGAGGCTTTCATTGATCGGTTGCCCACTTGAGTCTGGGAAGAGACTTCATAGATCATTCACAGCTTTGAGCAAGGAGCAACACATTGACTTTGCTCTTCGCTCCGAGGAAAAGCATCTCTATAACTTCCAGATTGTGACATGGGCGTTATGGCCATGAGTCCTCATGCACCTGTGGCAGGCCCCTGCCACCTGCGGGCACGGCAGCCCACGATGGCTGATGACTCCCACTACTCACCGTGGCCAGTTGAAAGCCTTGACTTCTTGCAGTGGAAGGCCAGCTCCTGTTGGCAGTGGTCCGCATGGTCAATGATGGCTTGGAGCTGGTCCATGCTGGCTGTGTACTTGAGAAACATGGGGTGGGGGCTTTCTCCATTCAAGCTTTTGACCCTGGCCAAGTGGGAGCCATTGTGCTGCACTGAAGTCCAGGTGGTGTCTTCTGGGCAGAAATGGGGTTGGAGGGGCGGGGGGAGAAAAAGACTGTGACTAGGTTGGAGCAATTAAAAATAAATGTGAAAGTCAGAAGCCACTTTTATCTGAATTAAGGTTTTTATGTTTGTAGCAATCAGGTCTCTTTGACATTGGAATCAACATAAGGGACATTGTTAAACTGTTAATAATGGGGACTCTCTTTATTGGAATTTGTTTTACCCTGAATGCAGCCAACAATTTCAGGGGGGGCCAATTCTTAAAATTCTGTGTTATAATACTCAAAGTTATAAACAAAACTTTTGTCCCTTAATTTATTTCTTTCCGTTACCGTAAAAACAAAACTAAGTTTTTATTGTGTGTGTATATATATATATATATATATATACACTATATATATATATACATTTTTTTAATATGTATATTCCTCATCAGACTGAGCATCTTTTCCTCTGGTAATCAGAGAAATACATAAGGGACACGCGGGAGGAATAAGCAGCTCAGGTGATCATGCAAAATGATAGGAAATAAGTATTTTTGACAAAAATTTGACTGATCTTGTGTCAGCAACTCATTCAGTGGCCAGCACTAAATAATGCAGCGCCTTGGAGAAGCCAATATAACCATTCCTGGCAGGAACCACAGCTACACAAATGTCTGCTGGCAAATTCTGATATATTTCTGTTATATTGATTACCTATATTTTTTAAAAGAGATTTAAAAACAATGAATGAGCACTCCACAATGTTTAAAACAAGAAGAGACACATCTAGCCTTCTTTTACCTTCCCCCAAATAGAGCTCCTCCCACAGTGTAAAAGGCCCACGGTTCAGTGGCTAAAAGCCTGGCTTCATGTTGTCCTAACTCAACTACATTTATAACATCAAGTCACGTAACTTCCTCTGTAACACGCATCTGGTACATACATGATCAGTCTACATATTTCCAAATTATAGGGGCTTGAAACAGTCGCATGAGGTTTGTTCTTATCACTTTCAATGGCTAATACCTAAACAAGGTTAAAAAGTCAAAATGATGCTACCAGGAACCCTCAGAGCACTTCCCACCAGCCCCTCCCCTGTCCTGCCCTGGGAAAAATCTAACAGCCACATTGGTGCTCACAGACCCCACATGCATCGATTACATCCAGAGATCCAGGGAAGAGAACCCCAAGGGCCATGGAAAGAACTCTAGCTCAAAGCCTATGAAAAACATCACCAAATATGCAAAATCTAGCAGGAACAGGAAGAGACTGTGAGTCAGCATGATTAATGCAGTCATATAGTCAGTTAGGAAAAAAGGCTTAATAGATCATCCCCTCTCTCTGCTCAACTGAAGGGGCTGCGAGTGTTCCTATAGCAACCTGAATCCCACAGGTTCCTCACCCCCTCTCATGTTTTCACCAGACATTTTATATTTCAACATTTTCCCAGAAAATTACTTAAATGGACCTGGTGTTGTTTTTTGCAATTACCTACTCACATTCACGGTCAGGGTTTCTTCCCTCAGACAAAACGGGGTAAGAGTAGCCATGGAGAAGCCATGTGCTCTGTTTGGGAGTTCATCAATTCTAATGCTGGTGTATCATTTATTTTCATGGCTTATGGTACAAAGAAAAATGCTGTACTTGAGTGGCTCATACAGGCTAGTGGTCACTGTGATGGATTCACGGTCTTGCATGGTTAAAATGTAATCAGAAAAATCTTTTCAAGTGGAGGGAAGGCAAAGCATGAACAGAATCTCAAAGCTGCCTTTTGAAAAAACAGAGAAATTTCAATGATTGCCCTTTCTGGATATAGCATTTCCAAGACCCCAGCGAGGGCAGGTTAGGTTTCCCTGATGTGCCATAACGTAGGACTTTCATAGATTTCCGAACTGTAACTGGGAAAGCACCTTTGAGATGCAATATAACCTAAGCTCTCAAGGATGAGGAGACAGACCAAGGAATTTAAGTGACCAGCGTGCTGGAAAAATACTTTGCTGTTATTCACTGTAATATGAAGCACAAACGGGATCTGAGGAAATTAATTGTAATGAGGGAAAAATTTAAACAGGATTTTTGAACTGTTGCATCAGACCACATCATGTCGTGCTCATCCAGCTCAGTGGAGCTTTTCATCGGCACACGAGCAGGGAGGCTGTCCGTGCTCCCGGCCCACCACTCGTTTAGGCAAATCAGCCTAAATTAACTTGACGGTTTGGTTTGGTAAGCAGGATATAAAAAAATAACACTGACTCACCATATCATATGACACCCTCTAGTTTCTCTGTATTTTGCCGAATTATATCCACTTTGCAATTTGCAACCCTTCCTACACTGTATAACGTATCTCTGAACTATACAAGGAGGCTTCGAGGGAAAAACAGGTGGTTGAATGGGGAAAAGAAACACATCTTTATTTTTAACAGTCAGGTAAACATGACTCCAAAGCATATCAGCTATGCTCATTTTCATCTCCCTGAGAAAAAAGAAGAAAAAAAAGACTTCATCACAAAAAACTTGATGCCTGTCTAGGTGGTCAGCCTGTCACTCAGGAGCTGGAAATTAATCTCGAGGAAAGGGAAGGCAAAAATCCCCTTTCTGACAGATGCCTGAAATGAAGTCTGAGTTGGGTCCAACACCACCTCTTTGGGAATGAAGCCAGCTGCCTGCATCTCTTCTGATGGAAAAGGGGTGCTCGAGTTCAAAGGAGAGGAGGAAGGCAACGTGCGAGGCGATTGGACCCGTTACCTCCCATGTGCAGATGAGGAATCAGTGGAAAAGGTGCGCTCACAGTGACACAGGATGGCGGATGGATGCAAAGACTAGCAGGTGTCCTGGGATGCCTGATGACACCAAGATGACGTGAACACCGCGTCCTGAGAGGTACAGCCCCAAAGCTTCTCAGAACTCCACTGCGTTACTCTCCGGAGGGAAACACCACAGCAGGTGGCCGCCATCTGTTACTCGGCTGAGGCCTCCTGCCGCACAGAACACGAAGGGAAGCCTAGGGACACCCCCTTGCTCAACTTCAGGAAACCATGCAACTTCACCACGCATTTCCAAGCAATCCAGTGTGAGCCACCGGGCTTTCTGAGTAGGTCAAGTTCTCAAAGACCGCTGAGGTCCGTGACCTTTCCGGAGTGCCTCATGCACCTGAGCCGTCTCCTGTTTTTCAAAGGAAAACACTCCGGGGGGAATAGAACTAGATCACGGGCATTGAGGTGCACATATGTGCACACGGGGCTGGTGATGGCCAAGCGGCTGCTGTGAACGTCCAGTGGGGGCCCCGAGGAAGACAATGGGGGGCTCCGATCTGCCCCTGCCCTAGGTCTTGGAGGCTCTGGCCCTGCCAGGGTGTCTGTCTACCAGAGCCAGGGAGGATTAGATGTCTGTGTTTCACTGAGGGGAGGGATGACTCCTCCAAGCAGGCAGCCTCCAGGTCTCGGGAGAGGCCCAGAGGTGGTCCTGTCTCAGCCCCACGCCTTCGCGTCCCTCCCAGTCAATATTTGCATTAGGGCCCTTAGAAGGGCTGCCGTTCTTGTCAACAGTTCTGAAGCCTTGAGCTTTGCATGATTTACTTTAATATTTTCCACACAAGAAAATGCTCTAAGACACTACTAACCCCCAAGAGAATGTAGCTACTTCACAGCCTTCTTCTCTGGGGATTTCAGAGAATGATCTTTTCCCTTAATAGGTCACACAAAATGCAGCTTTATGTGTCTGCTCATTCATTAGTGTAGGCACCTGCTATTTAACATGGAAGGACACTTCTTCAACACGACTCACAGTCTCTTGAGGCAAGAGATACACGTGCGTGGCCCCGCACCGGGCACCTCCCAAATGCTCAAATACCATGAAATGTCATTAGCGTCTCCCATCACATTTCAGCCCACCACACAGCAAGAAAGCAGAATAATTTCCTCGGGGAGAACATTATGTATACACTTATAAAATTAGATATGGATGGAGAACTGTGTCATGGTCAATGAGAGAATATAGGTTATAATCTGTGCTCTTGGAAAAGTCAAAAAATTCTCTAAGCCTTCAATGCCATACTTGGTAAATGGGGAGAGTGAACCAGGTGGCATCGAAAGACTGAAAACTATTGTTCTGGCCATCTTCAGATGCCAAGGCAATTAACTGGGCATGCTGCTGGCTGAGCTGCAATCTGAGTGTTGTATTTTTATTGTTCCTCGAGACCATTTGCCTGTCCATCCGCAGGCAGGGCTGTGGTGATGAGAGCAGGAAAATGAAATTTCCCAAAACGTGTGTCTTTTCTCCCCTGTTGGGAGCAGTGACAGGACCTGCTCAGGAAGTTGTGCGTCCCCACGCACCCTGGGCATGCCTACTTTCGGAACTCCCTTTAGGAGCTGCAGGAGATCAGCCAGAATGATGTCCCCTCAGTGGGAGCAGGAAGGATTCTTTCCAGGCAAAAGCCAATATAAAAAGATGCAGGGTCATGGTGCATGACAATCATCAAAGAGCAGCTTTTCTCTCTCTTTTTTTTTCTTAGAAATTCTAACATTTCAACACTATAGAATTTTCTGTAAGAGATACTATTTTCAAACAAAACTTGCCACGCATGATATATGATGATGCCATGCTTACTGTCAATCTCAGTTTTCAAGAGCAAAGCAGAGAACACCGAAATCACGACTCTTTCCAAGCAAAGAAAAATATATACTGTACCAGCTGTGCATGTGTTCATGAAATAAACTCACCAACCCACACTCAGAGCCTTTTTTTTTTTTTTTTACAAATTTCCAACAAGTGTTCATATATACAGGGATACCTCAGAGATATTGCAGGTCCGGTTCCAGACCACCACAATAAAACATATACTGCAAGACAGTGAGTCAGAAGAACTTTTTGGTTTCCACTGCATATAATAGTTCTGTTTCCACCATACTGGAGTCAATATTAAGTGTGCAATACCATTATGTCTAAAAAATGTACATACCTTAATTAAAAATACTTTATTGCTAAAAAATGCTAACCATCATCTGAGCTCTTAGCAAGCTGTAATCTGCTTTGCTGCTGGATGGTCTTGCCTTGATGGTGATGGCTGCTGACTGATCAGGGTGGTGATTGCTGAAGGTCAGGACAGCTGTGGCCGTTTCTTAAAATAAGACAACAGTGAAGTTTGTAACATTGATTGACTCTTCCTTTCATGAATGATATCTCTGTAGCATGGGATGCTGTTTGATAGCATTTTACCCACAGAAGAATTTCTTTCAAACTATCAATTAAGTTGATGTAATATTCTAAATCCTTTGTTTTTTCAACCATCTTCACCAGGAGTAGATCCCACCTCAAGAAACCACTTTCTTTGCTAATTCCTCAGCAGGAACTCTTCATCTGTTCAAGCTGTATCCTGAGATGGCAGCAGTCCCATCTTCAGGCTTCACTTCTAATTCTGGTTCGCTTGCTATTTCCACCACTTCTGCAGTGACCTTTTCCTCTGAAGTCTTGAACCCCTCAAAGTCATCCATGAAGACTGGAATCTACTTCTTCCAAATTCCTAACAACATTGATATGTTGACCTCTCCCCATGAATCATGAATGTTCTTCATGGCATCTAGGATGGTGAGTCCTTCCCAGAAGGTTTCCAACCGACTTAGCCCAGATCCCATCAGAGGAATCACTATGTACAGCAAGTAGAGTCCTATGAAATGTACTTCTTAAATAAGAAGACTTGAATAAGAAATAAAGAAAAAAAAAGAGACAAAGACTCTTAAATACAGAGAACCAACTGGTGGTTTCCAGAGGGTAGTTGGGTGGGAGGGATGGGTGAAGGAGATAAAGGGAATCAAGAGCATACTTATCATGATAAGCACTGAGTCATGCAAAGAACCATTCAATCATTATATTGTACCCCTATATACTTGAAACCAGTATAACACTATAAGTTATACTCCAATAAAAAATAAATATAATTAATTAAAAAATTTTAAAAAGACTTGCAAGTTGAAATGACTCCTTGATCCATGGGCTGCAGAATTGATGTTGTGTTAGCAGACATGAAAATAACATAAATCTCATTGTCCGACTCCATCGGAACTCTTGTGCGACGATCAGGTGCATAGTCAGTAAGTGATGATAGTGTGAAAGCAATCTTTTCTTTTTTCTTCCTTAGCGGGTCTCAACAGTGGGCTTAAAACATTCAGTAAACCGTGCTGGAAACAGATGTGCTGCCCTCCAGGCTCTGCTGTCCCACTTACAGAGCACAGGCAGAAGAGATTTACCATAACTCCTAAGGGCCTGAGGATTTGAGAAATGATAAAGAAGCACCTGCTACAAGTTAAAAGTCACCAACTGCATTGGCCCCGACAAGACGATCAGCCTGTCCTTGGAAGCTTGGAAGACAGGCACTGACTTCTCCTCTCTAGCCAGGAAAGTCCTAGATGGCATCTTCTTCCTGTGGGAGGCTCTTGCATCCACACTGAAAATCTGTGCGTCAGTGGAGCCGCCTTCGGTAATGACCTCAGCTCCATCTTCTGGATCACTTGCCGCAGCTCCTCCATCGGCACCTCCTGCTTCGCCTTGCACTTTTACGCCCCGGACACGGCTTCCTTCCTTAAACCTCAGGAACCGATCTCTGCTAGCTTCAGACTTTGCTTCTGCAGCTTCCTCCCCTCTCTCCACCTTCATGGAAGTGAAGAGAGCCAGGGCCTCGCTCTGGGTTAGGCTTTGGCTGAAGGGAATGTCATGGCTGGCTTGACCTTTTATCCACCAAACGTTCTCCACATCCGCAATAAAGCTGTTTCACTTTCCTATCATTCAAGTGTTCACTGGGGTGGCCCTTTTAATTTCCTTCAGGAGCCTTTCCTTCGCATTCACAACTTGGCTAACTGGCACAAGAGGCCTTAGCTTTCCACATGCCTTCCTCACTAAGCTTTAATCATGTCTAGCTTTTGATGGAAAGTGAGAGGCGTGCGGCTTCTCCTTTCAGTTGAACACTTAGAGACTACCGTAGGGTTATTAATTGGTCTTTCAATACTGTTGTGTCTTGGGGATAGGGAGCCCAAGGACAGAGAGGGATCTAGATGTGGAAATGGCCAGTTGGTATAGCGGTCAGAACACGTTCAACATTTACCAATGAAGTTAGCGGTCTTAGAAGCACATAGTTCATGGTGCCTGAAAACAACTACAATAGTAACACCAAAGATCACTGATCACAGATCATCATAACAAATATAATTGTAACAAAAAAGTTAGAAATATTGTGAGCATTACCAAAATGTGCCACAGAGACACAAAGTGAGCGGGTGCTGTTGGAAAATGGTGCCGGTAGACTTGTCCTACCCAGGGTAGACACAAACCTTTAATTTGTTTCAAAAAAAAGAAAAAAAAGCAAATCTGCCAAGTTCAGTAAAGCAAAGTGCAATAAAATGAGGTATGCCTGTATTTAAAATAGCAAATGCATACTTATAATATTCATAAAATGTTTAGTTAGCTGAATTACATCTGTCTCCCTCCCTAGTCTGAAGGTCTGAAGGTCTATGAGAGAAGTTCGTTCCTTCTTCTTACTCTAATTTGATGTGGCACCTGCGGGCTTCCAGGTGAGCTCCATGGCTCAGCGGTCAAGTGTGGAGGATGAGTGAATGAATGCCTGAATTGAATGTCTGACTGGAAAGGGAGGTGTTTGATTGTGCTGAGACAGGAACTGCTGCAGGAAGACAGAGGTGAAAGAAACAGAAAATCTATACAAATACACACACATAAAAAGCATAGCAGGATGGCTTGACTGGTGCCCATTCCGTAGAGTATTTTTTTTTTTAATTAACGTGAGCTGTATGTAAAGCAACTGGGCTGAGTGTCCTCTGTTATACCACGATGCCAGCTGGAGGCCAGTCACATTTTTCTGTCACAGGAAGAAGTCTGTTTAAGAAACACAGTGGCATGGTTTGCATAACTGTGACGGAGTCCATGGTAACAATGAGTAAGAAGTGCTGGGTTATTGACACGCTGAGTCGATGAATCAGGATCTGACGGGGGGAGTGGGCAGGTGTGCAACAGACCGAGTCCTCGGCTTGTTCATCAAGCCCCCTGTTGATTCATATGAACCTGATGTTCATGAATCTTTGCTCTGACCGCATGCCATCTCCTCCCTGGGACAAGTGTTCCCATGGTGCCATGTCTGGGAACCAGTATCTGGAGCACAACTATGAATACAGCAAAGGACAACTGTGAGGGGTTTCAGGTGGGCACAGACGGCCCCACTCCCCCAGTGTTAAACACCCTTGGTGTTTAACATTATTGGAAATCCTCATTATTGGAAATCCTCTCTGCAGTATTTTTAACAAAGCAGGATGTGTGTGTGTCTGTGTGTTCCATGTTCCAACTCAATCCTGATTCATGGAACTTTATAACATTTATCTCATCATATAGAATAAGAACATACTAAATTCAGGAGTTTTCTTTTATGAAAGGCAGCTATAAACTTTTTTTAAAAACTTAATTACCCCAAAGGTCTTGTGATACAATGATCTGTACTTAATGCTTGGTCATTTGCAAAGTAATATGAAGACATACATAGTCATTAAGTATTATTTGATAATAAAAACTATAGCAATGTCAATCATTAAATTATTATCCCTAATTTTCATGAATTCCTACACACATACACACACGTGTGTATGCGTGCTTTAAAACTCTAAGACTTTCCAAGATTAAATTAGAGAGTTTGGAAGATGTTTAATTTGCACAATCAATGCCTTAGATATTATCTTAATGTATGTGAACGATTCTTGTTGCCTTTGTGGATGCAGTGGTGGATCATTAAATTTCACCCACAGCCACCTATACAAACTGGAACAACAGGACAACTGCCTGGACAGAAAAATGAATAGTGGCACCAGAATTTTAACATCTGTGTTAGTTCTATTTCTCCATTCCGTGATGCCCTTTGCTCTCTTTCCATTTTAATTTTGGTGGAGACAGAGCAGGCTGTACACAGTAAAACCAAAGATCCTCAGCCCCGGGGCGGTGGCTTCTAAATCTGTGTGTACATCAGAATTTCTTGGGAAGCTTCATGAAGCACAGCTTCTCCTGGGATGCTGCCCCAGATTCCGTCCTGCCGAGAGCAGAGCTGCCCTTCAGTGGACAGTGGACAAGGATGTGGGGACCCAGAGATGCCCCACGTTGCTGTGGGATGCTCACAGTGTCCACCAGCCCCCACAAAGCAAATGGGAGCCTGCTGGGCTGTTCAATTAATGTATAAAGTCATTCTCCAAAATATATTTTTAAAAGTTTGTGTTGCCAAGGATGTTATAACCACCCAGCGGGCTTTATGACCAACAGGTCCTCACTAACTAGACGAACAGCTGGCAACCCAAACTTCAGGTATTCACGGCGGGAATCCTGGTATTCCTTTTCAGACCTGCGTCTTCCCTGCTGATAGTATCCGCACCTTCCTTCCAGGGCTCGGATCCAAACATGGAAGACTTTCCGGATGCCTGTCTTTCTCCAGCCACATCCGGTCCACGGATTCGGACTCCGACCTCCTCCTCTTCTCCGCTCCCACCTGCTCGGTGCCACCACCATCTTGGCTCCACTACTGGAGGGTCCCGCTAACCGGTCTCCTTGCTCCCTCTTGGCACAGCGTGGTGGTTAAAGGCCCAAACTGCTCTGCTGTGTGAGTCCTGGACCTGTCACTTCCCAGCTTTGTGACTCGAGGGCCACCCTCCGGTCCCTCCACCCGCGTTTGTCCAACACACCAGGCTCCCTGGATCGCATTCCCTCCCCTTGAAGGCTTGCTCAGGTTTTCTCAAAGCTGCTTCTTTTATGTGGTTGGCTCAAACGTAACTTTCAAACTGAGTGCTTTCCTGACCCCTCTATTTAAAATTGTGACCTCCCCTTCCACGGTCTGTGCCCCCCGCCCCCGCTGTATTCACGTCACAGCACCTGCCGCCCTGCACCAGACCACCTGCTCCATTAGCTGCCCTACGCTGTCTGGTTCCCCACACAGACGTGCGCACCGCACTGGTGGAGGGGTATGTGCTACTCCGTTGGCTGCCGCGGTTACCGCCGAGCCTCGCGCAGAGTGGGTACCGAGGACAGAGGTGTTCAAAGCTGTTAGGCACTTTTTTTTTTTCACCTCTTCAGTTTTGTGCCTATACTTGAGCATTTCTTCGAGTCACTCAGGGGAGGAAAATGATTCACATCCTCAGGAGACAGTTTGCAAGGCCTTCATCTTGTATATAAAATTGACCAGGAGGGTTGACCAGGAGGGTTAACCGGAAGATTTTACCTTTTCCTTCCTGTATTTAGAGGCTCCTTCTTGCCTCGAGGATTAAAAGAAAAAAAAGAAAAAAAAAACTCGGCTTATCTATCATCAGATAGTTTCCTATGTTAACCAAAATTAAAAGCTGAGCATCTGTTCTTACTTTCTCTTTGCACTTTGACGATAACTACTCTTCCTTCTGGTAGTGGGTTCACTCCGAAAAGGTAGCAGCAGTGACAGGCCATCAAAACACATCAGTGATGTTATGAAATCACTATTAAAACAAATGTCTTTGAACCAGTGGTACATTCCAAAGGTGCTTTATAAATATGCACAACGGAAGCTTCCTGGTGAAGCCTGGACCACGTGTCCACTTGGGATGATTAAAATATTTTTCTTTTATTATCACCATACACTGCAGACAATCAGGCAATTAGCTGTTTGTTATTCCTTTTGGCAGCAAGTGTCTTTTTTTTTTTAATAAACGTGACCTCAGCCTTACCAACCCTGCCAACAGTTAATTATCAAGAAAACAGCTTCAGTCATTGAAACCTTATTCATCTTTGCAATGTGCCAGCTAGGATCATTTTCACTTTTCTATGGATCTTGAAATTTTTCAATGTATAAGGAACTTTTCTTATAGGACAAAATATATGAAAATTTTAATGTGTCCTAGACTTCTATGATAATTAAGCACGTGACTGATAAAAGTAGAATGTATTATGGGGATGCCAGCATTTTTATTTAGCTTTCTCTGTTCTTGGCATTCACTTGAGCCATGATAATGCCAGCAAAACAAAACAGAAATTGAATAAGTTGAAGGCCTGTTATAACCACTGGAGCTGAGAATATCTAGAAAGATCCCTTTGGTCGTTTCCTCACATACTTTATAGATCACACATCCTTCAGTAAAGGTAAGTCAATATATTTATCTCTTATCATCACACTGCAATGTTTTGGTCAGTATCGATGATAAAATGCTTGCCCCAAACAACTATATGTGCATCCAGTATAAAGCTGGGGATAGTTTTGGGGCTGGAGGACATAATTGATCCAATTCAGATCAAACCATTTGATTCACCACTGCCAAAATGCTCAGATTTTATGTATGAGGTGATAGGAGGTATAAAAACTGCACCAGAACTTTCAGCTCGTCACAAACCGCCATCATAAATTCCCCCACAAATAACTCCTTCCACCTAGAAATTGCAACCCCCTCCAGGTGACAAATAGCCAGAGCAGAGAAAGCAAATTATAGCTAAGTCACGGTTACCTGAGAACCATTTACAGCTGACTCCTTCCTGACCAGTGTCTCAGACTTTGCAGGGACAAACTCTACGGTTGTCAAAGTGCCTGCTGGGTCCACACCACTAGAGTAGCATGGGAAGTTTTGTAAAGGAGGGTGGTTTCCTTTCTGTTGGTGAAATGTGATGTGAGCGCAGGAGAAAATGTGGCTGCCGACACACACACACACACGTGTAAAAGAGGTGTTAGAATTTGCATCAATTCGGGCGCCTGGGTGGCTCAGTTGGTTAAGCGACTGCCTTCAGCTCAGGTCATGATCCCAGGGTCCTGGGATCGAGTCCTACATCGGGCTCCCGGCTCAGCAGGAAGCCTGCTTCTCCCTCTCCCACTCCCCCTGCTGTGTTCCTGCTCTCGCTGTCTCTGTCTCTGTCAAATAAATAAATAAAATCTTTCAAAAAAAAAAAAAAAAAAGAATTTGCATCAATTCCATGGCCAGCTGTCATTCAGTACAGTGGATGCATTGGTCCTCTGCAGAACTTGTTTACGACACACCTGTATCCATCCACCACCTATAATTGGGTTTCTAGGGAAAATGAAATATTGCTTATATATAGTTGCACAGGAACACGTTGCTCTACGAAGTAAAACCTCGTGGTTTTGCACACAGCAACCAATTACACAAGCTTAACTGGCACGATAAAGCTTATTAGCGTACCTGTCATGTTGCAATATACGAGAGCAGGTCCAAGCGGGCCACTTCCGTCTGAATCGATATAGTAGAGCCCTGAGGAGTCTCCTCTGTGCTTGTGGGCTTCACAGGACTGCTCATACAAAGCTGCAAAGGACAGAGATCTCAGACAGGGGCTGCAATGGGGAAGATTCCTCCCTGTCGTTAGTGATGGGATACTTTCCCCAGTGATACTCATTCTGCCTTGCTCTCGGGCACATTTTCTCTAGGGGAGTGGTCAGTCCCCTGTGTCAATCAGGCAGCATGAAGACTCTGAAGCTTGGAGTGAAAGATTTTAAGAGGTATCACCGTGTGGATCTGAACCCTGCCTGCTCTAGAAAAAAGATTCTTCCCAAAACCATGGTAACTGGACTCACGCTATCTACTTCTATTCTGCCTCATAATATCTAAGCATCTGAAGTGAACTGGCTTCATCTCCCTAAGTGATCTGTTATTATCTAACAACCATGTCGATGTATTAAATTATTCAGTAATTATACCCTCTGTTTACTTAGAACAATCTACAGGTGCAATGCATTGTTTACCAGATGAGTTTTATAAATCGGCAACTCTTCTTCGTTCCACTTATAAGGTGTGTTTTAAAAGAAATTTCCTTAAATGCTTTGCAAATGATTATTCAAGCAAATTGAAAGTCAAAAAAATATATATACATGAAATGTCTCTTGGTAATTTCAACGTATCCTGATTTTTAGTTGAATTTTTTTATACGTGCAATAAATGTTTTGCTACCACAAGGCAAGTGATTAACATCTGCAGATGATGGACTTAATTAATGTTCAGAATAAGTTTAAATGACTAATCAACTGAGTAATACCTTCCATGTGCATCACTCATTTCCTTGACAGGAAAGACCCTTTGAAAACCTGAAAAGTAGCTAATGGCAGCCAGGAAAGAAGTACAGTAATGGTTCTGGCACAGTGCAGACTGGATCCCTCAGCACCCTAAGGATGAGACCTGGCATCCATGAACATAGTCCCAGCAAGTGGCCAGGCAAGAGTCACAGAGCAGAGTGATCCTAGTAGGGACAGAGGGGGCAGAGCGTGGGCGGAGAACTGATGCCATTCTATACTCTATGGATTGTCTGCCCTTTAAAACTCTGCCTATTTTGAAGAATGAAGAAAATCCTGGAGAGGGGGTGGGGCAGGGCAGAGGGATTTTTCTCCCTTCTCACAGAAGAAGAAGATCAAAGTAATGTTCACTTGCCCAGGGATTTTGCAAAATACAACATTCTTTTATAAAATATGGCCAAGTGTCAAGTGTGTCAAATTAGATTGGCCCCCATCAATAGCACACCTAGCACCATCTACTCTGATGGCCACAGAGACAATATGGATCGCTTTCCCAGACATGCTGGTATTTTGTCCACTCATGCTTATATTTCTACAAATACATAAATATGCTCGTAACCACCTAGAGGAGTGTCCAGAGGGACAGACACAAAGTGATAACAGTGGTTACGTTTGGGTTGGGGCTGGACCTACCTGGGGACCAAGGGTAGAAGAGGAAACCCTAGGAAGACACTTGCTCTACATGTGAATGCAGACTCACTCACTGGGCACTTACACCAAAAACTAAAGGTCTCTGATCCCTTACTGTGGATTTGGAAATATCTCACCTTCATTTTGGTATACAGTTAAAGAATCACAGTGAAGTCCATTCAGTTATTAGACCAAATCAAATTATTAAGGCCATAAGTGAAAGACCCTTTATATAACACCTGTGAATTTTTAAATCAGAGTTGTTTGGAATGATGTTTAAATCAGAGTTAATGATAACACTTTAGCAATCATTCCTTAGTCATTAATATTCAGTAGGTATCTGCTCTGTGTAAGACAACTTGTTAGATATGATGAGGAGACACTGTAAGTAGGAGGCCACCCCCAGTCCTAGCTGCAACTCTAGACCAGTCACTCAGCCTCAGACTTCCCAGAAGTCCAGCTACTTCCAAATAGAGTTATCTTGGCAAGTTCTTACCTGGCACCATAATAGTAAATAGAGATGCGGGTAGAATTGCTCTGGGTGAACGTATGGGATTTTTAGGGGGGGGGTGAGTCACCTCCCTTCGCCTGAAAGAACCTCCTGGCTCCTTTGTGGAACCCCCTGAGCTGGGGACCAGGTCTTCTCATCCCAACACTGATGCCTGCTTCCCTGGGGTTCAGTTCACATAAGGTTGGATACATGACAATCCGTTCTTTGCTCAGTGAATTTTCATGTCATGCTATCTCTCTAAAGACCCAGAGAGAGGAGACGTGCTACAAAAGAAGGGACTCAGAAATGTCGGCAGTCACTCTGGAAAACAGTATGGAGGTTTCCTCAAAAAGTTGAAAATAGAGCTACCCTATGACCCAGCAATTGCACTACTAAGTATTTATCCCAAAGATACAAATGTAGTGATCCAAAGGGGCACCTGCACCCCAATGTTTATAGCAGCAATGTCCACAATAGCCAAACTATGGAAAGAGCCCAGTTGTCCATCAACAGATGAATGGATAAAGAAGATGTGGTATATATACACAATGGAATATTACTCAGCCATCAAAAAGAATGACATCTTGCTATTTGCAACAACGTGGATGGAACTAGAGGGTATTTGTCAAGTGAAATAAGTCAATCAGAGAAAGACAACTATCATATGATTTCACTCAAAATTGGAATTTAAGAAACAAAACAGGAGCATAGGGCAAGGGAGGGAAAAATTAAACAAGACAAAATCAGAGAGGGAGACAAACCTTTAGAGACTCTTGATCATAGGAAACAAACTGAGGGTTGCTGGAGGGGAAGGGGTTGGGGGATGGGGTAACTGGGTGATGGACACTGGGGAGGGCACATGATGTAACGAGCACTGGGTGTTACATGAGACTGACGATTCACTAACTTCTACCTCTGAGACTAATAATACAGTATATGTTAATCAATTGAATTGGAATAAAAATAAATAAACTTTTTAAAAAAGAAATGTCGGCAGTGATACACAAAAAAGGAAAAAGTAGAGTAAAAACATAAACAACAAAAGCCAATGATTAGAAAACAATGAGGATCTCGGGGCTCTGTCATAAACTTCTAGTAGGTAATGAATTAGGGGTCAATAAAGTTTGGCTAGCTGTGAAATTGAGAAAGTAATTCTTCAGGAAAGAGACTTGTGTTCAAGGTGGAAGAAATGGGATGGAGAGGGGGTCGAGAGCTCTGGCTGGCAGCTGTGTCACCACAGTCGAAGGAGCTGACCCCTCTCTTTCCTCAAGCGTACAGTGTGGAAAATAAAGCACTTACCTTCTAGGGCAGGTTTGATTAAAGGAGTTGAAACATGCAGAACTAGAGGGAACTAGGATCCCACAGGCACGGGGCAAGTTCCCAGTGTGTTAACCACCACCAGCATCAAAGAGCATCAAGATTGCCAGGGACCTGAGCATTTACTTGTGCTCCTCTGGAGACTCTCCTCGTTTGATTTTATAAACACTGACAATCAGTAATTTGTCCTCTTTACTTTGGCAGACAGGACTTGAGAACCAAAGTTGGGTCCAACTCAAGGAACAGAACAAGTAACACCATCATGTCATCTAGATTGCTTTTTGTATTTTGGGGGGGGTGCTGTTTGTTTTTTCACTTTTTGTTATATTTTATCTTCCTATACTTATTTTCCTTTGCCTGCTATTTTTTTTTTTCATCCTATTTGGTACTATGGATTTCTGCAAGCTGCCTTAACATCACTAGGAAATAAAATTGATTAAAAATAAACCAGACAAGGGCACCTTGTGGTTCAGTTGGTTAAGCGTCGGACTCCTGATTTTGGCTCAGGTCATGATCTCAGGGTCGTGAGATCGAGCCCCATGTTGGGCTCCACACTGGGCTGGGATTCTCTCCCTCCCTCTCCCCCGACCCCTCCCCACCTCTAAAATAAATAAATAAACAAACCAGACAAAAATTAGTCTCTAAAATACCTACTGGTTCTTGTTGTTGCTTTCTAGCACACAGCTGCACAGATACAGACACATAGGCACCAAATCAGAAAGGGAAAATAGAACTGCACGGAAATCCGAACAGTGAGGCGTGAGGCTTACGGGAATGGCAGGTTGCGCCTGTGTAGCCAGTGTGCGCACAGTCACAGGAGAAGGTGTCCCAGGACTGGGAACATTCGCCCCCGTGTTCACAGTAGCTGGGCAAACACCTACAAGAAAACAGATACACCTGCTATTTCCCACATTCGGTCAGGAGAAAATGTGTATCTTAGCGCTAACCTGCTACACTGAAACATGGTACTGACAGTGCTTTCAGGAGAAAAATGAGACCATGAACAAAACCCGCTGGGTCTGTCAAGAAGGTTTCCTAATGCAATACCCACCACAGACTAAGAAGCCCACCAGATGCTACCAATTGTCCTGTATTGGCAGCAGATAAATTTTCTACACATTGCATTATATCAAAAAATGTGTTTGCTTTTTCACAAATAAGGCAAGATTGGTTTCATCCATGATCAGAGAGACGAAGTGCTAGCAATGGCCACAGGCGGCCAGCCACACCTGTTCCCCTCCCTGCCTCCATGTCCTTGCAGTGGGACCTGCAGATCCTTCCACTGAGAGGCATAGCCTACTTCAGCCTGGGTTGGGCATGGGACCTGCTCTGACAAATGGGGCATTAGCAAACTGATACATCAGAGGCTAGAAGAGTGTTTGGGAAGTGAAAGACCTATACCCAGAAAACGGTAATATATTGATGAGAGAAACCAGAGATGACACAAACCAATAGGAAGACATGCTACGCTCATGGATTGGAAGAATTAGTATTGTTACAATGTCCATCCTACCCAAAGCAATCTACCTGTTGGATGCAGTCCCTATCAAAATGCCAGTAGTACTTTTCACAGAACTAGAACAAAAACATCCTAAAATTTGTACGGAACCACAAAAGACCCTGAATAGTCAAAAAAATCTTGAGAAAGAAGAACAAAGCTGGAGGTATAAGTCTAGATTTCAAACTATACTACAAAGCTATAGTAACCAAAACAGTATGGTACTGGCACAAAAACAGACACAGAGATCAATGGAATAGAAACGATAGTACAGAAATAAACCCACAATCATATGATCAATTAATCTATGGCAAAGGAGGCAAAAACATACAATGGTGAAAAGACAGCCTCCTCAATAAATGTTGGGAAAACTGGACAGGTACGTGCAAAAAATGAAACTGGACCACTTTCTTATACCATACACAAAAATAAACTCAAAATGGATTAAACACCTAAATTTGAGACCTAAAACCATAAAACTCCTAGAAGGAAACAAAGGCAGCAAACCCTTGCACATCAACCTTAGCAATATTTTTCCTAGATATGTCTTCTCAGGCAAGGGAAACAAAAGCAAAAATAAACACCTGGGACTATATCAAACTAAAAAACTTTTTCACAGTGAAGGAAACCTTCAACAAAACAAAAAGGCAACCTTTTGAATGGGAGAGGATATTTGCCAATGATATATCTGATAAGATATATAAAGAATTGATACAACTCAACATTACAAAAACAAATAAATTAAAAAATGAGCACTGAATCTGAACAGACGTTTGCCCAAGAAGACATCCAGATGGCCAACAGACACATGAAAAGATGCTCATCACTCAGCATCAGGGAAATGCAGATCAAAACTACAATGAGATATTATCTCACTCCACTCAGAATGGCTAGAATCAAAAAGACAAGAAGTAACAAGTGTTAGGGAGAATGTGGTGAAAAGGGAACCCTTGTGCAATGTTGGTGGGAATGTAAATTGGTGTATCAACTACGGAAATAGTATGGAAGCTTCCCAAAAAGTAAAAATAGAAATAACGTATGATCCAGTAATTTCACTTCTGGGTATTTATCCAAGGAAAACAAAAACATGAATTCAAAAGGGTATATGCACCCCTATGTTTATTGCAAGCATTATTTACAATAGTCAATACATGGAAGCAACCTAAGTATTCATCAATAGATGAATGGATAAGGAAAATGTGACATATATGCACAATGGTATATTACTCAGCCATAAAAAAATGAAATCTTGCTATTTGATACAACATGGAAGGACCTAGAAGGTATTATGCTAAGTGAAATAAGTCAGATGGAGAAAGACAAATACCATATTATTTCACTTGTATTTCGAATCTAAAAAAAAAAACAAACTAAACAAACAAATGAGCAAACAAAAGACAATGAAAAAAGATACAGACTCATAAATATGAGAGCAAACTAGTTGTTGACAGATGATGGGGGAGGGGAGAAGGGCAAAATATGTGAAGGGGCTTAAGAGATACAAACTTCCAGTTATAAAATAAATGACAGGGATGGAAAATACAGCATAAAGAATATAGTCAATAATATTGTAATAACTTTGTATGGTGACACATGGTAACTACACTTTTCAGGGTGACTGTTTCATAATGCATGTAATGGCTCAATCACGTTGTACACCTAAAACTAATATAATACAAGACTGTTGAATCACAGACCTGTACCTCTGAAACAAATAATACATTCTATGTTAAAAAAAAAAGAAGAAGAAGAAGATAGCAGGAAGGGAAAAATGAAGGGGGGGGAAATCGGAGGGGTAGACGAACCATGAGAGACGATGGACTCTGAAAAACAAACTGAGGGTTCTGGAGGGGAGGGGGGTGGGGGAATGGGTTAGCCTGGTGATGGGTATTAAAGAGGGCACGTTCTGCATGGAGCACAGGGTGTTATACACAAACAATGAATCATGGAACACTACATCAAAAACTAATGATGTAATGTATGGTGATTAACATAACATAATAAAAAACAAACAAACAAACAAAACTAATATAATACATCAACTGTATTTCAATTAAAAATTTAAAAAATTTAAGAAGTTAACTCAAGTTAGATCATAGACCTAAATGTAAAATACCAAACTGTTAAACTCCCAGAAGATAATGCAGGAGAAAATCTAGCTGACCTTGGGTGTGGTGATGACTTTTCAGATATGGTCTAGGAAAGAAAAAATAGATGATTTGGACTTCATAAAATTTAAAACTTAAGGGAATGAGAAAGAAACCACAGACTAGGAGATAGTCTTTGCAAAACATATTTGACACAGGATGGATATCTAAAATATAGGTAAAACTCTTAAAATTAACAGTAAGGGCAATGAACAACCAATTAAAAACTAGGTCAAAAGAGTCAAAAGATCTGAACAGATGCCTTCCAAAAGAAGATAACAAGATGGAAAACACACATATGAAAACATGCCAGACATCATTAGTCATTAGGAAAATGAAAATCAAGCCCACAACAAGATGCCACTTCACACCCACTAGGGTGGCTATAATCAAAAGATAATAACAGCTGTTGGCAGGGATGAGGAGGATTTGGGCCCTTCTACATCACTGTTTGAGAATGTAAAACGGTACTTTGGAAATCAATCTGGAAATTCCTCAGACAGTGAAACACAGAGTCACCACTGACCCCGCAATTCCGCTCCTAGGTATATGCCCAAGAGAACTGAAAACACAAGTCCGCACAAAAACCTGTACATTAATATTCATATCAGCATTATTCATAAGAGTCAAAAAGTAGAAATAACCTAAATGTCCATCAAATGAGGAATGGATAAAACAAATTGGTTATATACTTACAAAGGAATATTATTCATCACAGCTTTGTCAATGATGTAGAAAAGATGACCCACATGAATTTAAAGGAAGATTACCTGGGTCCCCACAAGCCACACTGCCTCTCTTGCTATATAGTTAAAGTTCTAAATATAGTCCCTCAAAAGCCTCATGCAATTACAGGAGCTATGTAATTACTTATTATCCTCTGGAGCTCAATGCCTATTTCTCTCAAGGAGTCAAAGGAATGGGTAACTTTGGGTTACTTCTACTCTATACACAGCATTCCTTTGCTGTTTGGGAGAAAGATGCTGGAAATGAGCCCAATTTCTTTCAAAGGACACACATAAACACTCTCCTGCTAGGTCTTCTGGCATTTGAGTGGAAGACACCTGATTCTGTGCCAAGAACTAGAAGGTGCGCTTCTTGGGAAAACAGAAGGATGTCTCTTCACCTCCAAGGATTAGAGGGCACGTCAGTCTGCATCCAGGCCCTTCCCTTAGTGACTGTTGTCCCATGTCCTTGGCCTATTTAGGACAGTTTCCTTGACTACACACCTGAGGTCAGCTTTCTTACCCCAAACCTCCTGCTTTCCTGGCAGGACTCGGCATGCACAAGGAAGACCAGAGAGAGGTACTAGCTGTAGTAAGAAAACTAAAATGGCAGCACACTCCCACACCAGCGCGTATCTTAACCTGACTTGAACACTGCTCCACTGCCAAAGACCTGGGGTTGGTGGGAACCACAAGTCCAGCATGCTGGCTATGCTTACAAGCAGATGAGGTGAGCTTAGTCTGTACCAGTTTCTTTGGGAAGGGAGGTTATGAACCCTACACACCGTGCATGGACCAGGTCCCTTCCAGATTTAGGGCAGATGCTGGCCAGAGTTGGTGCAGAGGAGGCCAATCAGGATTGAAATAGTGCTTAACACCCTGGCGTCTAAAAAATTGCAAAGAGAACAGACTTTAGTCTAGAGGCGAGACAATTCAGGAAATTCACTGGGTACTTGTCAGAATATGGGGGTAAAGCGTGCCTAGACTTAGAGCAGGAAATATGAAGATTCATGGTGGAAATCTGGGTGGGACAGAGGACACTGGTGACGCATTTGGTGAATGGGCAAGGGTCTCGTTCCTGAAAGATGGAACAGAAGCAGGATCCTCTTCTCTACAGTGAGAAAGAGATCCCTGCTTTGAGATGGAGACTTCAATAGATGTCACCTTTAAGATTCTTCTCAACTTTAGGATTTTGTACTTCTATGATTCTCAAAATATCTTAAGATTTAATAACTAAACCTCTTGACTCTGTGCCTCCCAAAATCGTGCTTCTCCTCCATCACTATTCCACTGAGTGGTGATACCACCCTTCATCCAGCTGTCCAAGCCAGAACCTGAGGGTCATCCTGACAGGTCCCTCTCCACCCCTCCATAGCCACGCAGCTCTTCAGCTTGTGATTCTATCCACCAAACACCGTGTACATCATCTATGTTTTTCTCTTCCCTACTTCAGTCAATCATCCTTTCTCACATGGATAGGCAGCCCCTTACCTGGCCTCCTGGTCACACACCCTCTCTCTGCGGCCCACACCCAAATCATCTTCCCCTGTGGGCAGTATTGCTTAACTGTGCAAGTGGCTTCCTAGCACAAAGCCCTCAGTGATTTCCCAGGGAACCTTAGATCAATGTCCAGATTTTGAGTTGGCCACTAGGCCTCTGTGGTGTAGCCCCTGCCCAGCCAGGCAGCCTCATCTCTCGCCAGCCCCTGTTCCTTGCCCTCAGACTCCCAATTTCTACAGTAGCCATGCTCAAACAGGCAGACTCATGGCTGCACTTTGGCTTGGGCACATGGCTGTACCTTCACTGGATGTCCAGCCTCTCTCACTTGACTGATGGATCCACCTTCCACCCCAGTGTAGGTGTCTCTCCCTCCTCTCTGACAGCCTGCCTCATCCCAGCACAAATTAGGTACCCCTCCCACATGTCTCCACAACACCCCACAACTTCCACTTCGCTTTGGTCTACTAATCTCTAAAAACCAACACGTATAGTGCATGATGTTGCCTTTAGCATCCAGAAGATTAACGCTGGCCAAAGTCCACGGAAGTGGGAAAAGTGGCCCCATCGGTATAGTCCATGCCTAGAGGTGTTCAAGATGGCATTCCTGTGATCTTGAAAGAAACCTGGAAAGGACCGTGTAACCTGAATTATATGACATGAAATCCTAATGTCCAAAACACAACTGGTGTAAGACACGGTCCCTCCTCACAGGAACCTCGTCCTTGAAGCCTTGTCCCCAAGAACCCACCACTGTCCCCGTGTCATGGGAGCCTCGGGAGGACAGAGCACCATGTACATGAGTCTTTGTGTGGCTCAGGAAGGTCTCCTATATCCCCAGCAGATTTCAAACATTTTTTCATAACCTGCTGTGCCACTGGGCCAGGAATGTTATTATGCATCATGAATTATTAACTCCTATGCCTGATGGATAAGAGTTACAAAATCACCTGCATTTTAATAATAAATCTCAGCTTCACCTGAGCACACCATGACTTGCTCTGGACAGGCTGGTAGATGGCTGGGCTCAGCACAGAGCACCCAGCAAGAGCCTGGCCATGGATGGCTGCTTTGTCGTATTTTTTACCTGAATCTATTTCGTGGTGCATTGAACATGGAGGTGGTAGGTATGGCCTGAAGCACTAAGGAAGAATGAACATTTCTAGTAGTGGAGAATAAGGACATGTTTTCAGATGTTAAGCCATAAAAACTATAAAAAATTCCAATTATTGACTATATCAGCCAAAGTGCCGATAGCTCTTTTCATACCCACTTACAGCATTGCCATGAACCTCAATTTCTGCTTTGAGCGGAGAAGGTAACTAATACCCTGGATCCCAGAGGTCTCCATCCATTGTTGGTACATATTTCTAAAAATCATTTTTAGGTGTGATATGGAAAACCTTTCTATTTTGGTGATATATATATAAATATATCATATATATATACCCACACACATAGGCATACTTTGTTGTTGGTTTTTCATTTTGTTTTGTTTTGTTTTGTTTTTGGCTAAAAGACCTTTATGCACAAAGGGGCAACATGCATTTCTTATGTAAGAGAAATATTGTGATTACATCATATTTTGTGAGGAAATTCCCTGGGCACTTAAGTAACTTCCTGTGAGCTTCACCACTGAATTGACAACCTGGCCCCTGACCCCTGACCCCTGACCCCTGACTCTCCTGAGCCACTGATGGCCATTCCCATGCATGAGGGCTATACCCTACCTCCAAGCAAATATTTTTGAACCCCCCTCCCAATACCAAGATTCAGGATTTCAGAGCTGGCTGAAGTTATAACTTACAGATGAAGCCAGTTTCTATGCCAGCATACATTTCAAAATCTGAAAATTAGGATTCAGAGTTTTTGCCTAATTCTTTGAATCTCTTTTCTCCCCTACAAATGAATAGAATGTAAACTATACACATGAACATCTGCATTAAAGAAATCTCAAGCTCTTATGAGTTAATATTTTAAGTACTGGAATTTATGGTTTTCTAACACACTGCCAAATTGCAATGCAACTTGTAGTTTATTGGACACAACATGGAATTCCAGTTAGTGTTAAACTGGGAATAGATTTACTGCACAAAGCACTTTGCAAAGCATGAACTCTGAAGAGGGTGGCCACGCACGGACGTGGGGGGATGTCTGGAGTGTGTTCATTTATTCAACAGGAATATAAGGCAGTCCTACTTCAGGAAGGTCAAACATAGCAGGCACAGAAAGAAATTTAATGTGTTAAAGCTAAGCCATCCCTTTTAGCCAGAAAAACTGAAAGTCAGATAGCATGACAAACAAGACAATTTGAATAAAGTTGCAATGCTTAAGGATTTTAACATGCTAGTGTTTCAAAGCTTCTCTCTTTTTTTATTGAGGTATAATTGACTTATAACATTATATTAGTTTCAGGTGTACAAGAGAATGATTCCATAGCTGTATATATTGTGATATAATCACCACAGTAAGTCTAGCTAACATCCAGCACCACACATAGTCACAAAATTTTTTTTTTCTTGTGATGAGGACTTTCAAGATCTACTCTCTTAGCAACTTTCAGATACGCAGAACAGTATTAACTAAAGTCGTTACGCTGTGCCTTATATCCCCATGACTTACTTATTTCATAACTGGAAGTCTGTGTCTTTTGTTCGCCCATTACCTCCTTCACTGAACTGGTACAGTGCTCAGTATATGGTAACTGGGTTCCTTCCATTCTTCGTTGTGTTTACATGACTAGAAATCCCCAAAGGCTCAGCCTTTCCAGGAGGAAGAGTTACTTTTCATTCTCCACGTAGATAAGGGAGCATAGGGTACATCCCGATGACCACATGTATCTTTTAACTTACTGGTCCTTGAGATGATTCCTCATCTCTTTAGAACATTCTAACCTGTTTTGTGCAGTAGAAGAGTTTTTAAAAGTATTTATACTCATAGTATTTACACCCATCAATAATTACAGCACCACGAATAGGATCCTGTAAAAACTAAGTAGCTTGGGGACATACACAAGGAAAATTCATGACAGTGAGTCTTCTAAGAAAATATCAATTGAAAGGAGCAATTGTTTAAAATTAAAGATTGTCATTTTCTTGTTTTCAATTAATTATAACTTTTCCATATGGATTGGATATCTTGAAGAAAGAAGGGGCTAGAAGGAGGTGCTCTCTCTCAGCGGTTCATTTGTTTTTAACCTACTATCAAAAAATTGAAATCAAGAATGCTAAAATGACACGGGATGGCTTTACCTGTCCGTGAGGCTGCAGGTGTCTATCTGGAGGTCACGGAAACTCCCCAGCGCCCCCTGCTGTACTGTGATGGGGTCCACCGCCTTGTCGCCAATGGAGATGAGCCTCAGGCAGCCCTGAAACCCGGCCAGGGGACCTCCACATCCAGGGCCAGAGCTGCTGTTGGGACAGCCTGAATGAACATGGAGACACACAAAGGAGAAAGTCAACAGTCGGGAGCAAAATAGTGCACGGATTTTGTACATGCAAGTTTGCAGCCTCCTGCTGTTTGCAGACCCCTGAGGATTATTAGGCTTCCTACACGCGTTGCAAGGCTCATGCTCCTCATGGGGGGCGGGGCGGCGGTGGACGGCTGAGAACAGACGTTACTGGTTTTGGTAAAGCACAGAAATAACAACTAGAGCCGGGCTTATGGACAGATGAGCCAAAGGGAGGATGTAAAATCCTATCAGTAGAGTCAAGGCCCATTTAATTTAAGCAGAATTTGATTTCTCTTTTGAAAGCGCCCAGAATAAATCACTCCTTTTAGCATGATATTAAACTATATGAACTAAAGGCTATGAGACAACAGAATCAGAAAAAAAAAATCACAGGCCTAATAGGACTTGCGAAATTTAAAATGCTTGAGAAATAATTATGTATGTGAAATTTCTACTCTTGTCTGCGTGTGTGTGCATGCACGAGCATAGTTTGATTAAAAATGGTCAAAGACATCTAAGAAGAATTTATACTTACATTTCCAGTTGTTTCTGAATGAGGCATTTTAGTCAAATACCTTTTAACATTAACACGCACACAAAATTAACAAGTATCTCAATGATATGGCAATGAAAATAATGGAGGAAAATTAGCATATGGACTATTCCATGCAAAAAGAAATGGGCTTTGATTGTTCTCAATAATAAGAGTTAAATTTTTACAAGTTCTGCTGCATTAACTAATTGGCTTGCTGTAAATTACTGTTAAATTAATTAAGGAAAGAAGCCAGCAGACCGAGGTGACTCACCAAAAGCTTTAATGGCCTAGGAGAGCAAACCAGAATCTGAGCCTGTAAATGCCTCAAGGTTCTGAAATCAGAACCTAAGGACAGCCAACCTCAGACAGCCAACCAGGCTTTAAGCTATAGCCAATCAATAATTTCCTCTCTTTGTTTCCACACCTTCTCTATATAAGTCCTTCCCCTGGCTCCTGTCCACGGAGCACCCCTAACCACTTCTACTTGGGTGTTGTGTGATTTGAATCAATGTTTGCTCAAATATACCCTTAAAAATTTTAATACACCTCAGGTTATCTTTTACCATTAAAACCACAATTCCTGGACAGTGGTTTTATTTTACTCCCCTGGGTTTCCCAAGAAGACAATCCTAT
The DNA here is from genome assembly GCF_011800145.1 of Mirounga leonina. Taxonomy (NCBI): domain Eukaryota; kingdom Metazoa; phylum Chordata; class Mammalia; order Carnivora; family Phocidae; genus Mirounga; species Mirounga leonina. Next base: position 16,464,672 of record NW_023270615.1, read on the forward strand.
TGTAACAGTGATGAGCAAGGACACAGCTTTGAAATCAAAGTCAAAACCTATTGGGTTCAGAACCACCTCCTTCCCCACGTGTGGGGCCAGCAGGGTGGAGTGTGCTCTCCCACCCTCCCTTGAGTTGCCCTCTGAAGCAATCACAGGTTCTTCGATTTGAGCACGGCAAGATTCCCCCTGTACAGGAGGAAAGTAAACGCTCCAGAAAGAGAACACTGTCACTGTAAATGCTTTGGTAAAAGGCCACAATTGGAGGAAATCTATAGACACAGCCTAGTCTCCATTACACACATGCCCCTCATTTTTGGGCCTGAGGCTGAGGTTCTCCCCAGGAACTGCCCTGGCTGTGGGGAGCTGAGTCTCGCAGAGTGGTATGACTGGTGCCCACGGATGCAATGGAGTGGTCAGTGACCCACATTCTCAACTGGGACTCCCTGAGGGGCAAAGCTCCTTCAGAGCCTGCGTGGGATCTTCTGAGGCTTCTGTTGCAACTGCATCACACCTCACCTTGTCTCTGTTCATCCTCGCTGCTCTCTCACCAGCCCAGGGTTTTTTATGAGAACTAACCTCACTAAGCCACGGTACACAAATCTCCCAAGCAGAGAGCCAGCTGCCTGGGGAACCTACCTGCAGCAATGTGGGGTAAAATCACAAAGCATTCACTTAATTGAATACTTTATTTTCACATGCAAACATGAAAATGCACAGCATTTTTTAATAATTTGTATTTGATTCCAAGAAATTGTGAAGTAAATTTTATGCTTCCTGGGAAACTTATCTATTTAATTTATTCTTTGCCTTATACAATTATGTCTCATTGACATAATTTCCAGGAAAATGTCTTCTTCTAACTTGTTAGATACAAAGTCATAACTATTCATCTTTTAAAAAAATCATTAAAAAATCATTTTCCAATCATTTAAATATTAAGGAAGTTTTTGTTAATATTTACAGCCTGGGGTTTGAGGTTATTTGATAAGGCTCTAATTTTTTTAAATGAAATGAAATCAGTAATTTCTTTCTTTTTTTAAAAAAAGATTCATTTATTTATTTGAGAGAGAGAGAGAGACATTGACAGCATGAGGGGAGGAGGGGCAGAGGGAGAGAAACTCAAGCACGGAGCCCAATGCAGGGCTTGATCCCAGGACACTGAGATCATGACCTGAGCTGAAATCAAGAGACAGATGCTTAACTAAGCCACGCAGGAGCCCCTGGAATCAGTAATTTCATAAAGATTTTACTCATTATACTTATATGTTTTTCATTCCCCTCTCTTTGAACTTTTGTTGTGAGGCTCACTGGTGCACCTTCGAAGGGTGGGGACTGAAGACAGAGCCTCCTCTTGTTCTCGCCCAACAGCTACTAGCTTGCTGCCTAAGAATTTCCACAAAATGCATGTAGTCTATCTTTCTTCTGCTCTCAGTGACTGAGGCTTTGATGCTTTGTATTCCTGACAAATATAAACCAAAACCAGCCAAGGCCTGCATCAGGTTAAACCCACTGTTGAGCACAGTGGAAACCCATAAATTAGCCTCATAGAGACTTTGACACTTCAAATGTAATGTTATGTCATAAAGAACTGCCTAACTCTCCAGTTTCCCTTTACGTTTTCCTTGTTTTATGTGAAAATATGCACATTTCAGTTTGTAAAAGAATTTCTGAAAGGTTGGATATATTTGGATGCCACCTGGTATATCTTTGTATCTTATTTATAGGTGACTTGTACTCACAGTGCTTAGGAACTGAGAACATTAGGATAAAGGATCAGAAACATTAAATCAATAAACCTTTCTTTTCTCTAGATCACAAACTTCAAACTCATCTAAAATACAATACAGTATCTGGGGCACCTGGGTGGCTCAGGCAGTTGGCATCCAACTCTTGATTTCCACTCAGGTCATGAACTCAGAGTCGTGAGATCGAGCCCCATGTCGGGCTCCATACTGGGCATGGAGTCTGCTTAAGATTCTCTCTCTCCCTCTATCACTCCCCACCCATCCCTGCTCACACGTGCTCTCTTTCTCTAAAAAATTTTTTTAAATAAATAAATAATTTTTAAAAAAGTAAATGCAGTACCTAAGTATTCCTGTAAAGAACAAACCTCAACTGAATCCAGTGGTCACAAAGAAATCTTTCTCAAAGTGGAACTTTAAGAAGGAAAGGTCAAACCGTCAAGTAATTCATTGTTCCAGTTATGAGATAGAGGTCAAGAAGCAAGGGGTGCCACGGCCCAAGATGTGCCTAGACCATGAGTCATCCTTTCATCCATGCAGAAGATTGCCTGAAGCCCTGACAGTAAAATAGCAGAGGGTCATTCCTCGGTGACCTGATTCAGGATGGACAGTGAAAGTGGACAGGGGATATTTATTGCTGAGTTAATGGAACATGTCCATCACTACGGAAGGAGTCAGAAATTTAACTACCTCTGAGGATGTTGGAGAAATTGTCACTTTATGTCACGACACCAGAATGGGTCATGAGGTGAGACCTCATTACAGCCGTCATTGGCTCCCTGGTCTGCTAATGTGTCATGCACGCAAGGACACTTGAGAGATTTGGAACATAATTTAATATTCCCCAACTCTGCAGTGCAAGTGTGCTATTGAATAGTACAAAGATTCCACAAAAGGAATCCAAAAAAGGGCATCTTTCCACTACCCTCCCTGGCAGGCACCAAAACTGAATGATACAGTAGAGTGAAACTGTTGTTGGAAGAACGATTTACAAACAAAGCTCTCACTGAGAAGAAATAGAAAAGGAAAAAGGGAAACCTGCATCACATAGTGCTGACGGGACATATAAAAAGGGCCGCTAATCTGCGAGAGGACCCCCGTCATGGAAAGAAAGCCACAGAGCCCTGCTCTATGCTTGCTGTCCTGTCATCATTATTGAGATCATCTTTATTAGCTAAAGCGTCCTGGTTTGGACAACAAATTATATGGCCATCCTAACTGTAATAGGAAGACGTACTAGTCCGCCTTTATGGGAAAGCACTGCAGCAAAGTGTGACCAACCACACTGTGAGTGGGAACTTGCAATTGAACCTCCATCAGGAGAAACAGAAAGAGGAAGGAGAACCGGTTAGGGAGTGTCTCAGAACATGGGGTATTGATTTCCGAGAATACCAAATATTGCTACAGAGCACGAATTGGATAAAATGAATTTCATTGTTAATAAGATGCATATTGTGGTTCTGGTGGACATTAATTAAGAAGATAATTAAAGGGACACTGTCATACACCACTCTTGGGATTAGATAAAATAACTCTGACATTGACGTCTTTGGGTCTCAAAGTTTCCACTCAACTTGAAACTGACCTGCCCCCCTTTCCCCAGAACAGAGCTGGGAAGTCCAACGGACCATAGAGACAAGGGGCTCTGAACAAGGGAGTCATTACCTGTGCATAAAGCTTGAGGATATAGTACATCTATTGAGAATCAGGACTCCATATTCACTGGTCCTAGACCTGCCTCTCCTGCTTTTCCTTGACAACAAATAATACTCATCTTTTTATTTAACATCAGTAAGTTGGTGTGTTTTGGTTTTGTGTGTTTGTTGCAGCCTGGTGAGGGCATTAGTTGAGTTGTTTAAATAGTATATATTCTTCCTCTAGGAGGAAAACATGCTGTTATGTTGGTATAAAATGTACAGTTGACTAAGTTAGTTTGAATCAGTGCCTGGAATTGTTCTGTAGGAATCAACTGGGTATTTACAGCTGAGTTGAGTAGAGGTCATTCTGAATTTATACGTTAGTTACAGATAATGTGCTGTGATTGCAAGATCTTATACTATTTTTGCCACTCAGTGCCAAATTATAATTACAACCAAAAAATAGCACTAAGTGGTAAAGAAAAAAAGTCATTATACTCTCTCATGGGATGTTTAAACTTTGTAATTCTGCTCATCTTAGAAACACTATTTGTTATTGGAAACTATACTAATGAGACAGTTTTTCTGCATATCAACACAATTTTATGAAAATACATAAGAAAAGTCTATTTTTTTTTCAACACATTGCCTCCAAATCTCTAGGGTCCTTCCGTAGACCAAAAGCTGGAAACAACCAAAAGTTTGTTTCATTAAGTTGACTATGCATATTAGGAAAGCTTGATAGTTTGTACATAAGGAAAAATTTAAAATCACTGGCAAGATGATTCTTGGCAGCTGTAGAATATTTATCACATTTTTTATAATAGCAAGAAAATGGGGCACAATCAAATTATCACTCAACAGTAAAATGGGAGGGTGGATTTAATAAGTAAAACATGGTATAATATACATCAAAAACCACAGGGCAGTAAAAATTAATTAACTTTACCTATATATATTCACAGGTTTGGATCTCAAAAACTAATATAGAACTACAATGATAGCAATAATAATAAAAAGAACACAGAGGAATGCATTAGTGCCCTATTTGTAAAGTTAAAAGCAAGGGAACACAAAACACTATTGTTTAAATTTACCTACATGGATAATAGGTAATAAAGAAAAGCAATACATTAAAAATTACAAACTTTCAGTTGTAAAATAAATAAGTCATGGGGATGTAATGTACAGCATGGTGACTACAATTAATAATACCTTACAGTATGTTTAAAAGTTGCTAAGAGAGTAGATCTTAAAAGTTTCCATCACAAGAAAACATTGTAACTATGTATGGTGATAGATATTAATTAGAGTTATTATGGGATCATTTCCCAATATATACAAACATTGAGTCATTATGCTGTACATCTGAAACTGACATGATGTTACATGTTGATTATATCTGAATTGAAAAATAAAAAGGCAAACAAAGATTAGTAAAAAGGGGGGGCAGGGTAATACTTAACTGGGGGAATGAGAATCTAGAGGAGCAAGGGAAGCTTTAAAAGCATTGCAGTATTTAATTGTGTACACTAGGGGGTTGGCCCATAAATATTCTTTCAAGAAACATGAATAGTATTTTAAAATATATACATATATTACATAGTAACAACTGATTCATATCATATCAACATGTAAATATTTATGGAAGTACCTATTCTCACGTAGCTGTGCATTGTACACTTGGAACATGCAGAATGCTCAAATATGAGAGAAGATTCTGTGGTTTGGGAAAGTATTTTTCTTTACTTTTTAAAACAAAATAACAAGTATTCCATTTTTCATCATTAAACAATACAGCAAGGATTTTTCTTCCTATCCCTTTTAATGCTTCAAAATCTTTTACCTTTAAAGTTATAGCTCCTGGATAAATTCTTTATTTAGTGTTGAAGGAATCTGCTCCTCTGCAGAGCTATAAAATCCATCATAAGCATAAAGGTTTAAAAAACTATCTGGGTCAGAAATGCACCATATTTAGCAGGCAAGGAAAGCAAGCAATCCAATCTTTTAATGCTCCTGGCACTACTCCATGTTCACAGTGATACTTGCTTTAGGGGGCTTGAAAGATTAAACACCCTGATGCACGGTTTGTGTGCTTATTGTCAATTTTTAGGGAGGATTTTATACTTTCTTGTTAGGTTATCAAGTTATCTCCACCATGATTCCAAACTTATTTTGGAAAGAAACAACTATAAAATGCAAAACAGGAATAATATCAAGGACGGCTTCGAGCCAAGATTAGAAATAAGTCTTAAAATTGACAGGCCTAAGCTTCTGGTGGCTCAGGATTTTTCACTTGAATGCCTCAGGAATGGAGATTCATTACCCTCAGTGGCTCCCCCTCCCCAGCTGAACGGATCCTGGACAGACTCAGTCCAACATCTACTGAACAGGCAAACACTTCATCTCCTATAGTCCGGAGAGATGGCCTGGTGTTGTCTTGGTAAAGTTCATCACAAAGTAGGGGGTGGACATCAGTAGCCATTAAATTCATTTCTTTCTCTGTGGTATATAAGGGTGCCCTTCTGTACAGACAGTGGGCAACAGAATGCTTCCTAAACTTTAGGGCAACAGACCAGCTGGGGATCTGGGGGAAATGCACATTCTGATTCAGGAAGTCAGGGGGGCTACGTCTGCATCTGTGACGAGCTTGCAGGTGATGCTGCCACTGCTGGGTCCCAGGCCACACTTGAGGACCTGGGCTCCTCGGGGAGCAGAGTGGCTAACAGAAAGAAGACCACCCATGTGCAGCAAGAAAGTTGTCACATAAACACCTGAAGAAAAGGTTCTAAGGGTCATTTGGCCTTAGTAAAATACTCTACAGCAAAGTACGAAAGGTAAGAAACAGAGAACAAGGACCCTCAAAGTTGCCTCCATATAGAGTCACCTGGAGAGCATGTTCCCCGGGCTTCAGAACCAGAGAAACCAGGATCTCTGGGGATGGAGCCAGGCACTAGCATTGTGGAAGCTTCCCAGGTGACTGCAGTGAAAACAAGTGCTAAATTTAAAACCAATCATAGCAAATGCACATCTAAATAAGTCCACCCGTAGACCTGCATTTTAGGCCACAATTTATTGCCTTTGTCCGGGCGCCTGGGTGGCACAGTAGGTTAAGCAACCTACTCTTGGTTTTGGCTCAGGTCATGATCAAGCCCCCTGCTGAGCTCCGCACTCAATGGGGAGTCTGCTTGGGATTCTCTCTCCCTCCCACTAGTGCTCTCTCTTTCTCTCTAAAATAAATAAATAAATCTTTAAAAAAATGTATTGTCTTTGCTCAACACTCTCATTGACTATAACTGAAAGAGAAAGATCATTCTTTAGTATTAATCTTCATTTAAAATTGTCAGTTGTCTTAGAAGACAGGAGCTGGAAAGACAAGGATGGTTTGATTGCCAACAAAGCCAGTTCCTTTCACTTACCGCCCAAATAATAGATGTCCCCTGAATCAATCTGCCCACGCAGGGAATGAGCCACAGAAGCTGCCTCACCATCCACCATCACACTCAGATGATTTCCTTTCAACGATAAGGACACTGAATGCCACTGCCCATCGCTTAATCCAGCACCTGGAGGTAAACAAAATCAGGTAAAAGAGATTCCTAAAAACCCTATAGATGTTTCTAAACAGAGCCATGCTTGAAAATAATATGATGAAGATCTAAGACCACCTACCAAAGACCACTACGAATTCATCTGAAACCCACCAGGTTATTCAGCTGTATTATTTTTTTTTAAAGATTTTATTTATTTATTTGAGACAGAGAGAATGAGAGACAGAGAGCATGAGAGGGAGGAGGGTCAGAGGGAGAAGCAGACTCCCTGCTGAGCAGGGAGCCCGATGCGGGACCCGATCCCGGGACTCCAGGATCATGACCCGAGCTGAAGGCAGTCGCTTAACCAACTGAGCCACCCAGGCGCCCCTCAGCTGTATTATTACTATATATAACCTTGGTAGACTATTTAGAAAAATATATCATATATATCAATATAACTCTTCAGAAAAATGTATCAGCAACTTAAGTATTAATAAAACATGAAAATTCCTTGAACAAAATGTAAAGTTAAAATAGTATCACATTAAAGCATGCGTGTATGCATACTCAATCACTGCATAAAATCACTGTCTAAAAATGGACAAAGACTGGTAGGAAATATTCTTAAATATTAACATTAACTTTTGGGTGAGGGAATTGTGTTTGCTTTCATTTTATGTCATTTTTCCATTTTCCCAAATTTGTTAAGGCACATTCCAGCTATTGCTATGTTATTATTCTGAAAAACTGATATTAGTCCCCCCTAAAGCAGCCACTGTCTCTTGAATCCATGAGGCAAAATATCTATTTTTTTCTTAAAGTGATGGAGTTAGGGCTGGACATGTGGTTGAACCACTGCCCAGCGGCGACCAACTGCATGTGACTTCAGCGTCTGCTGCACACTTCCTGGCCAGGTCTTAATGGAAATCCAATGCTGTGTCATGCAGAAGACAAATCAGTAAATAGTAGGTACCCCAGAGTTTGTTACTTAGTATGTACTAGATTATTTTGTCAAAGCAAATAATCCCTGAGTTTCGGTGAGGAACAATTAAGGGTTTGGTTGTCGCTCTGGTCCTAGGCCAGTCGGGGCTCCACTCTCTGTGCCCCCAGTATTTATTCACACAGGACTGAGGCTACTGCATGGCCCCATTTCTGTCTCATGGCTGAGAAGCAAAGGTACTTGGCAGAATCTTGCTGCGGTTTCTGCTCAGATGTGGTGGATGTCATTCGTTCAAAGGTAAGGGATTCCTCCCCTCCACGGGGAGATCACGGCCACTTCCACACCCACAAAGATACCTGTTGCTCTGAAGGAGCCAAGTGAACAATTAGAATCTTTAGAAATTGTCTTGGCCACCAGGGTAGGAGGTCATAAAGAAACACTTTAGCTCATTTAAAAACAACAAAGTGATAATCGTTTGATTTCTTTGATGTCATGCCTGAGTATGCTCATGAGCCTGCTTGACTCTAATCTGATCATCTTAGGGAATTGTCCCGATGTATCAGCCTATACCTCTTACAAATGATAAAGTTACAGACTGCTTAGAGCCGTCTAAGTTTGGAAGTCAACCTGCAAGAATGAGGAGTTATTTTATAGCTCATGGAGGTATTGGCCCCAAAGAAAATATGGCCATGTTTCCGTTGAAAGTTAACCAGTCATATTTAATTTAATATCAGAGTTTGGCCCAAGTAACCCAATCAACCACGTAAATCCATGTCCCTCAAATGCTCTTCAATATGTCAACTATACTGCAATTAGAAATTAAAATTAAAATACATCTTTTTTGGTTTTGCTTGATCTCTCATCAGTGACGTTGACATGGACTCGAGATCCGCGTGCGTGGGAAATATGTTTCTGACCTGACCCTGAAGGTCATAGACCCTACTGTAAAAATAGCGATACCTTTGTTCTCCTCAGATTGTGAAATATGAGCGATGGTACTTCCCAGCACACACTTTCAGGGAGGGGACACTTTTAAAGTCACTAACAGTCCCTTCAGCTCTTGTCTGTGTACACACATTCAGTATAATAAAAATGCCAGACTCTCACTTTCTGTGTCATATTTGTGAAGCCAAAACTGTTTCAAAGACTCAACACTGGTTAGGTTCATGAACAATGATGAGAAGGCCGAGAACAGAATAAGGAGGATTTCGGTGATGACACTGGTCCTGAAGGAAATCCCCCAGCCCTGGAGCTAAAGGAAAGAGCTAAAGCTAAAAAACAAGAATCTGTGAATGTTCCTTCCACTCTTGTCATTCAGTATTGATTTTATTTTTTTTTTACTTTTTTATTGTTATGTTAATCACCATACATTACATCATTAGTTTTTGATGTAGTGTTCCAGGATTCATTGTTTGTGTATAACACCCTGTGCTCCATGCAGAGCGTGCCCTCTTTTTTAAAGCTTACATAAAATCTGATATTAAAACCCAGTATTTAATTTGGTGTGTGAAATACTCCCTCCAGCTCCCTTCCCCCCCACCCCCACCCCCGCCACCTACCCATCTGTCTAGGACATAGAGTTATTTCATGGGAGAACTTGCAGAAAACACTCCAGAATATCTCCTTGAACGGGTAATAGATGCCATTTGCCTCTATAATAAAAGACTGTTTTTAATAAAATTCAACATGCTCATTTAAAAGTGAAATGCCTGCACTTATATTCATTCTCTGTTTCTACCCATTATAATTCTCACCCTTTGTGTTTCTTTTATGTATGTCCTACCCTCCCCACTTCTGATGGAAGGACGGCATGTCTCCCAGGCATGGGAGACTACAATTAAAAGATGGATGGAGAAGGGAGGATAGACTGTTTCTGATTTGCGCTCCTGCCCAGCCCCGCAAAGGTTTCAGTCTGGGCGGGGCGGTTGATGGTCGCAGCATTAGTTTTGGAATCATGAGAACTAAAAGTTACAGAGTGGTTGCTGACTAGCAGGTACTGGGCTGACGGTTCGTAGACGCAGCACCATTGCTTCTACCATCGGTCACACTGGGGTCACTTCAAAGACGAGGACCCGAGGCTGTCAGAGAACACAGGTGCTGCTCATGGAGCCCATCAGCTCCAGCAGCAGAGGCAGGTCTGGAAATGAGCCTGGGAGGCGAGTCCTCTCACTCACCACCCCCACTGGCTTGTGTCAAATCTATCCTGATGACAGAGAATAATGCCCGGGCAGTCGAGGCCCTTCGGGAAAGGGTGGGATTGTGTCTTTTCCTGCAGAAAGGGAATGCACGCTTCCTCCCTCCTCCACTGCCCTTCTGTTCCCACCACGCTCCGCAGGCCCAGTTCCATAAAAACACACACACTAGATTATACACCTTTGCACCTTTCTAGATCCTTTCAGAAACATATTGAGGTTAACTATTAGGAAGAAGGATCTAAAAGCTGGAAAAATGCATTTAATGCGATTTACTTTTAAAATTAAAATTTAAACGTAATTTAAAATGTGGTTCTTGGTTTGGTAGGGGCTTTTGTACTTCATACAAGGTTTGAAATGAAAAACCAACTGCAATCTGTCTCGTTTTCCACATACTGCTGCACCTCGTTTTACTGTGCTTTTCTTTATGTGCTTTGCAGAGATCACACCTTTTACAAACTGAAGGTTCGTGGCAACTTGCCCAGAGCGTGTCCTCTCAGGAACATTTTTCCAACAGCATCTGCCCACTCTGTCTCTGTGTCACAAATCTTTCAAACTTTTTCATTACTATGACATTTGTGATGGTGATCTGTGATCAGTGATTACAACTCACTAAAAGCTCAGGTAACAGCATTTTTTAGCAATAAAATATTTTTTAATTAAGGTACATATATTTGTTTTTCCAGACATAAAGCTACTGCACATTTAATAGACCACAGTATATTGTAGACATAACTTTTATATGTGCGGGGAAACCAAAAAAATTCATTTAATTTGCTTTATTGCAATATTTGGTCTGGAACCAAACCCGAATATCTCTGAGGCATGCCTGTATTTCAAATGTAAAAAATATCACCCCTCAAATGCTTCTAAAAAAGGCAGCAAGAAAAATTCACCTCTGGTTTGCTTTCGGAAATTAACACATTGCACTGAAAAAGCTTAAAAATCAATGCAATAAAACATTTGTGTAATATTTCAGTGCCGGCCTTCAAAAAAAGTTAAATAACTCATACCTGTGTGTTGGAAGGGAGAACAGTGTGTACTCACATGAAGCAACAGTAAAACTATCTCTTTTAGTTAATGCGACATGTGGCTTATAAATCTACACAAACCAAGATTGAAGCGATTTCCTAAATTGGACTTGACACTCTTGGCTCTGCTCATTTGTTGAGGTCCACAAGGAAACTCCGTACGCCGGTGGTCAGATTTTTTTCATTTATAAAGAGAAACAGAAAGCTAAGTTTCATTCCCGGCTTTCAATCCCGACCTGGTAACCCTGTGTCAGGCAAGATGTTCTTCCATATTCAACATTCGTGGAATGGCACCTGCCTGGGTTTAAATTTTCATCAGCTCAAATGCAAAAGAGTTCCCAGAGTCCAACGATAACATGACTCTGGAAGTCAGTTTAGAAACGTGGGTCCTTCTTGGAAGACGAGCAGAACATTCACCCATAGTTCTAAGAAACTTACCCAAAACAGGGATTCCCAAAGGAAGCAGGATGCTCGCAAAAAAGGGAAAAATCGTAACTTCAAATAGTATCAAGACCAGAGTGTGTATAGGTTCAAAAGACAGTTATAAGAAACCTATTTTCTCAAGAGGATTCAGGCTTAGGCTACTGTGTTCCAGTATTTCAAGTTGACTGCCAATTACTAACCATCAATTTATAAATAAGTTACTTTTTAAACTTTTTGATAGGTATGTGTGATGTAGCCAACTTTGTGTCACACTGACTCACACACCAACGGCCTGGAGATACCTAGTTCAAAAGTAAAAGAAATCTAGTTCCTTCTAGAAGGATTACGAATATCTTATTGATTCAGTTGCTCATTTATTGCAGAGATGACGGAAGGACGGTACAGTCATGGCAAACGCTTATTACCTGCTGTGACGTCCCTCGCCGGATGTCCAGGTTGGGAGAGACTCAGCTTGAGTTTTCCATCATTAAGAACGAGGATGAGAGCCCCTGGCCCGTGTCGAAACTGAGAGGTCAGCAGCAGCCCTGCGCTGTTCCACGTTCGAAACTGGAAAGCGACCGACACCTTGTCCTCCCCGGCAGAGCCTGGCAGAGCCAAGTAACTCCTGGAGCTCAGAAAAGTCACGGGCACAATTTGAGGGTGTGAGCACGAGAAGGACACATTTCCCTGTGGGTACAGCGGAAGAGGATTTAGGAAGGGGCAGGAGGGACAACTTTACTTCATTAAAAATGGGCTTTCCAAGATTTGCAGTTTCCTATCAACCTTCTAGCAAACTAGGACTTAAGAACTAGGCTCCCCATCCAACTTAAATCCAGATTTATCTGATAGGTCCCTCAAACCACAGCACTGCCCTAACTGGGCAAACGTATTTCTGAGTCTTTTAGGGAAGCTGTGTCTCCTCCATTTCTGGACATCGGCAAAGGAATCTCTTTCCCAGTCCTCGTGCTGGGCAAGGGATACAACAGAGGAGACAGATATCTTCCCTCAAGGTATTAGACATTTATATCCAGTATGAAGCTCAGCACCAAGAACCACATACTCCGAGAACTTTCCTGCACTGTCCTTGGTTGTGTAAACGTGCTTAGAGGTCTGTCACTCAGGTGACATGTACATCTGACTTAGGTGGGCCACGAGCTTTGACCCATCTGACAGAAAGGATGTGCCAGCCTGGCCATCCCAAGGGCTGGCTGGCTGCCTCTCTGAAGCTCACACGGGCCGTGTCAGCCAGTGCGTTCACCCAACCTAACGTCTGACCTGACTGGCAGGCTGTTGTTATTTTTATTTCATTCTATTTTACAAAAAAACACAACTTTTATCTTTAGATTATGTCTATTGCTCCAGGAGCAAACTTATTTTTAATCATAGTGCTTGGAAAGAAGGAACTTAAGTTCTTAAAGTAACTCCAGTTAAGATCTCTACAAGTGGGGCACCCGGGTGGCTCAGTTGGTTAAGCGGCTGCCTTCGGCTCAGGTCATGATCCCAGGGTCCTGGGATCGAGCCCCACGTCGGGCTCCCAGCTCAGCAGAGAGCCTGCTTCTCCCTCTCCCTCTGCCTCTCTCCCTGCTTGTGCTCTCTCTCTCTCTCTCTCTCTCTCAAGTAAATAAATAAAATCTTAAAGAAAAAAATCTCTACAAGAATTTTTCCTGAGATTGGATAAATTTTCATAAATTCCAGAGGAACATAGGCCCAAACATTGCCCTTCCTCTCCAAAATATATCATGCAAAGAAATAGAGTAAGATGGGACTTAAAGAGCAGACACCAAAGCATACATATGATAAAAGCACTGTAATCAAGTCAATATGGTATTGGTGTAGGAATAAACATAGCAGCAGAGCCCAATAACTAACCCACAGAAAGACCTGAGAATATATGTCCAGCCAGTATGTAATGAAAGGTATGATTCAATCCTGTGAACAAAGGTTGCACCTAGTTACTAAATAGTGCAGGAACAAATGGGTACCCATAAGGCATAAAATTTCAACTGATCCACATAAAGGATAAATCCTAGACAATCAAAGACTTAATTTTTTTCAATTTTAAAATAAGTAAAACCAACTTAAAACTTTTTATGGGAAAATCCATGAGACTATATCTAGAGTCTAGGTTTTCAGAAGCATTCCAAAGCAAGACCGAATATTACAAAGCTATAAAAAAAAATACATAGACACATTGACCACATATAAATAAAAACATTTATATACTCAACATAGCATATCACATTTAATATAAAAGATACAATATATAATATATAATTATAACATGATCTTATATTTAATATAAAATTGATTAATCTGAAAAAGTATTTGGATCATGGATGAAAAAGGGTAACCTATCAAACATAAAACTCTCGTATAAATTGGGGCACCTGGGTCGCTCAGTCGGTTGAGTGACCGACTCTTGATTTCAGCTCAGATCATGATCTCAGGGTCCTGAAATTTCTCTCCCTCTGCCCCTCCCCCACTCGTGCTCTCTCTCTCTCTCTCTCTCTAAATAAATAATATCTTTAAAAAAACTCTCATAAATTGACAAGAAAAAAAATTAATAAAACTAAAAATGGCAAAAGAATAAGAATCAACAATCACCAGAAAAGCAAATCTAAACAGACAAAAGGTTATTTCATTCATCAGGAGTCAGATAGCAACAATCAGGTATTAGTTCATGTCCACTGAGCTGGTAAGAGCCTGAGAGCTGTCTGACGACGTGTGGCTGCTTGAAACGTGAGGGGAGGGCTCTGTCGTACATTGCTGGTGACAAATGTCATGTTACAGGTTTTTCTTGGAAAACAACCCAACAACATTTATTAAAATCGAAAGCTATATAAAACTTTCAACCGGGAAATTCTACACCTGAAACCTTTGCCATCAGAATAAAAGACCCAGTATCTGAAAACAGAGGCGTGATTGCCTATTTGTGGTAAAACAGAAGCAGAAATAAAGCAAACGTCTTGATTAGGAAATAACTTTCCTAATGGAACCCTGAGCAGCCATTACAACAGAGAGCTGCAGCTGATGGCTAGAAAGAATTCCTACAAGGTTAGGGGCGCCTGGGTGGCTCAGTCAGTTGAGCGTCTGTCTCTTGATTTTGGCTCAGGTCATGATCTCAGGGTCCTGGATCCAGCCCCGGGACGGACTCTGCACTGAGTGTGGAGTCTGCTTGAGATCTTCTCTCTTCCTCTCCCTCTGCCCCTCACCCCTCATGCTCTCACTCTCTCTCTCAGTCTCTAAAATAAATAAATCTTTTTTTAAAAAAAGGTTTAGCTGAGTTAGAAAATCGAGATGGAGAAAAGCTTACATAAAACAATCCCATTTCTGTAAACGATGCTAGATACGGAGGCATCGATATTCACAATTATGCGTGTGAAGCTGAGGGTACTGATCCGTAGAGAATTCAGTTATAATGAACCAAAAACATGGAAGGACAGATGCTAGTTTAGTAACACGCCAGCCTGGGTGGAGGGCCTGCAGCCGTGTGGAGAGATGGAAATGTGGCAACACTCCGACAGGGGTTAACCTGCTTCAAGATAACACGCTCCTTACTTGCTGACCTAAGTTCCCAGATCCATAGCAGACAGACCGCTGGCCTTGAGGATAGAAGGACCCGAACCTTCCCAGCTGCCTGCCTGAAGCCACATCTACCTTCTGAAAAGCCAGCAACTTTTCTGGTAAAATGTTTTTCTGTTTTAGGTCACACGAATGATTTTACTAACCTCCCTTTGTGTATCTGTGGGCTCTGCCTCCCTTTGCTGAAACAACGGAGCATTCCTGCACATCACAAAAGAGGAACCAGAGAGCCCCTGAGCACTGAGATAAGGTTTGTGGCCAGCATAATGGAGTCTGCACGTGATCAAGAGACGCTGCAGACCACCGCTCTCCCTTTATTGCCGAACTCCTAAACCCCTCTAAAAACCCCTGGCAGAAACCTTGCAGTTGGCCTTTGAGCAAGAGTCCACCTTCTCTCCAGGTTGCTGGCCTCAAATTAAATTAAGCTCAAATTCTTTTCCAATCAAAATTCATCTCTGGAGTATTGGCCCTCCGAGCGAGTGACAGGCAGCTGAACTTGGAGTTCAGTAACAGGAGAAAGAAGCAAGAGGAAATCAATCACAAACAGAGACCCTGCACTGAAAAGTCTTTATTCGAATGCACTGTGACATATTTACAAAAGCATGCATCTGTTTCCATACACGTGCAAAAACTGAGAAACCTGATGGGGAGGAAGGGAGGGCACTTGTGATGAGCACCGGGTGATGTATGGAAGTGTTGAATCCCTAAATTGTACACCTGAAACTAGTGTTTTATGCTGTATGTTAACTAACTGGAACTAAAATTTTAAAAAATTAAATTTAAAAATTAAATTAATTAATTAGTTAATTAAATCAAATATGAACTAAAAGGCATATATGATTGGCACATCCTCTGCCTTCAGAAGAAACATATTCTAAGACTGGATCAATCAGACAAGCTGCAGTTCCCTTTTCTCTAGACCTCGCATATACACTTTCTTACCATGATGAGGATCTGTGGTTTGTGTTTCTTGGACAATTCAATGACATCCACTCCATTATAGTAGAGATTTTCAAAGCAGCCGTGAAAGTTTTTATGTGGGAATGCCACTGATTTTCCGTGTCCAGGAATCCCTCCAAAGCTGATCTTAGAAAGAAAAAGTGACATAAATAATATTGTTTAATGATTTTCTGATTATCTGCCTAAAACATTTATGCTTAGCAGGTACAGGATAATTGCCTCAAATCTATCTGGCATATAACATTATCATGTTAATTTCAAGTGAAGTTTTAGATGTCGATGTACCAATGCTTTCTTTATTATATTTAGATAAGTAGGTTAAATACCCCTTCTTGCAATCTGCTACTCAAATGGCTATGTCACTTCAGTTGACGGGGAATATTGTACATTCATTTCCACGGTCACTCCTGATCTGTGTGACAATGCAGCTGACTGTGTTGACATTCTACTTTATAAACCTTTCTAGAACCCAGACTTCAGGGTCCTGGTCTTTGCCATGATGCTGCTGATAGGTTAGAATAATGAAGCCACTGATAATCTCATTCAGGACCAGGCTCTCCAGCTGGTCTCCTCTGCTGAGGCCACTTATACTAAATGGATGTTGAAATCCTCCCATTTGCTCTGATAGATGTGCTGAGCAGAACTGGCAGAACAAAAGGTGCACTTCAGTGCAGGTTAGATATGAGTAGGCAACGTGCTGTGAATATGTTGAGCCTGTAAGTATCCCAAGAAACAGTATTTTGAATCGCGTGCTTTTGGCTCGTTTGTTCCTCGAAAAAGCAGGTTGGAATATATGTTGATTACTTCTCCAAAGTACCCTAGATTGCTAATTCTGTTTAGGATTGCCCTAAAACACAAAGAAATCTCCAGGGGAAAGGTTCACAGCCAACACCAGATGTAACACAGAAGAACTGTCCGAACAAATGCATTTTCACGTGCACCCGTCCTACCGATAGCTCTTCATCTACACATCTCCCAGATCTAGTGACTACTTCCTCTCATGTGAAAACTAACACCTATGAGTGCTACACCGTTTCCACAGTGCGCGTGTACATCTCCCACCACGCCGACGTCACCCGTGGGAAACGTTTCTAAAAAACGTTCCAAATTACTAGCAAACGGAATGTCTCTCTGCGTTGCGGTATTTTCTTAGAAGGTTATGGTGCATTTAAATAATAAAATCTGTAATACTTAAAAAGTCATGTTCACACCTCATAATCAAGATCCAAATAGCTGGACTCGCCCTTTGCCTGGAAATGCTGAGTGTGCCTGTCCACAGTGAAGTTGACATGTGTATTCAGGAGCTCGATGAGGACTGAATGCCAGTGCTCGTCATCCAGCAGGCTGCCCAGGGTGAGGGTCACACAGGTGTCAGGGGAGGGCAGGTTAGCGTGGCCTAGAAGGACAGGAGAAGCAAATGAACCACTCCATCCAACTCAATATGGCTACCATGTGGGAGGTCAGCACTTCTCCCAATTACTTTCCTTACATCCTTCTATCCCGAGAACTGGTCAGTTGCTTTTATCTTAGCCTTATATACGACCTTCTCTCATTCGTGAATGATTTCTTCTGTTTCATGTTTTTATTATTATTAATTATTGCATTTTCGAAAATATCTTCTTCCTAGAACCTCATGTACAGTACTACCTCATAAATTCAGTGACCCACCCTTATCTTTACATTACCAGGTTATTTACTGAACTTAACAATATTACCAGGTTATTTACTGAACCAGGTTATTTACATGTCTTATACAATTATCAAGCTATAAAATTTTTACATGTCTTTATATGTCTTTACATGTCTTACACAATTATCAAGCTATAAAACTTCTTACAGTAACGTATATTCAGGATACATGCATATTGTCTATAGTATACCTCAACTGTGGAGCGACCATGGTTCCATTTGCCTAGACCGTTCTGGTTTACACCTATTGCTTCAGAGTAATTATTTATAGGGTCTTCTTTTTTTCTCAAAAGTGTTCTGTTCAGGATAAATTAACTACTTAACTGTGAAAAACTAAGTATAAAAAGATACTTTCATCTACATAAGCATATTTTCAAAAACACCCACTTATAGTTTCTTACCTGAATTAAGGGATAAGATGAGTTTTCCTTTAACTAATTCCAGGGTGATGTGTTTGCCATTTTGTCCTTCTCTGTGGAGTAGAATCCCATCAGTCTGCCTGGTTTTAAATTTCAAAGAAATAACATCTTTTGTTGGACTCACGGATTTCTGATTAAATGTGTATAGCAAGGAGCTTTTTCCATCAAAATTAACCATCTCAGATCCTACAGCGGGAGACATTAAAAAGTAATCTAAGTATAATACATCTTTACTCATGCACTGAAATGAGCAAGTCGACACAAACACACACAGACATAATACATCTCTGGTTTGTTTAGTACAGAGGGAAAAAACGGTGCCGCCAATTCTCCCTTGATACCAGTAGTTGAGATCCCTAAACTCCTCTTTGCCTTTTTTTTTTTTTTTAAAGATTTTATTTATTTATTTGAGACAAGAGAATGAGAGACAGAGAGCATGAGAGGGAAGAGGGTCAGAGGGAGAAGCAGACTCCCTGCCAAGCAGGGAGCCCGATGCGGGACTCGAGGATCATGACCTGAGCCAAAGGCAGTCGCTTAACCAACTGAGTCATCCAGGTGCCCTCCTCTTTGCCTTTTCTGACATTTTCCTTAACATGTATCATCTAGAAATACTTCTGTTGACCAAGCCCAATTGCTTCTGCCTTTGCATTGGCCACTTCTCATCCTGTAAACAATGAAGATCAGTAAAGAAGTTGAAGTCACTCCCCGCTGCATCACATCATGGCTACGAAGCTGCCATTGTCCCTCAGCTTTCTGATAGTCTTATTTTTCCAGCTATCAAGGTCGCTTGCATTGTCTTTATTGAAAAAGTTATATTTTATCATTAATGTAAAAAGAACATTGGTCAAAGCAATTGAAGACAGAACAAGAGATCCACAAAGGGATTCATATTGCCCAGAAAAATATCTCATATTTTTCATATTTCACAAGTAAAAAGACAAGACATTATTGTGCCTTAAAAAGACAAAATCATATGATTTTACTCATATGTGGAATCTAAAAACAAAAAGAAATGAATAAACAAACAGAAAGCAGAATCAGACCTATAAATGCAGAGAACAAACTGGTGGCTATCAAAGGGACAGGGTGGGGGGATGGGTAAAATGGGTGAAGGGGAGTGGCAGGTATGGGCTTCCAGTTATGGAATGAAGAATATAAGTCACGGTATGAAAGGTACAGCTAGGAAATATGGTCAACGATATTGTAATTGAGTTGTATGGGGACCCGTGGCAGCTACACTTGCAGGGAGCATCGTATAACCTATAAAGTCATCGAATCACTATGTTGTACACCTGACACTAACGTAACATTGTGTGTACACTGCACTCAAATAAAATTTTTAAAAAGAAAATTTTTAAAAACGTGTATGTGTAATAGATGAAGGTGTAAGAGAAACCCAATGAAACAGGAAGCTGATGTCTTTTGAGCCAATGATACGATTTTGTTTAAATTTGTGGCTAATGTGCACTGGGACCTCCATTTCATTCAGATGAACCAAAATATTTACAGTAAGCCCTTTATGTTTGCAACTCTAAGGAATTTATTTCATGTGGCCACCTTTTGAAAATTCAGGAGTTTGATTTTGATTTCTATACATGGTGGAAAATACATAAACATGGTAGTGTGTCTAAAAATCATGGAAACAAGCAGTCATTCGTCATTGCATAGTTCAATGCATGTCTGATAAAAACATAACCCTTTGTAAAATTCAAATGATGTCCTTTAGTGTGTCAGATGACAATAAAGTAATGAGAATTTTATAATGAAGGATTTAAATGTTTTCACATTTTACTAGTATAGTTTATCCGCCTGGACGTCACTGAAAGGCAATAGTAATAATTAAGGCTCATTTCTGTAGTTAGTGAAGAAGTAATGTTTGTTCCATGAATGATTTTGTCAGGCTTATTTTGATCAGATCATGCCTGTCCCCAGCTTCCTTGTTGCCACTATTGTTTTGTAAGAGTAACATTGGTCTTCTAGGGATGACGATGTCCTGGCGTGTTGGCTAAGCACAGAATCCTGGGCTCCATCCCAGAGTTGTGACCCTGCTGGCCTGGGGCAGGACCTGAGAATCTGCATTTCTAACGTGTCTCCTAGCGATGTTGATGCTGCTGGTCTGGTGACTACATATGAGAACCACTGCTCTAAAGAACCTAAATGATATTTCCTGGACATTCCCTCAGGCAAAATGGAGTAGTGAAAAATTTATTGGATTCATAGAAACACAAAAGAATGGCCTTGAAACCCTTTTGTTCTCATGTTTTCCTTTTCTCTCCAGTGAGATCACTAACACTTGTACCTAGAACAATCAACCACATGTTAATCATCACATCATATCTTATGAGGCGCATTTAACATGTATTTTAACAGGTTCGCTAAGCCTCTAAGGGGTCTGAATTATAACCTAGATATGTCGTCAACTGAATAAAACAAAACCACTTCAAACAATATATCTTGTAGTATTCCTGGTAGTTTCACTAAAATCTTAAATGATAACAAATGTATGCTCAGTGTAGAGGGTAAACACAGCACAGATAAAATTCAGGAATTGCTTTTAGAAATCTGGAATGTGAGGTTGCTCCTTCTCTTCATCTAAAATGACCCATATCACTCTGCAGCCTGTACGGCTCCACAAGCTAATTTTTAAAGGTTCTTTAAAAAAAAAAAAAAAAGTCGTGGCAGAGATCACAGGTGCCCACAAAGCCAAAAATGTATGCTGTCTGGCCCTTTACAGACGCCTGTCATCCCACACTCTGCGGCATCAACCAGTGATGGTTTTTGTGCTGGATTCCTGACTGCTTCCAGGTGGCCATGATAAGAACCAGCTCACAGCCAGACGTTGCGATCCTTCTTCAATTTAAAAATTAAAAACCCTATTTTAGATGGGAAATCACAAATTTAATTATTTTTGTTGATCTGCCTGTTGCATAATTCAATACATTTCATTTGTGGCTATTCCTGAATATATATTTATGAGGTCAAAAAATAGGTAAATATTTTGGCTCCTGTGTAGTAATATAAAAGATTGGTTTTATATGGACAGTCTTCCATAGCTTCAGATTCTGCTTTGGCAGGGATTTTGCTTTGGCAAATACAGTTTTGTTATGAAAAGACCATTTTCCCCCACTTTTCCTCCCTCCCCTCCCCTCACACTGCCCTGACTTAATTTCCATTCATTCCCCAAGTACAGCTCCATTTTCATTTATTTTTTTTAAGATTTTATTTATTTATTTGAGAGAGAGATAGAGAGAGAGAGAGAGCATGAGCAGAAGAGGGGCAGAGGGAGAGGAAGCAGACTCCCCGCTGAGCAGGGAGCCCGACGTGGAGCTCGATCCCAGAGCCCTGGGATCATGACATGAGCTGAAGGTAGACATTTAACTGACTGAACCACCCAGGCACCCTCCATTTTCATCTAACATGGGTGTAGCGCCCACCAGGTGCAGGGATGCTGGGATGAAATCCAAGGGGACAGACAGCCTGGCCCTCCCAGAGCCGACAGTGCTTCCCTCACCTTCTCACTTCTGCTGTCATGAAAAGAATGCATTTCTCCAGGAATATCCTAGTCTTACTGTGGGTTGCTAAGGAAACTAGAGACAAGGAAGCTCACAGTCAGGATGGAGGAAGTAGGAGCAAGGGGACTCTTCTCTGGGGAAGTGTCTGGAAAGAAAGAATGTAAGACCTTAGCAATCATATGGCTCCTGTCACATGCAATTTACAGATAGGCACCTGAAAGTAGCCCACATGGTTCAAACAATGGGCTATACTGTTGATCAAGAAGCCCTGGTGTGGAGCCCACATGATAAATAAGAGTACACATTATCACAAAGATGACTTACAACAGGAATATTTAGATTGGAAACTCAATTTTAGGCCTCGTCAAAGAGAATCAATTCTATAAAATGTTGTTTACTAATAAACATTCATAAATCAATCTGAATATCTGAAAACAAACTGACAAGTTACTAAATATAAAATAACATTTTTAAACATGTGTCACTCATACACAATTTTTAAAGGCAATAGATTTTTTAAAATTAAACCAAAACATCATATTGTGAGACAGAGAATACTTAGCCCAGTGAATTTGTAGCTAGCTAGCTAGCTAGCTAGCTCTCCAAGTGCAGATGGGGGACAGCCCCAGGCAGGCCCCCTTGAGTGTAATCTCCACTAAGTAGAGGTTCCCCTCATCTTCATGCCACATGTTAGTGATAGTCATCAAATTATAACTTCAGTTAATAAAACTAATAATTATCAATTAAAATCATATAAAATTAGAAAAACACTTCCTATTTTCAATTAAGTATCACATTTTCTATTTTGGAATACAGGTTCTGTACTCTTACAATAGATGAAACTATTGTTTCCCATTCTAATTCATAATAAGTGACCTCTGTTTCAAGTACCCCAATTATTTAATTAGTTGAATTACATACAAAGACATTTTTCATGAAGCCTTCTCTTCAAAGTTAAGTGTGATGCTAAGCGGTAATTTAATGCATTATTTTGGTGTTTTTATTCAAATAAAAAATGTTAGAGTTGATTATTTGTATTAATTATGGGCATTTAAAATTTTATTATATTTATATTACATATATTTGTATTACATATATTTATATTACATATATAAATTTATATTTATATTATATATATTTATATTACATATATATTTATATTTGATGACTATCACTAACAATATTATGAAAAAAAAAAAGGGCCCACACATACTAGCCGTTTAGGGAAAGAAATCCATTTTATCAGTAGTGAGACTAAATTTGTACTGATAGACTCATAGCTTCTGAATCTGGTCCCACAAACAGCCTTTCAGAACAACACAGAGCAGTAGATCAGAGAAAGGGCTGGAGTTGCCCTGTGAGGGTCCAAATCCTGATTCTATTGCGGAAAGCCTTAACCCGTCTGTGCCCGTTTCCTCATCTGCAGAGGATGAAGAGGCCTTTCCCACACAGCATTGATACGGAGTATTAGCTAAGTCAACATCTAGACAGTGTGTGCAACAGCGCCTGAAAAACGGGTGTTGGCTACATTATTATGTTAGGGCACTGGGTGAAGAAAAGGAAGTGCCACAAGAGTGAGAGCCGTGTTTATGACTTCCACTCCTGACCAAGATGGAGTAACCAGATTTACTCTCTCACTTGAAGCCAGAAAAAAATAGTGTATGGGGGGTGGCACATAAAACAATGGTCTTCATGATGCCCAAGAGATGAGAGACATACAAGATGAGCCCTGGAACACCACTTGGGGCACTGCCTTAAAAGAGTTTCCAGGTCACAGGGCAGGAAGGAGAAACTGGGGCAGATTCCAGCAGACGCCCTGAGAAGAGGGGACAGGGTCAGGGGTCTGATGGGAACAAAGCACCTGGAGTCCACAGGCAGAGCATGGAGCAGAGAAGGATAAACAGTGAGAACACTGGTGATCAGCATTCAGCAAAGAACTGATCAGTGCATGCGAGTGATGAAGCTCATCAAGACCAGGAAATGAACCATCTAAAAGGATGAATGGGAAAGAGTGCTGGCATGAACACAGCATTGGGAGCAGTACCCACTGTATCATCCAGTCTGGAAACCTCACCAGTCTTTGCCATTGGGTGGAGGGTCTTACCTCAGTGGTGAGAATAATTACCCTAGACTAAACACTGCTCTGGTTTGCACTAACAAATTTTAAAAGCAAACCTAAAAGGATCAAATCCTTTCAATTCAGGGTATCCTCGAAGAAAGCTCAAGCTATAAGAAAACAAAAATATCCAGCATCAACAAGGTAAAAATCAAAATGTCTGGCATCCACTCAAAAATTTCCAGGCATACAAGGAAGCTGGAAGGTATGACCCACAATGAGGAAAAAAAAATCAATCAAAACAGAACTGACACCGATATTATAATTAGCAAAGAAAGACATTAAGGTAGTTGTTATAACTGTCATCCATATGTTCAAAAAGTCAAGAAGATACACAAAAGATACTTTATTTTTTTTTAAAGATTTTATTTATTTATTCATGAGAGACAGAGAGAGGGGAGCAGAGGGAGAAGCAGGCTCCCCGCAGAGCAGGGAGCCTGATGCAGGACTTGATCCCAGGACCCTGAGATCATGACCTGAGTCAAAGGCAGATGGTTAACCGACTGAGCCACCCAGGCGCCCCACAAAAGATACTTAAAAAAAAGTGAAAATTACAATGTCTGAGTTGAAAAATACACTGAATGGGATTACTGGCAGATTAAACATTGCAGAAAAATAGACCAGTGAACTTGAAGACACATCAATAGCAATATTTTCAAGTGACACAAAGAGAAAAAAAATAATAATTAAAAAAAAACCCCCAGGACATCAGTGAAGTCATGTAAGAAAACAAAGTCAAACAGCCTAATACATGTTTTATTTGATGATAACTGGGTCTTTTAAGGAAAAGAGTGAAGAGAAAATTTAGAAAAAAATATTTGAAGAAACAATGGCTGAAACTTTCCAAAGCTGATGAAAACTATAAACCCACAATTCCAAATAACCCAATGAGCTCCAAACACAAGAAACAGAATAAAACAAAACAGAATCAGACCAGAAACAAATTGCTCAAAATCTTAAAAGCAGCTAGAGAAAAAAGGGAATGTCACATCCGGAGAAACATAATTACAGATGGCGGCGGATTTCTCAGTGGAGAGGATACAAGTGTGGAAACAGAAGAGCGCCATCTTAAACCTGATGAACAAAAAAATGTTACCCTAGAAGTCTATACTGAGTTAAAGTAACATTCAAAAATTAAGGCGAAATACCAACTTTCTTCAGACATACAAAAAGTGAAAGATGCCTCACCAGCAGATCTATGCTGCAAGAAAACATTAAATGACATCTTTGAGGGGGAAGGAAAATTATATGTGGAAATATGGATCAATACAAAGGAAGAGAGAACACCAGAATTTACATGGGTCAATGAATGTGTTTATCTCATTGTATATAAAACACAAACTCTTATATTGCATATAAAATAGAATGTTAACATCAGGCTTATAAATATTGACACTTGCTGAGGTTGCTAAATAAAACCTATAAATTTTTGCTGCAACAGTCAATACATTTTTTAAATAAACACAATATTTTAATTTTTTTTTAAGTAGGCTCCATGCCCAGCGTGGAGCCCAACGTGGGACTTGAACTCACGACCCTGAGATAGAGACCTGAGCTGAGATCAAGAGTTGGACGCTTAACTGACTGAGCCACCCAGGTGCCCCAAATAAACACAATATTTTAAAATGGCCAATTACATGTTTTATTCCCTCATTCTCTTCCCTGCGTACCCATTTTATTTTCATTGCCTGATTTGACACAGGACTAGAGTGTCACGTGGATGACTGGTAAATCCCCATGGTGGTGGCCATTCTGTACCTACATATTCCATATTCCTAAGGATTCATGCACTCCTTTCCTTCCTCTTTTCTCTCCTTCTGTCCTCCCCTCCTTCTTTCTCCCTTCCCTTATTCAAACAATCAACACACAAATAAACGTAAGATTACGTTACGAGAGCACACCACATCATGGGAATGATACAAGCTCAAGGGAATGCTTGAGAAGACACCGACCATGAACATGGGTAGTCGAAGTAGAAAAAAAGGAAGAGAAGACCTCCCAAAGAAGAAAAACAATCGAGAAAGAAATGAAGGTGGACCTGGGGCCAGTGTCGGTGTCTGTGGCTTCAGAGACCTGCGTTGAGGATGTCAATGTGGAATTGATCAGAGTGTGTAACTGTTACTGAAAATCTAAGAAAGTGGAGGACACCCAAATGGAGTTCTTTTTAGAGTGCGATACAAAGCCTAGAACAAGTTTGTGGGGAATATGGCACTGGACACACGGGGCTGCTGGAGGGAACGAGGAACTCTAAGAAGACCCCATATACTCCACGTCCACTCTCGGAGTCGGGGGAAGGGAGGGATTTTCAGGTAGAGAACACATGTGTGCCAAGCCAGGAAGCGATGAAAAATGCCTGGTGTTTATAGGAATAGCGAATATAGCTGTAATTGGAGTTTAAAGAAATGAAACCAAAAAGAGAAGTTGCATCTAAGAGACATTATATGCCAAGATAAGCAATCGGACATTTTCTCAATATCAACAGAGCAGTGAAAATAGAAATGGGGGGAAAAAGACAATAATTAGCTCTTTGGGCTATAAACCATATCATATTCAATTACTGTCAAAAATAAAAGTACAAAGCTTTATGCTTGAACAATTATTAATAATAAAAATGAAGACCATACAGAGACCCCACTATTAAGCAATGTACTCTGTCTAGTTTTACAAGTCGTGATGATTATTATCAGTCTACAGTTTTATGCTAGGAGCCCCCTGTGCCCGACAACTCGTGTTTGCTGAATTTAGGATGCACGCAAGCCCTTCTGGGGACCAGGCCGGCAGCTTTGATCTCCCTGGTACTGACCTCTAACCCAAGGAACTGGAGTAGTATCTCCTCACGAAGAACATCAAGCTAATGGCAAATTGCCATCAAAGAGCATGTTCTGCTTTGAAGTCAGTAAACCTGAAGTTGTTTCCAAAGTAATGGGAGAAAGGAGAAGCTAATTTTATGGGATCAAAGAGAAGACAGAATATCGGGTGTCCCAGCCGCTTGCAGCAGTGAGCACGTTCATGGATTTCAGAAACAAAAGGAGGGAAGGAGATGGCCAATGGAAAGAGGGAAAAAAGACTGAGAGCATCGCAACACCATCTCCGCTGAATGTTGCACGGAAATGCCAACCAGAGACAGGGTTTGGAAATGGAGTGAAAGCGGAGCCTGTCCTCGGGAAGACAGATGGAGCTGAGGCCGAAGGGGATCCTTGAATCTAGGATGGGGTTGCTTCTGGGATGGTGAGCCTCACCTCCAAAGGCCTCATTGTCTGTGGGGTTAACAAAGGGGCGATGGTGTCATTGCTATGCAGCCCCTCCCTGCTCCTCAGTGCCCACACCCTCCCGGATCCCTGAGCCACCAGAAGCCGAGATTCCTGCAGCCACTGTGCGCATGATCCTTCCTTCCTCCTTCCTGGAAGCCCCTCCCACCCCCAGCTCACCTCCCAAGCCCTTCACTTTGAAAACTGACTGACCGCTCTACTCCCTAGGCCCCAGGTTCGTGTTCCAATATTTTACATTTGTTTTGTGCAATTTTATGACTTCTCATAAAGTCTTGACAAAGAAAAGCAATCATTTTAGAAGGGCCCCCCACATCCATTCCCTAACACAGTTCTCTGCAAATAGCAAGTGTCCGATAAATTCTTATATGGCACGGGAGGGAATAAAGAAATGAAAGCCTGAATAATATAGTAGTTATGAGAACCAAATTTGGGGAAAAAGACATAGTTGTTAAATCCTAGATCCAGTATATAATAGTTCTGGCAAACATCTCCATTTCTCCAAGGCGAAGATTCTTCCTCCTCTGATGCAGAAAGCTTATTACTATACCAGATCCATTTGGCTGTTGTGGGAGTTGAATGAGAAAATGTCTGTAAGGTAGGATCTGACACATTACATATTTTGCATATGATAGATCTTACTGACACTTTTCTGCAAAGCTAATGCTCTGATCAGGTATGAAATGAAGTGTGACCAAAAACCCAACCTCCCAAGATGTTCCCATCCAACATACTCTTTGGGTTATTCTCCAGTTTTCTAGATTTTTTGGAATACTTTTTTTCTTTTGGACTCATTTAAGAAATTCCAGTATATTCCAGATCATCAAAATGGCAACTGTACAGTCGATTCCCCCACAGATGTCACTGAATGCGTTTCTGCTTGTGTTCATGCTCACGTTGGCTGCAACTTTTGTCACTCTTCTCATTATTGGGGAAAAGAGGGAAGACACAACTCATAAATGATGTTCAAATGAAGGTTCACATCAAGGAAAGTGGGGATTCAAGCGGTGAATATGGGAGAAGCACGGAGTCATTGCGGATTACGGGGAAAACAAGATCACCTGCTGTCACCTGCGTCCCCACACCAGAGTCACCTCAGTGTCCGAGAATAGCACCATCCGTCACAGTGAATTACTGTTGTTGACTTGAACCTCGTTATTTTTATGATGCACCCACTCTAAAATAGGGACCCTGCTCTCCTCTGGGAATCTAGGATTCTGAGGCTCAATTGGGGCGCACCTCTACATTCAACTAGAAAATAACCAAAGACAGCAATATCCAGGCTTTCCATAAAAAACAGTTTTACATACAGGGATATTTAAAAGGCTGAAAAAAGTCAAGCTCAGTTTTCAGCCTGGACAGAGCATGTCCCTCTGTCACTGATCTTGGCAGGGGTGGGGGGCTGCTGGGAGGATTAAACACCACTTACGGTATGTGCATCCATACACTTCTATCCGCATCCCGATCCTGCCCTTAGGGTTCCAGGCTAAGGGGAGGAAGCGCAGGAACCTGGCTTCGAAGGGAGGCTGGAGTCGGTAATGCACCACACTGTCCGCATTTGTGTTTCCTGGAAAACCCTGGTTGAGAAGGGAGAAAGGGATCAATGTGTCTGCAGAACACGGAGTTCACGTCACTTCTCTTGCCCAAGAGCGATGGAGGCTTCACTGTTAATATGCAAAAGGCTGCCTGCTTTATGGAAATGCTGCTAATGTTTTTTTGTTTTTTAAACGTTTTTTAAACGTGCCCTCTTTAATACCTATCACCAGGCTAACCCATCCTCCCGCCCCCCTCCCCTCTAGAACCCTCAGTTTGTTTTTCAGAGTCCATCGTCTCTCATGGCTTGTCTCCCCCTCTGATTTCCCCCCCTCATTCTTCCCCTCTTGCTATCTTCTTCTTTTTTTTTTTTCTTAACATATATTGCATTATTTGTTTCAGAGGTACAGATCTGTGATTCAATAGTCTTGCACAATTCACAGTGCTCACCATAGCATATACCCTCCCCAAAGTCTATCACCCAGCCACCCCATCCCTCCCACCCCACCCCCCACTCCAGCAACCCTCAGTTTGTTTCCTGCGATTAAGAATTCCTCATATCAGTGAGGTCATATGATACATGTCTTTCTCTGATTGACTTATTTCGCTCAGCATAACACCCTCCAGTTCCATCCACGTCGTTGCAAATGGCAAGATCTCATTCCTTTTGATGGCTGCATAATATTCCATTGTGTGTGTGTATGTGTATATATATATATATACCACATCTTCTTTATCCATTCTTCTGTTGATAGACATCTTGGCTCTTTCCACAGTTTGGCTATTGTGGACATTGCTGCTATAAACATCTGGGTGCAGAAAGGACTGGCATGATATATTCAGAGCACTAAATGAGAAAAAATATGCAGCCAAGAATACTATATCCAGCTGCTAATGTTTAAGAGGATGTGACAACCTTTCTTCAGGGCCTAGATTAGTCACCATTGTTCTAAGTTTTCCTTATTTGCAGGGTGATTTAAATTTCAGTGGCACCATTAAGCTGGCTATAAACCGGCTACCCTTGAAGGCTTGCTTTTGGAAAGGTGCTCTTCCCCTAAAGCATTTCCCTAATCTCTAAGCAGTTAAAACGCTCACAAGCAGCCCCACATCCAAGGCAATCAAGCACAAGGATAACCTGCAGTTTGTGCAGTAAGAACACTTAACTCTGGGATTTGAGAGCTGGAAGGGAC
Organism: Mirounga leonina; assembly: GCF_011800145.1. NCBI lineage: Eukaryota > Metazoa > Chordata > Mammalia > Carnivora > Phocidae > Mirounga > Mirounga leonina. Next base: position 16,494,428 of record NW_023270615.1, read on the forward strand.
CTAGACAGGGTTCTAGTTCAAAACCCTTCATTTATAAATGCAAAACCAAAATCTAAGAAAGTAGGAAGATTCTGCAGCAGTAGGATAGCTATTATCTAGCATGACCAAGACTAGATTTGGGGGCTTTGGATATCAATCCCAATGTTCTTTGTGTGTGTTCAGGTTGCTCCAAGTTAGCCGCACTTCGGGAGCACCCAGGAGACCCATGATGGAGGGGTGTGCTAGCTCAGACATGGGCACCTGGCCTCATGCTAGAAGGGGCCAACATGAGAGCACAGGATGTTGTTACAGGGAATGTGTGACTCGTTTCTCATGGCGTTGTTTTTCATGTAAATATCAGCATGCATATAGGGAAACCCAAAAAAAGGGTGATGCTTCCGTATATATACACATTAATCATAGATATGTTACTAACAAGTTAATCAATTTTTTTAAAGGTAACACATACATGCAAGAAAATTTACAAAACACAGCACAGACTCCAACACACAGGACGTGTGTTCCCATGCAGCCTCTGCACCCTGTCCTGGCAACCTCTCTTTAACAGTGTTGACCGAAGTGTTCTGTACTTTTATTCAGGGGGTGGGAAAAGATGGGTGGGTTTCAGATGACATGGATTTAGTTATCATCCATTCAGCCATCAGCAAATCCACTCCTGCTCACCCCTGTGGTCTTGCCTACTTCAGTAAGCATTAACGCCCACACATCAGTATTCAGGCCATAGGATGCATCAGAAGATCACAACTCATGTGTAAATAATTTGTCTGTGCCTGCAAAGTCCACTGAAATGCTGGGCTCCTCTGTCCTGCCACCTGAGCCCCAGAACCTCCTCTCGCCTCCTTCAGACCAGGATTTCAACGGGCTCTTTCTGCTCTGAGCATTTTAGAGTCTGCCCCTGAAGCTTTATATCCCTTTTTAAAATTGATCCCATCAATTTTTCATCAGATTCTTCATTTTTCCCAGATGGCCTATGCAATAGTGGAGCCTAACAACCTAAGGTTTTCCTAATAGTAACACAGCATCTTAATAGAAAATGCTGCCCCATCCAAGGACCTTGCCAGTTTATGCTCTGAAGACAAACTGTTAGAGCCCCAGCTATGGTGTGTCTCTTTTAAAATCTAATGTCAAATGTTAAATCTATCTAAATGCTATCAGTTCTTTGGAACCCACCGTCCAAAGTTCAAGTTCTGCACTCTTTGATCTCTCCAAGTTTTATCATCCAGAGGGTCAAAGATGTTCTTGTAATATTCCTTCCTATGATAGTAATAAAACTAAGGGACAAGGGACTTGACCCTTTCTTATGTTCACTTGCACTAGAAGGACAGACTCCACTACCCACCTGCAGGTAAAACAAACAAACAGATATAACCATGTAGCACAGGGCCAAAGCTCTTAGTTCAGCCAAGAAGGCTGCCTGCCTAGTCGTTTTGCTTGGTGAAACACCAGATCTGCCTTAACAACCAAACCCAACCAAACCAAGCCCAATCGCTACTCAGGGTTGTAAGCCATGAGAAGCAGGTATGAACAGATGGAACTAGGAATATAGAAAACCCAAATGTGATGGCAGTCCCAGTTTCAGACACTGTAATACTTCCTCTTGGCTAGTGAATGAAACATCAACTGGGAGGCCCTCAGTCATTTCTCTCTTGCTCAGTGAAAGCATAACCTTTGCCCAATATCATTTTTCAAGGGTTAGCAATTGTTACGCCAAGATCAGGTAAGCCCTTTCCATTGCCGCCATGCTCCAAATGGGAAGTCGGGAATGTGCACTCCCCACCCCCACCTTCCTGCTGGAACCACAGGCTGGCGTGCCCAGGACCTGCACCGTACCAGCGCCACCACGTTCCAGCATATGGTCTTAGCTATTATTATAGGCTGCCAGCCACACTTCCTTCATCTACAAAACCAGCTTGGTCAAACCTAACTCTAAAGGTTGAGGTGCCATTAAGTGAGATACTATCTGAACAGTCATGTTCCCACTCTTGCCTAGAGGTCCACGAGGGTGGCCACCGTGGCCGTGGCCATGGCTGCCATTTTGGTTACTGTGGGCACATTTGGCAGAGGCAGCTCATTTGTCAAACTCTGCATCTTGTTACTTACATTCTGTCTCAGGTTCAATACCCAAGACGTGCAGATCAACATTCAAGAGAGGGACGTCGGCTCCTATATCCACTGTGAAGCCAAAATTATAATTCAACCTAAGAACTGAAGTCAATATTTATTTGAGTGTAACTGACAAAAATTCTAAACATCAGTATAAACCATATAATGAAATGATTTCCTAGGAAGGATACTTTAACAAATTATTTTATTTTCCTTGGATATCATTACTTCCTTCTGGAGTACTTTGTTTATGGAATAAAAATTCTGAACACAATGTTTCAGATTGTGATGACAATGCCGTATGGCAAAAGGAATTTCTAGTTCTGTTTTAATGGAATTCAGACAGAATGCTATTTAAGAAATATTTCAAGTGGCAATAATGTCTTAACAGCCTATGAAAAGAGGAGATTCAGAAAGCACTCTTTACAACTCCTGGGAATCTGCATACAAAACAAAACATTCATCACGTACAATTTTAATTATATTCAAATACTTGGAACATATGTATGTGTATACACCTATGCAATCATCTTTATTCATTCTAATTTTAAGGAATTACATTATTCTTGTCTTAGGTAGAACTGTCAACAGTCCCTTTGGGTACAGATCAATAATACATTTCTTTAAAGACACAGAAATTAAATGAAATGAGTTTGGCACACGAGGGATCCCTACTAGCATGTCACTCTCACTTTTGGGGCTCATTACTGAAATGATCCCATATATTTTTGTGAAGCTAATGTTTATCTCTTAAGAGATGGTAGAATCTATTCTTTGCCTTATGTACTTTTGCTTTGGGGTTTCCAGAAAACACTGGATGCACAGGCCACACACAGACTGGCAGGCCTGCTCTCTGTTCTAACAAGTGGGAAGATGAAGACCCCATCTTCCCCGTCTCTCATTACAGGAGTGAACTCCTGGAAGCCAGCACTTTCGTGTGTAAAGTAAGAACAAGAAAACCTCTCTTACAATTCTAATGAGTTAGTTAGTGTAAGCAGTCTCATGGGCTTGTCTTTCTGGCATCCCCCTTGGCTCGCCTAGCATTAAGAAACAAACCAACAAAACCCTCCCCACTACTGATCACCGGGAACACCTTAGTTGGACATGCACTCAATATTCAATCACTTTAAAGGCATCACAATTGAATGTTTCATCCACTATTAGGAACAGACAATGTCTGATGAAGTCTTCAGTTTCCACATTAGCTATGCTGAAGGTAACCCGATTCCATGGCTTGGGCTCCACTCAGGTGCTATAAGTGTGTTTCCTAAATAATTTGTTTTAGGAATCGATGACATTTCTGAAAAGCTGCCAACTCTGCATTGAGTTTAGTAAGCAGTCACATCAGTAGGATCTAAATCATGAGAAAGGATCGTTAGGAGGCTCATGCAGAGCCATGGTCTCTAGTGTAACGTGAGTCCTCACAATTCTACGTTAAAGTCAACAAATGACCTTCAAGATGCCTATTACGTATTTGTCATTTTAGGTTTGAAATATCTGTGTCCTAAGGTAGGCTTTTATAGCAATGCCTTATTTCAAAATACAAGTGATGAAATAGGGCTCAGTGATTTTAAAAATAAATAAATATTAAGCCTCTACTGTGGGCCCCTAGGAAATCCGAGCTTCATTATTCACTCATGTGTTCATTTTATTTTAAGACCTCTGAGGTAAGAGGGAGGATGTTGCTGGGATTAAGAGAGTGTGCAGGAATCCCCGAGCTCTAATTCTGGCCATTTTAATTACGGGGCCATGATGGTCTTGGACAAGATGTTTAAATCTCCCCACGTCTCAGCTTCTTCATGAGTAATGGGGGAATAATAATAATTATTATTATTAAAAATAATATTTTGTCCCTGTTATTTCCGGAGGCTCGCGGACCATGAAAGGATGTACTAAAATTATTTCCTGTAGTTAGACTATATAACAGTTGTACTCAGTTGCTTTAAAGTAAATGCTCTTGTTATAAATTATTTTTAATATTTGAGTGAACTAGAAAGTAATATAACATTTATACATAAATAAATCAAGGAAAGTATCCTCCTTCTCCTTTTGTTTTATTGAGTGAACCGGGTTGGGATGTCAAATGTATGATCTGAAGGGAGTGGCTCACCCCTTGAGATCAGTTAACCAGGGTGCTTTGTGCCAGGTGAATGCTGAAGTTTTAACTCATGCAGATGAGTTTACTTCAACAATGTTCTAGAAAGTGAATGAATAATCTCTCTTCTCACTTAAAACAAGCAAACGTGTACCTGAAGTATACTTAAAAGACCTGCTTGTGTCTAATATGTATGTATTAATGCACAGAATATGTATATTACAGGCATGTATGTGATATCTTCTGATGTGAAAATCTCAATGTGTTGGAAAAAGTATGCACTTAAGAAGTATTTCCTGGGTTCTTTTATGGACTCTTGGTGGAAGCAAGTCACAAAGTCAAACCAGTGACTGAGCAAAAAGAGACGATCACTTCTCTGTGTCCCAGCACCTTCCCCTACTTTGAGAGGGAACCCGCCCCGCATAGCTGCACCACATAGAAACCCATTGTGCCTGGCCCTGGACTCATCCACATCCCAGGGCTAATGCAGATGCAGGAAACAGGGTCCCAAATGCTGCTCTTCATTGACGTACTTTTGTTATCTGTGCTGTATAAAGAAGGGTAATGTAAGCATTACCAAAATATTATTGAAATAGAGTATTTTTAAAACACATTGCTAAGTTGTGGGCTTTTACTGCTTAGTGTTACCTTCTGCTTGAAATATGAACCCAGTTTCCTTGACTGCAGAAAAACTCGTTTGGGTTTCTCAATACTCCTCCCTTCCCCATCTTCCTAAGTGATCAGGAAAAATACATTTTATAAGATATCTGAAAGGCCCATTAGTGTTGGCAAAGAGGTTGAAAGTAGAGAAAAAGCCAGAAAAAAAATTTCCAATAGCAACAAGAGCATACATTAAAAACAATATGTGGTTATTGAAAACAATCCCAGAACATCGCAAAAAATATGTGTGGTTTGATACACGGCACAACTTATTTTTTGAAAACTGAATTAGCTCTCAGTATTTGAAGAGTGACACAAAAGACCAAAATGAAGTATTGCTAGTGTTATAAGAAATGCCTCAAATGAGTGTTTAATAGTGTGCATCTCCTATCAGCAGCTTGAAGAAATTAAATAAGTTAACTGAATGAAAAGAATTAAATATAACATTTAAACTTGACTCTAGGCACAGTTTTGAGGGCATTCTTTAACAATTCAGATTATTGGTAGGATAGCACTATCCTGTTAGCTTCCTGTATATGTTCAAAACAGTGATACGTCAAATAGGTTATTTGTACAAAATTTAGGAAGATTTCTCGTCAAGAAGTACCAGTGACTTGAAGTGATACCATATGTATTTAAGTCAACATCAAAATATTTCACAGGGGCGCCTGGGTGGCTCAGTCGTTAAGCGTCTGCCTTTGGCTCGGGTCATGATCCCAGGGTCCTGGGATCGAGCCCCGCATCGGGCTCCCTGCTCTGCGGGAAGCCTGTTTCTCCCTCTAACTCTCCCCCTGCTTGTGATCCTGCTCTCACTGTGTCTCTCTCTGTCAAATAAATAAATAAAATCTTTAAAAAAAAATACTTCATAAAGTAGGGAACTCATCTAACTTACTGCGGTGGGCTGAATTGTGTCCCCCCCCAAATTCATATGTGGAAGCCCAAACCCCCAGTACTTCAGAATGTGACTGGGTCTATAAAGAGGTGATCAAGGTAAAATGAGGCCATTAGGGTGAGTCCTAATCCAATGTGACTGGGTTGTTACAAGAGGAAATCCGGACGCACAGAGAGACCGCAGGGAATGTGCACATGGAGGGAGGACCACGTGAGGACTCAGCAAGATGTTAGGCGCCATTACAGTACAATAAACTGGGGGAAAAAAACTTGGCACTGGTGTTAGACATCTTGAACAAAAACTCCATTTTTAAATAATTTCTGAGGGAGAGCGAATACCACTGAGCAGCTAAATAAATACTTCTAAAACCTTCTATGTGGATTTTAATTTCTTTCAAGAGGCTAACTGCCAGGGTGCCTGGCCAGCTCAGTCGGAGGAGCATGCGACTCTTCAGCTCAGGGTCTTGAGTTCGAGCCCCAAGTGGGGCGGAGAGATTTCTTAAATAAATAAATAAACTTTAAATAAATACATTTTTTAAAAGATTTTATTTATTTATTTGAAAGAGAATGAGATAGAGAGAGAGCATGAGAGGGGGGAGGGTCAGAGGGAGAAGCAGACTCCCTGCTGAGCAGGGAGCCCGATGCGGGACTCGATCCCAGGACCCTGGGATCATGACCTGAGCTGAAGGCAGTCGCTTAACCAACTGAGCCACCCAGGCGCCCCTAAATAAATACATATTTTTAAGAAAGAGGCAAACTGTCCATTTTAATATAGGGGAACAAGCAAACAATCCTGCAGTAGTGGAATGACAGTGTTTTCCATTCTAAATTTTCTTCTCCAATCAGATATTTAGATTTATCCTACACTCTGTTTAATAAGGGAAACATACTTACCATCCCAAGATTTTGCTGTCATATATATTAAAAAATAAGAGTCATTTCTGAGTGGTAGTCACAATTCTGCACTCAAAGGAAGTATTCACTTACATAGGATTTAGGCAAATAAGCTTAAAATTGTATCCTGATCAAATAGCTGTGTTTCAGCTAATTGTCTATCTAAGGTTGTTTTGGTTATTTTAGTAACCTCCCCCTCCCCCCCCCCAAAAAACCCTGTTCTTTTCTTAGCATTTTAAATTTGAGTGAGCAATACTGTTAAACCAAAGTGATTAGGGTCACTACGAGTTCAAAATTAATTCTGACACAAGAATTATGCTTAGAACGGGATAAAAGAAATACATCTCCGAAAAGTAAGTTGAAATACATATGATGTAAGTCCCTTGCCACAAATACTTGCCATTTCCTAAGGATGATGAAAGGCTGTGGGGGCCAGAGCAGAGGTAAGACAATTCTCCATGGGTTTCTCACATTTCTGCACATCTTACAAAAAGAAGCCCTGACTGTCTTTTATTCTGAACTGTCTTTCAAAGACATTTATGTAGAAAGCAGCCTTGTAAGATCATTTTTTTTCTTCCAGGCGAAGGGCAGGCATGCTTCCCGCACACAAGATTCAGGTTCCCTAAGCTCTTGTAACGTAACCCCCTGAATGTGCAGGCAACCATCTGGGCCTATAAACATAGCACACATGTGACGTAGGGTCAAGGAGAACCAAGGCCGGGACCTGATGCTGCCTGCCGGGCTTTCTGAATAACCAAGTCAGTCACACACTCCCCTGTCTCTGACCCAGGAGCCTCCTGTCTTCTCCCAGCATCCAGGAAACAAGCAGGCTAACTTGTTGCAAATAGAGCAAAAGCTCAGACACCTCAGGGTTCTAAAAGGAAAGTTTAAAATTCATCTCCTGACTTCTTAGAGAACGTGTAGGAAAAGGCATAGGACTAAATAATCTATTTAATTCAAGCCGCTATGCAAACATTTATATATTTTAATATATTGGTCTGTTATGTTGTGCTCTTTTGTTTGCTTTTATTAATGCATGGTTACAAATTCTTTTTTAATTTATTTTTTAAATGCTACGTGTTATATTGTTTCTTAAAAAATACCAAGAAAAAACAAAATGTGGTCTGTGTTCTCACCAGCAAGAAAACCCCAGTTAACATGGAAAATAAATGATAAGCATAGATAGCTTTGGCTAGAAAAGTCAAATAGTACAGAAAAGCTTAACATGCAGAAGCCACTCTTTCCCCTGTCCCCAGTTAGCCATTGTTTATGGTTTATTATAATTGTCTTCTGCATTTATTGCTTCCCACCAGTCCTTTTTTTTCCCCAGATTTTCTAAAGTAGGGATCCTCGTGATTAGAGACGGGCAGACCTGAGGTCCCCGGCTTAGGCACAGCAGATGCCATCCCCCTGCCACAGGATCCTTCCCATCATTAACAACGTTCTAGAGAAGCTCCAGCCGACATCCCAGGCACTGGGGAAAATATTAGCAAATACTGCCTCATCCCTCCCCCCAGCAGGGAAGCATGCTGGATCCACAAGACACCAGTCCCTGTCACCTGGAGACACCGCTCTTCCCTTCTCCTCCAAAAGGGAAGCAGGTAGGAAAGATCTGCCCAGGTCCCAATCTTTGGAAAGGCAGATCAGGAGCTCCTGTTTGGTTTAACCACTGAGAAGCCAGATCAACTGAAGTCACTTTTGTCAACTGCTTACCATTCATTTTTAATCAACATGTGGCATAATAAAAAAGTATGCATCTCATTAACTATATATTGCATTTGCTCAGTGGTAAGTTTTGCTACGCTAAATTCTACTCATGTAATTTTTCTCCACAGTTGGTCTCTGCAGTGAAATTTCCACCTACATAAAGTTTTACAGAATTGGAAGAAATCTACGTTATGTTCTGTGTACAATCCAGATCTTTTCCATTTCAAAATGTTTACCTCTGTATTTCAGTATGCTTGATGATCTCATTTATAATCTCAGGGTATGTTTTGGGCTCTTTAAATATGCAGATTAAACTAGAATCCTGAGATTTCAGAGTCACAGGGGATGATGATATTATGCACTGAGTACCTGCCAATGTCAGGGAGGAAAGACTTCTCGGCTCTTTTAGAGGGCCCTAGAATAAACCGACGAGCGGCAGATTAACAGGAAAAAAAGTGTGTTCCTATAAACGGGAGTTAACAAGAGAAGAAGCTAGCTCCTGGCTAAAGTTGGACGCTTATTAGACCTCATTTAGCAGGGAAAGAGGGAGGAGACAGGGCTTCTAAGGAAAGAACAAAGTAGTTTCTTTAGAAAAGACAAATGGGTTTTAGGGAGAATGAATCAGAGATGGGGAAGTTTGTGATAATATTTGTTGATTCAGGTGAGAGTGGTCTTTCTTTTTCTGTGCCATGAACCTCTGTGGAGAGGATTTATGGTAGGTTATCTCGGTCTCTTCCCTGGGAGTGGACCTGCCTAGAGCAGGGGATTCACGGCAGCCTCACCTCTCAGAAGTGGCTGCTTTTAGTCAAATTAGTGCCATGAAGGCCGCTTTCTGCAGCTGTTCATTCCCCAAGGCTTTCAGTTTAAAATAATCTTCATGCCAATTCTGAGGTTCAGAGTGGGTTCCCCCACTAGGAGCTCCTCCCCCTGGGTCTTCACCATGGGCTCCCCCGCCTGTAACCCCCTGAGACCATGCCTGCTCTTTACTTTGCACAGACCAGAAAACCGGCTCTGAGGTACTCGGGTCATCAGCCCCAGGGGCCAGATGGCCAGTGGCAGCGCTGGGTTCTTACCCAGGGCTGTCTGACCCCAAAGCCCGGGCTGTTCCGACCACTCGAGAGATCTCAGAGCGCATCTAGATCCAGCCCTCCTTGTGTTATTCAATAAATTTATTTACGTCACTGCCAACCACGAACTGTGAGATCTTGGACAATTTCCTTAGCCCATTTGTGCCTGTAAAATGATAATAGTACTCACTTCAAAAGCTTACTGTGGGGAACAGTGCCCAGCACTTAGGAAGTACTAAGTATCTGCTTATCATTTTCTTATTTACTTATTATCATTTACTTTGTAGACATCAAGGTGTTCTCATAAAATATTCAGAAACTAAATATTGACTTCACATGATCCACCCATCCCATATGGATAGACATCTAGGTAGTTGTTGGTTTTGGGCTGTTACAAACCCAGGCTGCAGTGACCATGAACACCTTAGTGGATCTGAGGGAGTGGGGAGAGGGCCCTGATTCGAGGAATTCTGAAATTCAGATTCCTACGAATAGTATTGCTACCTGAAGTTTGTGCACACACTACTTCGTGATCACGTTTCCCCTCTATGATGGAGGAGCTTTGTTATGCATCCTCCCAAGTCAATTTCTGATGGTATTCCGCCACTAGGCAACAGAAGGCCATCAGTTTCCAAAATTTCATGAAATTTACATTAACTCAAAATTTTGTTTTTTAGACTTTATTTATTTGAGAGAGAGAGAGAGATGTGGGGGGGCAGAAGGGGAGGTGCAAAGGGTGAGGAAGAGGGAGAAGCAGACTCCCCACTGAGCCGGGAGCCTGACACTGAGATCATGACCTGAGCCGAAACCAAGAGTTGGTCCCTTAATCGACTGAGCTAGCCAGGCGCCCCTAACTGAAATTTTTGAACTAGCTTTAGAAGTATGCAAGGAGGAGAATCCAAGAAAGGAGAAAATATGTTACCAAATTACTCACAAAATGATAATGATGATGATGTTCTGTGTTTGTGGAGTGCTTCCTATGAATGAAGCCCTGAGCCAGGAACTTTGCTTTGATCACCTCGCTTACTTGTCACAACCTAACCCCTCCCACCTACACATGAATCAATCCATCCAACTGGACGAAGTGCAATAAAGAGTTTGTTGCTGTTGTCTGGTTTGTAAAGCGAAGTTGCTCGTTATCACCTCTCTCCTGGATTATTTCACAGACATTAGACAAAGTTTCAGAAGAAAATTCCCCCTTGCATAGAAGAGTGGCTCTTCCCATGTTTTCTCACAAACCTTAGCTACAAACATTTCAGAAACGCTAATATAATATATAATGTTTTCTATAAATAAATAAAAGCAAAGATTTATCTCATTCATGTAAATGCTAAAAAAGCAAGATAGCAGAATTAATGAGTGAAGCCTAACACCTGAACGACAACAGATGAGCAAAGATCTACAGCAGATCAACTATAAAGGACAATACACATAAGCAACATCGACTTCACAATCACCGGGCAAACTGTGATGTACGATTTGAAAAATACTAGAAGTGGTCCCTGTCTTTCAAAACATCCCTCCTATTCTTTCCCACAGAGTCTGAGGGGCCGCTGTAGCCTTGAACTTGTGATTTACTGTGAGTCTTGAAAGCTTTTCAATCTGGAGAAGTCTCTTTCTGAAATAGAACTACCCTTTTGTGCCATTCTTTTAAGTCAGGGTCTCTCATTCGTTTATTAATCCAACAGTATTTATTGAACCAGCGTTGCGGGCAGGCGCTGTGTCAGGCTCTGTGGAAGATGAGAGACAGAAGCAGTATGGAAAGCTTAAGAGAGCTTACATTCACCTTACATTCACTGTCCTCTATTCCTACCTGCGAGCGAGGACACAGACGAGGACGGAGTGGAGGAAATGCTCATCTCTGAGCAGGTAGGAGGGGAAAATCACAGAACACTTTCTTTGCCTGCCTTACTCTTTTGCCTCAGGCTCGTTCTGTGGACAGAACATAAAATATATGGGAAAACATATAATGTGCAGGTACTGAGCCTCCAGCCAGGGCACCCCTGCCTCTGTGCTTGGCCTCGTGGTCCCTGTCCTGGTCCCCGCAGCTGCTCCCCCAGCAACTCCTCTTCCAGGGTTGTCATGGAGCCTGGAAGAGGATCCCATATTGCCTCTTTGCTGGCTTGAACCAGACAGACATCCATCTGAAGAAAAGGGGCTCACCTGTGCTAAGATCTATTTCCAGGACACTAAATGTGATCTTTTTCAGAAGCAGGATCTCAATAAATCCATACCATGATCCTGGGTGTTAGGATATATCAGGCTGTTTTTTATGGAAAGAAAGAAAAAGAGAGGCTCAGATCAGAAATTTTCTTTGACAAGCTTTATAGCCAACGGTGGAGCAAGGGATCAGCCCTCCTCTGAGACTGAGGGTGGGAGCTTTTGGGAATAACATACAACACACTAGAGCGCAGGCTGGGAGGAATCCACTTACTGACAGGAGGTTTTATCTACACATACTTCTAGTGTGATGGGAACAGTAAGTAGGAATTCTCCGGGAAAAACTCCAAGAAAGAAACATCAAGAGTAGGATGCTGAGTTACTGTTTGTCTGAAGTCAATCCTTCATCTTTCTCATGCCTTCAGCTTCCCCTTCAGCACACTGAGGGTTTGGACGGATGGGCTCAGAAGCCCGATCCACTCTGGCTAAAAGAAAGACCCATGACAAGATTTTACCAATTCCCAAGAGTTTAAAGGACAACAGAGAGGGTCAAGATTGTGCATCAGAAGAAGCCAGGGACATCTGGGGAGAAAGGTACAGCTTAGCCCCTCACAGGCCTGCTTCATACAGAAAGGAAGGGAGAGAATTCTGATACTCCTTCCTGTAAGCATCCACATACCATCCTTCCTTCATTCGAGACTTACCACCCGGAAAAGCAAACAAACAAAACATGTAGAAAGGCTGAGCCAGGGTAAGTGGTTTCTACACCAACTATTTCTAAGTTAGTATTATGGTCTTACGATACCTCACTTTTATTGTTTAACTGTCTCTGCTCTGAGTACTTTTCAGAGAAAATTCTTAAGTGAGCATTCAAGTGAAGCCATAAAAATGTTCTGTAGTGTGATCAAGTGGGTATTTTAACGATTTATAATTATGCTTCTAACATAGAAAATGCTCCATTCCTCCCAAGCTGAGCTTGTTAGGAGTCAGATAGATTCATGAATGTGTGCAATCTCTATTATATTTCTGTCCTGGGCTATTTTCCTTAAAAATGTTTATAGCTGCTTAAGCAGTGATTTAGAAAAAATACTTGGACTCCTTTTTTTTTTTTCACTTTAAATACTCACTTCAAATATTGTAGAAATACTAAAAGATAAAATTCTCCCGTTCTCATGCCTCAAAGTTTTTAGTTTGTGTTTTTGAGTATGCTGTGTATTGAAAGTGATGTAAATATGCTAGGTGTCCTGATACAAGGGTGGTATTTTCCATTCGATGCCTGTTTCTCGAAGGTTCAGTTAAGCACAGAGGACCAGCTGACATCTTCCGCTACTTCTGTGCGGGCTCTGTCCCATCACTAAACCTGCCTGCTGTACTTTGTGCAACCAACAGGTTATGGGACCACTGGGGTCTGTGTTCTGGGATCCTGGCTTCTAAGCTGGACCCACTGGGAGAGCCCTGGAGACCACACAGTCTGCCTACAGAGTCCTACCATGGCCCAGGAGAGCAACAGGGAAGATCAAGGGCAGTGAGAACGCTCAGCACTGCTGCCCTTGGGTTTCCTCTTCCCCCCCGCCCCCCGCCGACCCCAGGACAGCACCCCACCTCATTCCTGGCCACCTACTCCCAGGACGCAGTGGTGGATGCCCAAAAACTAGGGTTCTAAGAGCCTTCTGCCCACATTTGACATATATATAATCTTAGTGAGGCAGTGATGGATTGGTGAAGAAAATAATGTTTGTTAAGTGGATCTAATTCAGAGCTCCTGACTGTCATGCAGCGTCTGTGCGTAAATCTTTGAATATTCTTGAACTTCCATTCTTTCTATGCAAAATCGAGGTGACAGTGATTGCCCTGGCTAGCCCCCATCACGGAGGAGGGAAGATGTGTTCGTGATTTAGAGACTGAGCGAAAGCACACGAATTCCATGGCCGGTGCTTTGTGGAACGAGGCCAGGTAGGAAGAAAGAAGCAAAAGAAGGAACAAAACCAGAAAGACGAGGTGTTCTTTTTCCTTCAGACAGTAATAAATGCACTGAGGAGTCTGAAAGGTGCCAGGAGCCGGGGTCCAGAGCCCGGCAGGCACCACAGACACCTGAGCCTGAGGAGAATGTCACAAATCCCAGTTCCCCGTCACCACAAACTAACAGAATGCGTTTCCTCTCCGTCAGTTTCAGGTGACAAAAGACTGTTTATATATTTTGGAACTGTACGGAGTGGTATCAGAGTCTTGGTTCTCTTACCTGGAGAAGGAAAATAAGGTTGAAAATGAGAAGAAAGAGTGAAGACGACTGGATCGTAAATTGTTAACACTTCCTTCCCAGACGACCCAACACCCCTACGCAGAGGGGGTGAGCGCCCCGCCCGGGTGCATCAGGGTTGTCAGGCTGGCTCCTGTCCCAAATTCCCCCTCTCGCCCTCCCCTGTCTGTGACCCAGGGATGTCCAACACCAGTGAAAACCCTCAAGGCTTTGTTTCCCATCCCAGCCCCGAATACGGGTACCTGCCCAGGGGTTCTCACCAGCACAGCTCCGCACCTGCTGGGTAGGGCCACCTCCTGGGCGCGCCTGCCAAGCAGCTACCAGCAAGGAGGGCCGGCTGTGCCTCCCACCCTAGCACCTGTGACTGTAACAAATGCTGTCATTCCTTAGCTTTCCTGAGTGTGATTTCCACAACGGCGTTGGAATGCTCCTTAAAGACCCCACAAGGGGAACTGAACTCCCCCACTCACAACACAGTGAAACTGGTAGAAAACAGAATTTTCATTACAAATACATGCGGTCCGGGAAAGCTAAGTGATTTACTAACCTACACTTCTAGAAGGTCTCATTGTGTCCTAGATACCTGATAAACTCAGAGAGCCCGTTTCCTGGACAGTAGATCACAACAGCTCAGTTTCTCTCTGCCCCCATCCTTGTTTCTCTGCTCACGACTGACCAACCTTGTTCTCATGACCATCAGCCATGCTTATGACTAGTAAATTCCTATTGTGTAAAATGCACTAGAATGAGGACCTTGCACAACAAGTGATTTAGGCAGAAGTCACACTTCCGCCATATTCTTTTAAAACACTAAGTAACTTTTTAAAAGATGAATTAGGAGATGTCAGGGACATCATCCAGCATAGGTAGATATGCAACTCAATCTGTGCAGGTGCATCCCTCAGATCATTCACCATCTATGATTTATTTTCAAAAGACATTGTGTGCTAAGTAAATGTAATTTAACTTACATAATTTTGGAATGCGTTATGAAAAGGACAATCACACTTCCCAATATTATCTTTTTATTATTGTGAAAAGAGTCAGTTTGACCTTTGCTCAATATGTATTCGAGTGTGATTTTTAGGTCTCATTTTACTAAATTTGATGAACCATAAAGCTATGGGATATCGTAGCATCAGCAATTCGGAAGTCATCAATGCAGCTTAAATGCTAACCCGCTCAGAGAGGATCTAAGTGCATCACTGGGCCCTCGGGGACCGTAACGATGTGCTTGTGGATGTATTCACCATATGCTTATGTCACACATGACTTTCCAGTCTTAGAATGAAAGGGATTTGTGAATTCAAAATTATTCTGCAAAAGTTGCCATAGCTGTCCTTGCCTTTCATCTTCACCCTGGTGATTTGGCCCTAGGAATACTGTAAAATATCTTACATCAGCCCTGCTCACCCACCAATTATTAAGCTATGATATGCTGTATAGACAGTGAATCATTTCAAAAGGTTATATTCTATGAGATGACAGTTGCTTACACCTGGAAATGCAGTACATACTTCCCTTACAGGATTCTGATGACTGACAGGTGAGAAAACACACCGGGCATCGAACACAAGGGGCGGGAGCCGGGCCCTCAGGGCTGCGTAGGCTGGTGCTGCGGGCCGGGAACCAGCACCACGCGGTTCGGGAGCCCCCTCCGGGTCTGCAGGGAAGTCAGGCAAGGCTCCCTGGAGGAGGAGGGCGGGCTGCGGGGCTTTCACAGCAGGGAGTTCAGGCTGAGGCCACGAGAGGAGGGGCGTCTGGGGCGGAGCGCACCCTCAGGAAAGGCGCGGAGCTGGAAGGAGGCACCGGCAGGACCGGCAGATGCCCCAGGGAACCGAGCGGGTTGGCCAGGTGACGAGCCCAGAAGCCTGGTCGGGACGCCGCCCTGGGAGGGGCCCTGAGTGTCCAAGCCAGGGAGGGCGACCGCGGTCCCCAGGCAAGGGGCCCCCGGGGGGCTTGGGGGCACAGGCGCCCACCTGCTCTGGTGGGACGACCCCGCAGAGCCTGGAGCGGGGATGGGGTGGGGGCTGCTTCTGAACCTGGACCCGGAATCTATTTTCTACAGACTGTATCTGAAATGAAGCTAATGAGCGATCAGGAGTGAGTTGAAATAGAGACCATCTCACTTGGAATGAGGCCAGTTCTTGGAAGCCTGCAAGTTGGTTTGTCTCCCGGTGCTGAGTCGGGCTTGCTTTTGTTGCTCTTGGGTTTCCCTCCTTTTCTAACCAGCTACAGTGAAATCGGGGTGACACAGAATTCCCGTAGCTAACTGGGCGTGGGTGGGGGCCGCAGTAAGCAGGGTCCCCATCTCCTTGTGTGGACGCGGCTCATCCAGGGCTCCCCGGGGGGAGGGCCGGCACCTGGAAGACTTGCGTGGATCCCGAGTCCTCCACCCTCCCCAGCCTGAGGTCTGAGAGGTGGGCTGTCCCTCCTTCCTCTGGAGGGCTCTCCCTGGGCTGAGGCCCTGAGCGGGGCCCCGAGGACCCGTCCCTTCTTTGACAGCGGCCTCCCTGCTAGTGCTTGTAGGATCCCTGGGCTGTGAGGATGTGCCCCACAGAATGGGCATTTAGTGAGTCCTCGAGATGGCACTGCTGGGCCCGGGTGAGGGTCCCATCTAATGGCCCTCGGGAAACGTCCCACTGGAAATCAGTGTGGGTCCCTGAAAATGGGCCTGAAGGAGGAGGTGCTGGAGGAGGGAAGGGCTGAGGGGTTTGCAGAGCCAGGGACAGAGGCACACAGGACATGGCCTGCAGGTCCGTAGGGACACGTGAGGAGCCTGCTGAGTCCTACGTCCCAGCTGTGGTTCCAACTTCCTGTCAGTGTCACATGCTGGCCACAAACCTCCCCTGAGGAGTGAAGGCTGCTTTGGTAACCGGCATGTTATCACATTATAATACTGCTGTCACTTCCTGAGCACGAATGGGGTGGTCATTGGGACCCAGAGCATTGTCAGTACCCTCTAAATCTTGTGGGTGTCCAGGCACGTGGTGGTGTTTCCAGCAGCACCTGGAAAAGACCACCACCCCTCAGTGTAGGAAGCAGATCTGTGTTTAAGGAGAAAAACAATGAATCATGGATCACTACATCAAAAACTAATGATGTATTGCATGGTGACTAGCATAACATAAAATAAAATAAATTTTTTTTAAAAAGCAGAAGCATCTCCAATTATACATGGTCACTTGGTTCTCTACAAAAAGTGACAGAATCCATGTGCAGTTCAAAAGGTCCTCTTAAGCATCACACATATCAGGTTGGCAGAGTAACGACCTCTTCTTCTAGAAGGGACTAGAATCCATCCACACTCGTGTTTTCATTTTAAAAATATGGGAAAAGGCAGACAAAAATAACAGAACACTAACATGTGTGAATCAGCACATTTTGAAATAGACTGGATATTTACAAAACTTACTTTAAAAATTCAGGAGAGTGATGTCAGTAAGATGACAGACAAGAAAACTCCAGATGCGTTCCCCCCATAGAAACATCAAATACACAACTAGAGACTGGCCAAAACAACATTATGGGAACGATGGGAATGGTCAAAGATCGACAGCAACCAAGTGAGCGTCCAATCAAGAACAAGCCACATGCAGCAGGGGAGGAAACTCCGTGAAAGTGCAGACAGCGCAGCTTAAGCAAAGGGGTTGCTAAATGCTATTCCCCTCTGCACACCAGAGAGCAGAGTACATTCCCTTGTAACCCTCTAATTTCTAACTTGTTTGCGGGATGCTTAAGGGATTGGTCTTGTGACCCCCAATTCAGAGTTCAGACAACCAAAAGTGGCTCACATCTCAAAATAGGGGAAATCACTGGAAGCAGCAGATACAACTTGTTAAAACCATCCTAAAGGTAAATACAGACACAGATATCTGGAGTAAGAGATTACTGATTGAGGAATACACTAGAACAGCTAAGGCCCCTAGAATGAGCAAGGGTGTGAGCCTTACAGAAAGTAAGACATTTAAAAGCAGCCACATCAATGGAAAGAAAGCACATGCAGATCTAGGGACAACACAGGCCTGAGAAGGCATAAAGAATGCATGCCAGACTGATTAGCGAGGGTCTTCCCCTGCATGAAGCCAGCACGCAAAGACTGGGAGAGGGGCCTGTTTTTTAAAATACCCAGTTTTCAACAAAAGATCATAAGGCATACAAAGAAGCAGTAAAACATAGCTCATTCAAAGGAACAAAATGCATCTCCAGAAACCATCCCTAAGGAAACACTGGCTTTGCACTTACTAGAGAAAGGCTTTAAAACAACTGCCTTAAATATGCTCTAGAGGCTAAAAGAAAACATGATCAAAAGAACTAAAGGAAATCAAGAAAATATATGAACAAAATGAGAATATCTATAAAGAATTTGGAATTATTAGAAACTATCAAATGGAAATTCTGGAGATGAAAAATACAAAAGTGAATTGAAAAAAGTCATTTGAGGGTTCATTAGCAGACACAAACAGAGACAAAGAATCCGCAAACTTGAAGACAGGTCATTTGAAACTATTGAGACTGAAGAGCAAAATGAGAAAAGAAGGAAGAACAGTGAACAGAGCCTGAGAGATGTATGATGGGAGAACATCAAGCGGATCAATACAGACATTATGGGAGATGCAGAGGGGGAAAAGACAGAGAAAAAGGCAGAGAAGTTACTGAAAGACATAATGGCCAAGCATTTCACAAATCTGAGGAAAGACATGGATATAGAAATACAAGCTTAACAAATACCAAGTAGATGAACACAAAGAGACCCACACCAAGGGAAGAGTGACTCATCACATACAAGGGATCCTCTGTGAAATTATCAGTGGATTCCTCAGGCAAAAATGCAGGCCAGGCAGAATTCTATATTAGGCAAATGTCATGCAAAAATGAGGGAGAAATAAAGACATTCCCAGATCAACAGAAACTGAGAGTGACCATTACCACCAGGCCTGCCCTACAGGAAATGCTAAAGAGAGTCTATCAATGGGCGCCTGGGTGGCTCAGTTGGTTAAGCAACTGCCTTCAGCTCAGGTCATGATCCTGGAGTCCCTGGATCGAGTCCCGCATCGGGCTCCCTGCTCGGCAGGGAGTCTGCTTCTGCCTCTGACCCTCCCCCCTCTCATGTGCTCTCTCTCATTCTCTCTCTCTCAAATAAATAAGTAAAATCTTTTAAAAAAAAAAGAGAGAGTCTATCAAGTTGGAATGAAGGATGTGAGATGGCAATTCAAAGCCATATGAAAATATCAAATTCTCCAGGAGAGACAAATACATGGACAAACATAAAAATTAGTGCAGTATTATTGTAATTTTGGTTTGTTACTCTTTTTCAGTTTTATTAAGAAATTATTGACATATATTGTAACTCCACTTTTTATTCTTCTACAAGATTTACAACAAATAGCTATAAATATATATATATCATAATTATAAATCTATGTTAATAAGTACAAAATATATAAAGATGTAATTTGTGACATCAGTAAGATAAAGTGTGGGTGAATAAGTAAATATATAATAAATATATAATAAATAAATAATAAACTGTGGGTGGAAGAGCTAAATGAAGGGTTTTTGTATGCAATAAAGTTAAGTATCAGTTTAAATAGATTATTATAACTTTAGGATACTATTTGTAATCCCCATAGAAATCACAAAGGAAATATTTACAGAATTTACAGAAAAGGAAAGGAGAATTAAATCAAAATGAGTAAAAAAATTAAATACAGAAGAAAACAATAAAGGAGGAACAAAACATTTAAGACATAAAGACAATTAGCAAAATGGCAATAGTAGGCCGTCCCTACCAGTAATCACTTTAAATGTAAGTGAATTAAGCTCCCCAATCAAAAGACATAAATTGGCAGAATGATACCAAAAAACCAAAACCGAAATAAAAACAAAAAAACCCAGGATACAAATTTATGCTATCGGTAAGATACTCATTTTAGATATAAGGACGCAAGCATAGGTTTGGAAGTAAAAAGGATAGAAAAAGATACTCCATGCAATTAGTAACCAAAAGAGCAGGGATGGTATACTAATATCAGACAAAACAGACTAAGGCAAAAAGTGTTTCAAGCAACAAAGAAGAACATTATGCAATGATAAAAGGTCAATTCACCAAAAGGATATAAGAATTATAAATATATGTGCAAACCAACATCAGAGCACCGACATACCAAACCACTGACAGAACTGAAGGGAGAAATAGATTGATCTGGAATAACAGTAGGAGACTTCAATACCACATTTTCGATAACAGAACAATCAGACAGGAGATCAGTAAAGAATTAGGGAACCTGAACAACACTATAAGCCAATTGGTCACAACAGAGATCTACAAAACGTTCCATACAACAACAGTAGAATACACGTCTTTCTCAAAAAGGCATGGAACATTCTCCAGTATAGACTAGATGTTAGCCCATAAAACAAGTCTTAAAAAATTTAGAAAGGTGGGGATCATGCAAAGTATCTTTTCTGATCAAAATGAAATGAAACCAGAAATCAATATCAGAAGGAAAACTGGAAAATCTACAAATATGTGGAAATTGAACACCACCACCTTAAACAACAAATGAGCCAAGGAATAAATCACAAAGGAAATGTGAAAATGTATTGAGACAAATGGGAATGAAACCACAACCTACCAAAGCTTATGGGATGCAGCATAGAGAAATTTATAACTATTAATGCTTATATTGAAAAAGAAGAAATATCTCAAAATCAGCAGCCTAAATTTATACCATAAGGAACTAGAAAAAGAAGAACAAATTAAAAGCTAACAGAGGAAGAAAATAATAAAGATTAGCAAAATGGAGATAGCAAAATAGAGAATAAAAATAAGATAAGCAAAACAAGATAAGCAGAACAGAGAATAGAAACACAGAGAAAATCCACAAAACCAAGAGTTGATTCTTCAAAAATCAAAAATTGACAAACCGTTAGCTATGCTCACTAATAAAAAAAGAGAAGACTCAAACAGCTAAATGCAGCAATGAAAGTAGATCATAACTACAGATTTTACAGATAGGGAAGGGTTATAAGAGAGTACTGTGAACACTGTATAGTAACAAATTGAATAATCGAGATGAAATGGATAAATTCCTAGAAACATGAAACTTCACCAAGACTAATGCAAAAAGAAAGAAAGTATGAACAGACCCATAACAAGTAAGGCTACCGAATCAGTCATCAAGTCTCCTTACAAAGAAAAGCGTTGGACTTGATGGCTTCACTGGTGATTTCTACCAAAAGTTAAAGAACTAACACCAATCCTCTCAAACTTTTCCACAAATATGAAGAGGAGAGAGAACTCCCTAACTCATTCAATGAGGCCAGCATTACTTCATAATCCAGAGATACTACAAGAAAAGACAACTACTGACCAACATCCCTTATTAAGAGCAGTGCAAGAATCATCAACAAAATATTAGCAAATTGAATTTGGCAGCATATGAAAAGGATTATTCACCATTACCAAGTGGGATTAATTCCTGGAATGCAAGAATGATTCAATATACGAGAAAAAATTAATGTCATACGCCACATTGCAAAAGGAAAGGAAAGCCACATGATCATCTCGATTGATGCAGAAAAAGCATTTGACAACATTCAGCACACTTTCATGATAAAAGCACTCAACAGACTAGGAATAGAAGAAACTACGTCAATATAGTAAGAGACATATATGAAAAAACCCACAGTGAGCATCACACTCCACAGTGAAAGGTTAAAAGCTTCTCCTCTAAGATCAGAAACAAGACAGGGATGCCAGATTTTGTCACTTCTACTAAACATAATACTGGAAGTACGAGCCAGACCATTAGGCATGAAAGGGATCTACATTGGAAAGAAATAAATAAAATTATCTCTGTTTGCAGATGGCATGATCTTATATGTAGAAAACCCTAAATATTCCAGGAAAACAACAACAACAACAACAACAACAATTTTAGAACTAATCAATGATAGTTGATCAAAATCAACATACAAAAATCTGCTGCAATTCAATACACTAGCAATGAATAATTTAAAAAGGAAACTAAGAAAACAATTCCATTTACAACAGCATCAAAAAGAATAAAATACATTGGAATAATCCCAGCCAAGAGGCAGTAGATTTGTACACTGTAAACTACAAAATGTTGCTGAAAGAAATTAAAGAAGACACATACAAATGGAAAATCACACCATGCTCATGTTTGGGAAAACTTGATACTTTTAAGATGCCAATGCTTCCCAAAGTGATCTACAAATAATTTTCAACATGGGTGCCAGGACTATTCAACAGGGAAAGGACAGTTTTTCCAACAACGGATGTTGGGGAAATTGGATATTAGTATGCAAAGGAGTAAGAATGGACCTTCACCTTATACCATATACAAAAACATATCAAAATGAATCAAAGTCCTCAGCGTAAGACCTAAGGCTATAAAAACTCTTAGGGAAGAAAAACAGGACAAAAGCTTTATCACATTAAATTTGGTGATGATTTCTTGGATACAACACTAAAAGCACAGACAACATAAGATAAATAGATAAATTCAAATACATCAAAATTAAAACTTTTGTGCATCAAAGAATGCTATCAATAGAGTGAAAAGGCAACCCATGAATGACAGAAAATATCTGCAAATCATATATCTGATTAGGGGTTCATATCCAGAATATATAAAAAAACTTGGTACATCCCGACCAAAAAAAAATCAAACAACTCTATTTTAAAATGCATAAAGTACTTCAATAGACATTCATCCAAAGAAGATATACAAATGCCCAATAAGCACATGAAAAGATTCTCAATATCAGTAGTCATTAGGGAAATGCAAATCAAAACTACAGTGAGATACCACTTCACACCCTTTGGCTATTTTTTTTTAATGGGAAATAAGATGTGTTGATGAGGATGAGCTGGAACCCATGTGCGCTGGTGGGAATGTAACACAGTGCAGCAAAGCAGACAGTTCTTCAAAAAATTAAAAATAGAATTACCATATGATCCAGCAATTCCCCTTCTTGGTATATACCCAAAAGAACTGAAAGCAAGGTCTCAAAGAGATATTTGTTCACCAAAATTCACAGCAACATTATTCACTACAGCCAAAAGGTGGAAACAGTCCAAGTATATATCAACAGATGAGTGGATAGACGAACTGTGGCATATCCATGCAGTAGAACACTCTTCAGCCTTAACATGAAGGAAATTCGACACATGCCACAGCATGGATGAACCTTGAGGACAATATGCTATGTAAGATACGCCAGTCACAAAAGGACAAAAATTGTATGATGCTACTTAGATGAGGTAGCTAGATGAGTCAAACTCATAGAGACAGAAAATGGAATGGTGGGTGCCGGGGTCTGGAGAAAGGGAGGAATGGGGAATTAGTATCTAAAGGGGAGTGAGTCAGTTTGGGAAGACGGAAAGGATTCTGGAGATGGATGGTGGTAACAGTGACGCACAATGTGAATATGCTTAATGCCATTGACCCGTCTACTTAAAAATAGTTACAAAGGTAACTTTTATGTTATGTATATTTTACCACAATAAAAAACATTTAAACAAAAGGTGTGCTTTCATTCATGTGAATGAGACCCAGCCTGATCTATGATCCAATGAGAAACCCAATTCCTAAACATGAACTCCCTGGGGTGATGGGAACCCCACCCACCCCAGCACCCCAGTGCAGTTCTCCTGGTGACCCTGTGTGTCTGCCACCATGCCCATCCCCACCTTCACATCAGTGACACAGGACCCATCTGCCATCGCGCCTCGTTTGGAGTCACAGAGTGGCAGAACGCGTGACACAATTTCTCACCTGTACTCACACAGTGGGACTATACCCACCATCAACTTCACACAGTGAGGGTCTCAAAATGCCCACTTTTTTTTTTTGAAGATTCTATTTATTTATTTGAGAGAGAGAGAGAGCACAAGCAGGGGGAGGGACGGAGGGAGAAGCAGTCTCCCCGCTGAGCAGGGAGCCCAACATAGGACTCCATCCCAGGACCCTGGGATCATGACCCGAGCCGAAGGCAGACGCTTAACCTACTGAGCCACCCAGGCACCCAAAATGCCCACTCTTAATCTAGGTGTTTTCAGCACCAACACCTTTACATCTTCAGGTTAATGAACTCTGAATCATGAATCTAAATAAAACACTGAAACACAGGAAGTTACAATCCCATGATTCCATCAGGATAAGGGCAGAGACTCCACCTCCCACCCCCTTACGATTTTCCCAGGCGTGGTGTGTATGGCTGAGCAGCCAGGTCTGACCGAAACTGCCCTGCGCCCTGAGAACGGGTAGCAGCCTCTCCCAGAAGGTTGTCTGTGAGCCTGTCCCCACTCCGCTTCTTGGGGAACACAAAGCAGGAGAGGGATCATATCAAGAGGCTGCCAAATAGGCTAAGCAGGACTGAGGTAACAAAATCAGCCTTTGGCAAACAACATAAAATGTCTAAGAGGAAAGCAGCAAATGGAAAAAAAAAAAAGTATAACTTGGAAGTCATAATGCTAAAATCAGGAGAAAAAAGCAGAAAGCAAAACTGAAGCACATTCAGCCGCAAAGTGTGAATGAGAAAGGAAACTTAAAATGAAATTTGAAAATAACACTGAACTGCTGAATGGAGAGCACTGGATCTGGGGCGCTGTCCAGCCCCCAGCCGGGGGTGGATGGAGGGAGGCTGGCACAGTCAAGCCGCCCGTCTGAGGCTCTGCACGTGCAGATGGTGCCAGGACCTCCTGGCCGCCTCTCACCTGCATTCCCTTGCCTGATTTCTCGATTCTTCGGGGTTCATTCTTGGCCTGCAGTGGTTCCCCAGGACCAGGCTCTGGGTTTGGAGTGATCCAGAGAACAAGATGTGTAAGGGCTGCAGAGGAGGGTCTCCTATTACAGGGGCTTCAGAGAGAAAGGATATGAAAGCCAGAAAGGCAGAGAGAGAACCGAGCTCAGAGACGCTGTGTCCAAACAAGAGCCGCAGAAAACCAGAGGCAGGTCTAGCATGGCAGACTTCACTGTCTTGCATTTCCCCGAACCAAGATGCCCCGAGATGCTGAGCGAGTCCACAGCCCTGGATGAGGCAGGCAACGTGTTTTCCCAATGCTGAGCAGCTCTCTTTGCTGGGTCCCAAACCTGGAGGAAACCGCCATGCCTGCTCTATATCTCACTCCCACCGGAGAGAAAGAATCGGCAGAGGCACCGTGTGAGAACTCTGAACAAGACCGCATAGGCTGGGCTGGGACGGTAGCCAAACCACATCATTTTGGAATGCCACTGAGGATCCTGAGGGCAGCAAGTCCCCAGACATTTCCTGACCACTATCCTTGGGTGCACCTTCACCTGCAAAACCTAAGCCTTGGGTGACCCAGATCTGCTTCTACCTCACCAAGAGCACAACCATCGTCTGATGTCTCCTCCCTCCCGTTCTCTAAGGCTTTCTTCTGCATGTGCTGGGAAGCTATCTCAAAGCAGGTGAAAACAAGAACAATAACGAAAAGGAAAATGAAGACTGCATTGATCAGATCCAGCAATATTCAAGGGTAGCAACGAAACTGACCATTGTGTAACTCTGAGCTTCAGTTTCTTGTTTTGTAACATGAAGACACTTGTTGAACAAGATGAAATGATATAATGCACCTTGAACGTCTGAAACTATGCCTGGCTCCTGATAACCACTCAGCAAATGTTAGATGCCAGCCACCATGCATCACCTTGACTCACACACCAGCTTCCCTTTCTGGGTCCTACTCCATGTAGCACTTGGGGGTGCTCTTTGCTCATTTTCCCATGTTCTATTTGCCAGGGAGTCCAAAAGCATTTTTTTTTTCAATTTCCTATCAATTCCAGATTATTGTTCTTCCTCCCTTACAAAAAATGGTCACAACCGCCAATATGAGAAAGTATCTCTCCTCCTGTCCAATAAATATCGTGTGACTACAGCCACCTTTGTCCTTCCTGGCCATTGTCACATTGAGGTATGTTGGAATCCTAACTCCGGAACCTGTGAATGTGACCTTATTTGGAAATCCAGTCTTTGCAATTGTCAAGTTAAGATGAGGGCATTGGGATGGGCCCTGATCCAATATGACTGGGTCTTTATAAGAAGAGGAGAGACAAGAGCAGAGGGGAGATGACATGAAGACACAGGAAGATGCCACACGATGACAGAGGCAGACATCGGAGTGATGATGCATCTGCAAGCTAGGGGCCCCAAGAATCTCCAACAACATCATAAACTATGAGAAGGACATGGAAGATTCTCCCCTAGACCATTCAGGAGAAGCGTGGCCCTGTCAACAGATTGAGTTCAGACTTCTAGCCTCCAGAATTGTGCAAGAATCAATTTCTGTTGTTTTAAGCCCTAGGTACTTAGTCAACAGTACCTAGGAAAATCTTACAGGGATAGCCTTCATTCCTTTCCCGCTAAAGGTGCCCGGGAGTGTCTGAGAGGCAGGTTTTCCAAGAGAGCCAGGAGATCACTGTGAGCTTCCTTAAATAATCAATGAATGGATTTATTTAATTTAAGGGTAGAAAATCTATTAGCAACGTAATGGATGCATTGAGCATTTCACTTATTATTATTTGGATGAAAAAGCATTGCCACAGCAACTTTGCATTCCATTTTCGGGACACTTTTCTGCGAGCTTTTCCTGTGTCTGATTTTCCCCTCAGCGGGAACTTTGGCTAATAAAGCTTTTGCTGCAGCATGCACGCAAGCTCCCCGGGGGTCTCTTTCCTCTGCTCCTGAAAATTTTCGCTTCTCTCTTTTAAAAAAGAAGGCTATTGAATCCTTACAATGTTCAAAGCTCTGAAAGGAAGATAAGCCACTCAGGTTTGAATGATTAAGACCATTAAAACATACACAATAGAAGATGGGACTTCAAATCCAAATAAAGTACAATTGCCTAATGCACATCAAATGGGATTTATTTTAAACTTCTCTCTCTTGGTCACAGACGTAATGTGAGGCAAAGTTCTGGGACTTCCGCTGCCTGCCCTTCTCCTTTCTTGCTCACAGCTCCTTCTGGAAAAGGGCTCTGACCTTGGATTATTTTTCAAAACTGGGCTCTTTGAGAGTTTTAACTGATTTCTCCTCAAGGGCATAAGGAAAAAGACGATTATGCCAATAAGAAAGTAAACAGAGAGTTCTGTTTAACTGGGAAAATGACTGGCAGGGGAGTGGGTGTTTCAGGTGTGAAGCTCACTTGGTGGCCAGACACAGGACAGACACACTCATCTCCATGCAGACCTCTGTACCGTAATTCCAGAGGTAGCTTGCCCTTTTATATGCAAGAAGAAAGTCACCTAAAAAAGTTTTCCTTAAATTGGAATAGTATTTATTCTTATCTGTATCATCAAAAAGCCTATAATAGGAATATATTCACAGTGGAGATGACTTAAGATTCTATTTACATGAAGGACACTCAAGCCTAAATCCTCATTTCAGCTGACAATCTCAAATAAGGGGCGAGCATATTTTTAATTTTTTTATGTGTAATAAAAAGACAGCATGAATGATATGACTTTTAGCCACGAGCCTATAGATCTTAGATTTGACACAATATATGTCAAGGGTATAATCTGGGGAGAAAGGCCATCATAGAAGCACCATGAAAGAGAAAAGTCAGTAACTGAAAGTTTCCAAATGCCATCAGGGAGACCCTGGGCATCATGTCGGTCATGGTCATCCAGGAAAATAGCTGGGAAATGACACCATTTTGGAAGCCATTCACCTGACAGAGAAGACATGGCTTTGTGAATAAGGGGTCAGCTCATCATGCCTTCCTGAGTACCACAGAGATGCAAAGGGTCCTACTGCTTTAGAGGATAAGAGCACAGAGCTTGGGGGGATCACTTAGAGTGAGCAGAAGCAAACCTGGACTTAGTCTGGGGGAGGCAGCCCCTCATTTCTCAGGATTGCTATTCTGATACACTCTGAGTATAGCCTGCATAAACCACAGCCAGGGTCTTGAGCTCTTGGCATATCCAGCAAGGACATTAGGGCCTCTTGGAGTCCATGGGGGATTGCCTCTCCCTACAAATCTCAAGGGTAAGAGAACCACACAAACACACTATGTAGACGAGGATGCAGAAAAATTAGAACCCTTGTGTGCTGTTGGTGGGAATGCAAAGTGGTGCAGCCGCTGTGGAAAAGAGTTTGGAGCTTCCTCAAAAACTTAAAATGGAATCACCATATTCAGCAATTACACTTCTAGGTATACGTCCAAAAAAACTCAAAGCAGGATCTCCACGAGACAGGTGCACGCCCATGTTCAATGCAGTATTATTCACAATAGCCAAGAGATAGAAGCAACTCAAGTGGCCATTGATGGATGAATTGACACCTGGGTCCGTTCAGGCTAGGAGAACAAAATACCATAGACAGGGTGCCTTCTAAACAACAGAAATTTACCATTCACAGTTCTGGAGGCTGGAAGTCTGAGGCTGGTGTGCCAACATGGTCAGGTGAGGGCCCTCTTCTGGGCTGCACACTTTCACTATGTCCTCACAGGGCAGAACGGGGTAGAGATATCTTTGAGCCTCTTTTACAAGGCACTATCATTTCCAAGAGGGTTCCACTCTCATGACCTAAGCACCTCCCAAAGGTCCCACCTACTAATACCATCATCACTGTTGGGGGTTTGGGTTACAGTGGATGAATTTGGGTGGGACACTAACATTCAGATCATAGCAATAGATAAACAAAATGTGGTATAGCAATACAATGGAATATTATGCAGCCATTAAAAAGAAAGAGATCCTGTCACATGCTACAACATGGATGAATCTCAAGGACATTATGCTGAATGAAATAAGCCAGTCACAAAAGGACACATACTATATGATTCCACTTACACGAAGCATTTAAAGCAGTCAAAATCATAGAAACAGTTAGTAAAAATGTGGTTTCCGACGGCTGGGAGAGGAGGAAGGGGAAATTTGTGTTCAGTGTGTTCAGACCTTCTGTTTTACAAGATGAGAAACTTCTAGAGATGCATTGCACAACAATATGAATATACTTAACACTACAGAACACCCAAAACCGGTTAAGATAGTAAATTTAATGTTATGTGGTTTTTTACCACAATAAAAATAACTATTTTGTATTTTCTTTGTTTTTTTAAATCCTTTCAACACCTAGTACTTAATTGAACAGCAATATATACCTGTAGTTTAAAAATAACAATTACTGTGTATTTTTAGCCTCTAGTCCTTTCCCCATAGGGAGAAATGCTATTTGTAATTTGTTGTGTATCTTTCCAGAATTATTCCAAATGTTTGCATGCATATGTATTTGTTCATCTCGGGAACTTCGAATGGGAGCACAGTGTATGTATGCATCACTTTTCCTTGCTTTAAAATAATGTTTCCTGAAGCTCTTTGTCAATAAATAGATTTACCTCCCTCTTTTCAAAGGAACGCATTCTATATAATGCTATACCCTTCCATAAAATGGAGGTATCATACTTTATCTATGTGCTCATCTACTGGCAGAGAACCAGATCATGACCAGAAACAAGGACGTGAGCATTGTTCACATAAGCACTTTCTGTGCAGCTCACGTGTCCCCATGGGACTCATTCCCGGAAGCGGAATTTCTACTTGGTGTAGATTTAAGGTGCTGCTCCTTTGGGATTGTCATCTTCAGAGCTAAACAGCAGGTGTTTGGGACACTTTTATTTAATTTTATGGAAATCACCCTCCAAAGGTTTGTGAGAGTGAACTTTTCACGCATTTATAAACTTCTCTGTTTCATTTTTGTTTACTGCCTATTTCTATCTTTACCCATTTTTTTTTTAAAGATTTTATTTTATTTATTTGACAGAGAGAGAGATAGAGCAGGAACACAAGCAGGGGGAGTGGGAGAGGGAGAAGCAGGCTTCCCGCCGAGCAGGGAGCCCGATGTGGGACTCAATCCCAGGACCCTGGGATCATGACCTGAGCTGAAGGCAGACGCTTAATGACTGAGCCACCCAGGCACCCCATCTTTACCCATTTTTAAATGATTTTTTAAATCTTACCCATTTATTTATAAGAATGCTTTATAGGGCGCCTGGGTGGCTCAGTTGGTTAAGCGACTGCCTTCGGCTCAGGTCATGATCCTGGAGTCCCTGGATCGAGTCCCGCATCGGGCTCCCTGCTCGGCGGGGAGTCTGCTTCTCCCTCTGACCCTCCCCCCTCTCATGTGCTTGCTCTCTCTCAAATAAATAAATAAATTAATTAATTAATTAATTAATTAAAAAAGAAGAATGCTTTATAAATGAAGAAAACTTACTCTTTGTCATATATATTTAAATTTTCCCCAATTTATGTTTGGTGTCTTCTCACGGCATTTTTTTCCACACATCATTTTCAAATTAATCTGATTTATCAGTCTTTTCTTTTGTAGCATCTGGGTCTCCCATTTTGCTTAGCATGCTCTCTCCAATTATCCATACAAAACATTTTCTAATTGCATCTAGTCCTTTCTCTGTGGCTGATTTATTTTAAATTGTATCTATTTAAGGTATAAAATAGGGATCAACCTTTATTTATTTTTTCCAGGTTGTCCAGTATCGTTTATTGAATAATCCATTTTTTCTCACTGATTTGAAATGCCACATTTGTTTGCTAATTCTATAAATATATTTATTAATGAACCCTATTGTGTTTCTTCACTAATCTTTGCATTAATATGCTAATATAAACAATATTAAGTAGTTTCAAACAGCTAGATTTAAACTTTGTAAGGCATTTTACTAACTTAACAGGAATAATTCCCTTTAATGCTATTGTTTTTACCAATCACTGTGGCTATTTCTGCATGAAAACATTTTAAGATGAAATTTAGAAAGACCTCATTTTATTTCAGGGTTAGTTTAGGATGAGCATACTTTATTACACTATCAAGTCTTGATACCTGAGGACAGGGATTAATCCCACTTTTCTTTTATACCCCTTAATGGTGTCTTAAATATTTACTGGAGCATTTCTTGTCAATTTTATTGTTTGTGATTCTATTATAAATGAGGTCCATGGTTCCTTTATCTTTTAGCTAATTACTTATAGGTACAAAGAGAAATTAATTAATTTTGGAAATTACTTTCATAAGGCAGTACATTGCTGAGTTGTTTTATTTTTTTAAATTATTTCTCAGGAGAGTTTCTTATGTTCTCAAAGAGCATATAACGATAATTTATCTTCATTTCTAATTTTTATGCCTCTTGTATTATTTCCTCCTCTATCAGAATGCACTTAATAACTTGAGAATGTAAGGATAGAGACTTAGAGAGGAGGGCTTAACACATTCATCTTTTCAGGTCACATGGAATAAGTGCTTTTAAAAAGCCCTCCATATTCTCAAAAGTAAGGGAAACCCCAAATTTATTCTCTCTGAGACAAGTTCTGAAATAAGGCAGAAGTAGAGGTTCAAAACTTAATCCGGAGATGAACAAAAAATAAGGGGAAAGACTACTTTTTACCTAAGTAACACAACCCATTTATGAAGACAACTCACACATAGGACCCTCGTGACAGAAATGTTGAGAAGCACTGATCTATTTAATTGGTGAACAGGCATCTATTTTACATCAGTGTTAATACTATTCCCTGCTTAATACTGCTCAGTAAATGATACTGGAACAACTAGGTAGCCATCTGGAAAAAAATCAATAAGCCCGGATCCCTACCTCACACCTTAAATAGATACAAAATGGACTAAACCAGGGATCAAGCAACCTGTAGTCCAGAGCCACATGCAGCTGGCTGCATGTTTTTGTAAACAAAGTTTTATTAGAACACAGCCACACTTGTTCATTTACATAATGCCTGTGGCTGCTTTCACACAATGGAAGAGTTAAATAGTCACAACAGAGACTGTATGGTCTGTAACACTGAAAATATTTGTTATCTGTCTCTTTACAGAAAAAGTTTGCAGACCCCTGGTCTACACCGATATTTCTCTCAGTCTGAGGGAATATTTAGATGACATCCAGCTTCTGAACTGATGCCTGGAAAGTTTGAGGATTGCTAATCAGAAATTCTCATCATCTCAGAGTTTTAAGACTGGCGACATTAACATGTTTTTAAATACTCAAAACCTGACATCCTCTTTTGCAAAATATTAATATTTATTTCATTGCTGCCTTTGTCTATACAAAAGCATAAAATGTGCTTGCATCAAAGGCAGAAAATTGTTCTTACTGCAGGTGGGCATAAAACCAAAGGAGTCATCAGGAGATGTGAACACAACAGTGGTCTCAACTACTACCCCTCACGCAGGGGCCATCTCCTCAAGACCCCAACCAGTCTGGCACCAAGCCACTTTTGAATCTCCTATGTCAAAATGAAAGGCCCAGGAAATCCTCCACAGAAAGCCCCAAGTACACATCACCCTTATGCATTCTGTGTATTTACAGTATCTGTAGAAATTGTAGAGTCGATTGTCACTCCATCTGAGACCAACTATTAGTACAACATCCTCTGAAGCTGAGCTGCCCGAGTTGCAACAGGCAGGAAGAATTTCTAGGAGATCCTGCTGGAGATGCTCCCTGAGCTTCCCTGCCTTCTGCCTCCCTGAGACTCGGCTCAGCGGCATTTCCTTTCAATGACTGCGCTGCTGGAGAAACTTTTTTGGTAAGAATTTAATTTTTCCATCATTCACTTTTCTTGCTTAACACAAAAAGCGTTTTTATTTTTGTGCTCTTTCAATGAATAAAAAAAAAAATCCTACTTTTAATGAAGTAGGTACAAAGGATTGGGAGAGAAACAAGCCAGAGTCCCTGACTCCAGAACAGAGGTGAAATAAGCACGAGATGAATGAATGGAGTA
>NW_023270615.1:16527074-16632049 GCF_011800145.1 Mirounga leonina
GAAGGAAGGAAGGAAGGAAGGAAGGAAGGAAGGAAGGAAGGAAGGAAGGAAGGAAGGAAGGAAGTTAGTTCTACACATAAAGCAGGGAGCACTGACAAAAGCAGTTGTTACAGGACACCCTGCCTCTAGGGAGCCCCTGGTTACTTTGTGGTTGCAGCTCAGATGGCTCATGTACTTCTCTGCCTCAACCTTTTCAGGTGCTCCGAGTTTTCCATGGATGGAATCCAGCATTTATCTCTATTGTCACTGAGACCTGCAGTTAAAGGCACATGGGACCACCTTAGGCTCAATAGGGCATCATCCTTGTACAGCTTTGTGGGGAAACAGTGTTAAACTTCTTCTCACTCTCAGATTTGGCACCAAAAGCCTCCCACTGCATAAATAGCATCCCATGGTTGGCTAAGGTTTCCATATCCTTAACTACCCACCTGGTTGAGGTCTGAGAACAGCTTTCCCTTAATTCAATCCAACAGCCCTTTATCGAGAAACCGTAATAGCCCTGGGCCTCCGGGGAGATCACTTGCTGACCTAATGGCTCTCAGAGCCCAGGAAGGGAAGACATGTATGGAAAATCCAATCGTGGTCCACAATGGTAAGCGCAATCAATGAAGTATGGTACAAAGTCACTGTGATCAATATGCTGTGTGTGATGAGCTGGATGGTTAAGAGGGAGACACCCATGTCCCCAACAAGGCTGAGTACACAGAAGTGACTGACAACAGAATCGTCGAAGTGTCACTCCCGTTCTGCAATAAACCAATCGGTCTCAGAGCTGAACTTGGAACTGGTGAGCCTGGCATTGGCATAAGCCCCATGTCTGACCTCGCAGACCCTACAGACCCTTTCTGCAACCACCCATGTGAGGTGGGGCTTGGCTCTGTTGGGTTGTCTACTCAATAATAAATGTATGCACCTAGACCTGAAATAAACCAACACGATTTAAATGACTGAACTAATATGAATCTGTGTCAGGTGAATTTCCACTTCAGCTCCCAGCAAAGCTTCCTACTTAGCAGAGTGCCTACTTCCTTGCACACAAACACTCTTCCTTATTTCTGATTCAAGTTGTTCTTATCATGATTGGACACGGTTCTTATCCCTCTTTATTTTGAAATCATGTATGGGTCTCATGATTTTTCTATTTATACCAAGTAACCATGGGTCTTTTAAACCTGAATTCAGTATTTGGGGTTTTTTTTGGTTATGCCACATTTCAAACATATCTTAAAAAGCAAACACACATGTACCTGTGATCTGGATTTAACAAGGCGAATATTTTGCTACAGGTGCATCAGCTCCTTCTCTCAAATAAATAAACCACTGCAGACGTAACAAACACCCCCCCCATCCCATCTGTCTTATTTCCAATATTTTCTTGTCATTTCTTCTACCTTAAATCTCTGGAGTCATCTTTGTTGCTCTTGTAGAGCACTATAAGGTTGTTGTGTCTTTCAATACAATAGTAATTAGCTTCACTAATTAGTCGACATTTTCTACTTGGTTTAGGCTGTAAATTATCCAAAGTAGAATAAAGTTTCAAATGGTTTGCTATTTCTCTTTTATTTTCACCCGAGGACCTACTGATAACACATTTTTTCAAGGCAAAAGAAATTTATTCAATAGAATTATTTATACTCAATCCTATGTTTACTTCAAATAATTTCTTTTCTTGTTTTTGTTTTTTTTTTTAAATACATTTTATCAGTCCGTTCTTAGACGAATGCCTTTCTCACACAAACATCCTGCATAGGAAGAAAAATCCACTTAAATTCTAAGTTGTCAGTGCGTTCTGAGTAACAGCCCCATCTTGAATTCCAAAGAGATATAGTGTTTGAATTTGAGTTCTGATGAGTTTATAATGGAAAGAATAAAACACTAATTAATGCAAAATGTACAGATCCAGGAAATAATACAGTTCTCAAAGATGGTACTAACTTTAAGCACTTGGTTGTTATTGATAAAAGCAACGAGAAGACACTCTGGGCTTTGTTCTACTAGGTTAGCGGCTATTGGGGAGAAAGAGGGTGTTCTGCAGCCAAAGGACAATGGAGTGAGGTTCCTAAGGTCCCATTACAGGAAGGATCATGTGCTCAGGGTAACATGTGCATGGGATAAGCTGTGTCCTCCAGGAGAGGTGTGATCTCCTGTGATCCAGGCAGGTAAGGTTAGTTAAGGAACAGAACAATCTCTCCCACAGATGGGACTTGGGTTATTTCAGTCAGCACTTCTGGGATCCTCTGGGAATCTTGTTAAAATGCAGATCTGGATCCAGTAGGCCAGGATGGGGGCTGAAATTCCATATTTCTGTCAAGATCCCAGGTGATGCTGATGGACTGTGGGCCACCTGTTGAGTTGTAGGGCCCATGATAATCCATGTCCTCTCTCTTATAGAGAAGGGGAGGATAGGAGTAGAAAGATGTGATGTACAGGCAGAGGAAAGCAGAGAAATATAAAAGAAAGCAAAGGATCATAAAGAGAGATGAAGAATAGGAAATTTGAAAATATGGCCCTCCCAGCATCCCTCCCTTCTAAGCCCATGCCAGCCCATTAGGGTGGCCACTAGGTCCTTACATGGCTCCACCCAGAGCTCAGGAGCTTCAGTGCCTAGGGTGGGGCAGAGGGAGCCACCTGGTGACGTGGACTCTTCCCACAACCACAGATGTGAGTTTTCAGATGGTCCCTCAGCCGGAGCCAGGCAAGTCAGAATGCTTCCCCAGACTTCTGAACCCATCCTTCTATACAGGGAAATACATGCCAGTAGCTAACCCATGGAAGGTGGAGCGGAGGCGGGGGCAGGGCTCCCTCTTGGGTACAGCTGAGCCAGAGACCACTTGAATCATCCTCTTCACAGTGTGGTTGGACTCCCAAATCACCTAGACTGATTCAGATCTCAAGGCTGGCCCACTCCCAAGACCCTCATAATGACAGTGGCTCACTGTGCCTAATGTTTGTGCAAACAGTGCAGTTTATACTCAATACCCATCTTCCAAGGGGTCTTGCAAGGAGGGTGCCTATGTGACCAGCCCCCGGTAAATACCCTGGATGTTGAGTCTCTAATGAGCCTCCTCCCTGGTTGACAACACCTCACATGGATTACTATAACTTGTTTTGGAGGGAATTCAGCACATTCCATGTGTCCCCACTTGGAGAGGACTCATGGAAGCTTATCCTGGTTTCCTATGGACTTCACCACATGCACCTTTTTCCTTTACTCATTTTGCTTTTTATCCTGTATAAATCATAGTTTTATGACTACACACTGGTCCTGTGAGTCCCCTCAGTGGATCACAGAACCTGGAGATCCTGGGGATCTCCAGACACCTTGGAGGAGAAAAAAATGCAGCTCTGCCAACACCTTACCCAGAGGACCCAGCCAGGTATAGTGGACTTCAGACCTACATAATGGCTCTGTCTTGTGTTGGGCCACCAAGTGCCTGGTAATGTTTTAGAGTAGTAGCACAAAACTAAGAAAATGACAATAATACTTTTGCTAATAAAGAGTGTAAATATTTCAAGGAAATTTTTTAGAATCTTAAATTCACTCTGAAATAAGTCAAGCAGAGAAAGTCAATTATCATATGGTTTCACTTATTTGTGAAACATAAGGAATAGCATGGAGGACATCAGGAGAAGGAAGGGGAAAATGAAGGGGGGAAATCAGAGGGAGAGATGAACCACGAGAGACTAAGGACTTTGAGAAACAAACCGAGGGTTTTAGAGGGGAGGGGGGTGGGGGGTTGGGTTAGCCCGGTGATGGGTATTAAGGAGGGCACGTATCGCATAGAGCACTGGGTGTTATATGAAATTCACTCTCAAATTAATGGCAGCAATCCATAGATTAAAAACAAGCACCTGAAGAATGGGTAGAGCTTCTGGGAGGGTCTGTGCTTTAGGATTAAGAGCAGGTACTCTGTGTGAGAGGGGCCAGAGAGCAGCCAAATCAGCCTGATCTTCTTCAAGAAACGGTAGGTATAATCGCACAATTATCAACTAGTGCTACTCACTGTGGTCAGAGTCAGCCACATACGGAGTCAGGGGCAGAGAGATTAATTCACTTAAGCTGTGGTGATGGCTGAAGGAAATGCAAGGATGAGTCCCTTTCCTAGAGGAGATCAAAATGCAGGAGGAATGCCCGCTCTGGAGCTTCAAGAAGCCCTGAGCTGAGACAAAGGGCCTCAAAGCCAGGCAGAGCAGGGAGTTCAAGAGAAGCGTCCTGCCAAAAGGTAGATTCCACTCATGCATTCATCTAGTAAACATTTACCAGCTTTCTGCTCAGGCCCATGCACCGTGAAGTGCTCAGGACACAGAGGGAGAAGGTGGGTCTCTGTAAGCGAGCTCCCCAGGTGTGGGACACCAGTCTTGACTGAGTGATGGCCGGTAGGACTGATGGGTTCAAGCATACGTCCTCACCTGCGTGGTCTAGGATCAATAATGCCACTATTCTTGACCCTTACTTCCCCTGGGCTCCTTTAAACAAGGTGCCAGACGGTGGTGCTTGGATATGGTTCACCCCAAGCTGCTAAGCTGAAAAACAGGAATTGTCACAATTTTGCAACCATGTATTGGGGTGGGACGGGGGTAAAAATATGAACCTTGATTAATACAACTAAGAATAAGCATGCATTAACACCTGATCTCGAAAAAACAAGACTTAATTTGAAACAAAAGTTCTCCGTATAAATTGATGCTTCATTAAGCTTTAACTGTTATTCATTCTTAATTAATGTTGACCTTAACCCTGGTTTAGACCTGGTGTTCTTAGAATCAGCTCAACATCAGTATCTACTTCTGATCACACATTTGGCAAATGCATGTTTAGGGTATTTAAGTCAGCCAGCCCCCCAAGCACAAATTCTCTCCTATTTTGTTCTTTTACCTAATATTAGACAACTGACTACTTCTAAATTCAATTTAAATCAACATTTATTGATGAACTATAAAGAGGTCCAGAGATAAAAAATTAAATAGACCATAATCTATGAAGTTATACTAAGTAACAGAGTTCTAAAGAAGTTCAAATGAGGCCAATTTGTTACCCAGCGAGTATTAAAATTTTGTTGCTTGTTAGTGTTACAGATAAGCTACGAGCTAACAAGTAATAGCTTTTTCTCTGCTACTTTTCCTCTTACCATGACAAGAAAATTTTTTAAGAGTTACATAATATCCTTAGCCTAAATTAAATGGAAGCTAAACTGTATATTTTTTATTGTGAGTAAATACTCATAAAATTTACCACTTTGGCCACTTGTAAGCATGCAGTTGTATACCATTAACAATCACACTGCTGGGCAACCATCACCACCATGCATCTCCAGAACTTTCTCATCTTCTAAACTGAAACTCTGTCCCCATTCAACAGTAATTCTCCATTCCTCCCTTCCCCAAGCCCCTGGCAAGCAGTTAAAGTGTATTTTTTTAAAGATTTATTTATTCATGAGAGAGAGTGCGTGTGAGTGGGGAAGAGGGGGAACCAGAGGGAGAGGGAGAGAGAGAATCTCAAGCAGACTCCCCACTGAACGCAGAGCCCGATGCGGGGCTCGATCCCAGGACCCTGAGATCATGACCTGAGCTGAAACCAAGAGTCAGAAGCTCAACCGCCTGAGCCACCCAGGTGCCCCAAGTGTTTTTTTAATAAGAAGAAGAAAGTAATTCCTTCCCCACCTGACAAATCTTCTTCAGGCCACACCCCTCCATCCGTTGCCCCATCAACCAACTGCAAACGAGGCCGATGTTTACCACACTCTACTCTCAGAGCTCCTCCTTCAGGGCAGACTTCATATATTTTGATATTCAAAAAGTCAGGCAAGCAAAATTTAATTCTTCTCAAAGAAGCAAGGGTATGTCATCAGAAGCAGAAACTACATCAGCGGTGTAAGATAATTTAATATAGTTATGATTCCAAAGAATCCCAGAGATCTATCCCCCATGAATTACAAGGGGCCACACAGGTGCCCAAGTTCCTGCTGGAGCTGGACCTTTGTCCCTCAACACGCCATCATCCATAGGGAGACTGCCCATTACGTGTATTTTTAAATGTTTGGGGTCCTTCAGAAATCTCACTTAATCATTAGAGGACTCAGAAGAATGAATCTCCTTAACTGAACAACAGCAAGGTGATATCAGCTACTGGATTATGGAACAAAAAATACCGTAGGTTGTATGTGACTTCATTCCTTCGATTTCACACTATGTTAAGGAATAATGGGAAGACGTTTTTCCATATTTCATTACAGTACAGAATTGTTTTACTTTTACTTATTTCATAAATTAAACATGGGCATCGTATTTTAAAATGCCACACGTGTCTTATATTCACTTGAAAACATTTTCAAGTACTTTAGGAGACTCCATCTCTATATTTGATCTGACAGATTTGCAGCAACATGGAGTAACTGGTGTAATTCATACTCTGACAAAGGTCTCTCAGTGAAGGAACATACCGAGATGCTTTCTTCCCGTCGATACTGCTTCCAGTTCCTCCCGCCGTCACTGAACATGAGGACGTAGCTGGTCACCCAGTCAGAGCTCCCATACCCTCCCTGGGTGGCCACAGCTGTGACCTCCATTCTCTCTCCAAGGTCAATCTGCAGCCACTGGTATTTATCTGACACAAGTGGAGACCAGCCACCAGCCCCTTTGAGTGGAAATAGAAACAGGAAAAAATAGTAAAGGGAAAGAATTCTTTAAGAGCTACATTATCCTGTAAGAATGGGATCATAAATAAAATTTATGAAAATCATAGTTCCAAATTCTAGAACATATAACCCCCCATGATTATACACACACACACACACACACATACATGCACTCAAAACCACGGGTTAAGTAAACAGATAAATCCTACATTCATCATTAATTGCTTTGGTTTTTAGCTCATAACCCCTGACTCTGCTGTCCCCCGGTCCCACGCAACAGGTGGACAACTACACACCATGTTTCCCACCATGTGGCAATATCAGCTTAAAACTAGTGTCTTTACTGGCCTGTATGTATGACTTACCTTTGGCTGGACCTAAAGGAAAATATTCAGACCATGGTAGAACTAAAAAAGCCTATTTCTGGAATCCGAACACGAGAAAGTACCATAGTGAATGTTGGGGTAAGAACAGTGGTGATGGGGGCGCCTGGGTGGCTCAGATGGTTGAGCGCCTGCCTTCGGCTCAGGTCATGATCCCAGGGTCCTGGGATCGAGTCCCGCATCGGGCTCCCTGCTCCTTGGGAGCCTGCTTCTCCCTCTGCCTCTCTCTCTCTGTCTCTCATGAATAAATAAATAAAATCTTTAAAAAAAAAAAAAAAAGAACAGTGGTGATGGCCAAACCGTACACTCGATATGCTTACAGATTCATGCAAGAAACAGGCATTTCAAAGAACGATCTGAAACGCAGCATGGCAGGGACGGAGGTGAAGGTTTTTCTGTGCAGGGAGGGAGAGCTCTGAGAGGCCGCAGGGAGGCTGAGGGAGAACCCCGAGTGAGTGAATAAGAAGGACGTTCTCAGGTATTGGAGAGAACAGCCGCAGAGCAGAAATCATGATGCTTTGTTTGGTCCAGTGAGAAACAGATGAGAAACAGAAAAGTTAGAGCTCCCCGAGGATGTGCTGTTGACATATTTTGTTCTTCTGCTGTCACAGAAACATGAGTTTTGAATTTGGATTTAGATGTCACTTTCACTTTTCTGATTTTAAATTAATAAGCAATAAAAAATTGGAAAATAAGCTTGAAACACCTTCTGGAACCGGTGTTTTGCTAATTATCTGTGTCTAGAAAACACGAGTAATGTAAACAATGCCTAAGATGACAAAAGGAGTCTTTAAAACAATTTTTCTGGCACTGTTCTGGCACCGCACTTGAGGTTCTCATAATGAGGTCGAATGCGTTAGACTTGATCGTCTATGCATCAGATCGTCGAATGCATTAGACTTGATCGACATTGAGCGTCTTCTTGTGAGGAGCTCTTACTGACACCCACATTCGGTTTGCTAACGCCAGTAGGGCTGAGAGTATGTCAGGAGGTATGTGACACGGTTACAGGATGGCCGGGAGGGAAACGGAAGTGGGGCGCTTGCATCAGGGTGCGGGGAGTCCCCAGGAGGTGGGCACGTACATTTCTTCACCACATCCTCCATTAGTCGCACAACGTGTTCATGCACGAGCTTCAGTAAAGTCTAAAGCTCACAAGTTCTCTAGAACCCAGATTCTTTCTCATTTCTTTCTACCCTGGTTTCCCGCACTGAATCTTTGTTCAAATATTCCAAATTTTCCTCTCAACTCTACCGCAAGCTCAATGCCTTTTCCTTGGACCCAGGAGCCCAAATATGCTGCAGTTTTGGTTGTTCTGTAATGCATTTTTAAACTTTGTATTCTGAAGAGCTGCAAACATGATATAGGGGAGTCCTGTCTACTTTGTACCCAGTTTCCCTCACAGTTAAGATCTTACGTCATCGTGGGACTTGTATCAAGACTAAGATATTTACACGGGTACGATATTAATGAAATGATAGACTTTATTTTGATTTCCCCAGTGTTTCCACTAACTCCATTTTTCTGCCCCAGGATCCTGTTTTGACATTGAGTCTCCTCTGTGTCCCCCAACCCATGACAGTTTTGCAGTCTTTCCTCGCCTCTCATGACTGGATTGGTTCCACTGTTTTGTCCGAGGGTCCCACTAACAGTTGATAAATGGAAGTCTTTCTGTATTCTCTCTGAGAGCTAACTAACAGTCCGAGGGACATTACAAAAATAAACTTAATCACAGTCACAAAAATAAACTTAAAAATTAGGCGTTGGCATTTAGCTGATCGTTTTAACGTGGAGATTCCACGTTTGAAATTCTCTATGGATCAGTTCAAATCTCCGAGGAACTACTCAAAGTCCTGTATCCAGCTCATCCTAGTTGGTAGTAAAGTTCTGTAGAAGTACTGATGATACACTTGCCCGCATTTCGCCATCCTTCCCTGTCAATTTTAATCTCTCGTGAAGCCAGGAAGTATCATCCGCATGGCGTCACCCGCGTGGAGAAGCACAGTTCAGTAAACACATCATGGTGTCTCCAGCATGTTGCCTTGGGACCGGTCTCTCCCACGGGTGTAGCAGCCCACCTGCCAATCAGGCTTCCACGCGCAGCTAAGACCCTGAGCATCTCCTATTCCTTGCCTGCAGTGAGGAGGTGCTACTGGTGTGCAAATTAAGCTCTTTGATTACCTAGAGGCTGTGATCAAGGGATGGAACATCGGAATCCCCTATGCCAGGGGGCGATTCGCTTTAGCGGGATAACACGGTCCCGCAATCCCCAGATCGCTGCGGGGTGCTGATGTGGGCTGCTGGGCATTCCCTCCCGTGTGCACTGCGGACTGTGCGTTCCCACCACCCCCTGCCTCTCTCCAACCTCCGCCACTTCCTGAATAAAGTGTCAAAATGTGTACAAAGGAAAATCTATCCAAGGGGGGCCCACTTGCACAGAACAAAGTCCCAGTGCCTGGGAGGCCACCCCACACGAAATATCCTTCTCACTCCTCGGGAAAATGTGGTGCGTTGGTGCTGTAAGGAGGATGCAGCGGGAGGATGTGTTAAGCACCCAGTGTTTTCTCTCCCATCGGTTGCCGTGCACTGAAGACAAGGGGCTGTCACCGCCGTGGCTTCTAGGTGAATGAGGGGCCACAGCCCAGGCGCTGAGCTTTCCAGTCACCTTATTACTGAAGGGTCTGTTGCCTGCCACTTCGCACCAGATAGAGGTAAGACCGTGCAGTTTATCAGTTACCCAGTATTGTTTGCTGACCACCAACCAGACTGTATTTTTTTTAAAAGATTTTATTTATTTATTTGAGAGAGAGAATGAGATAGAGAGAGCATGAGAGGGGGGAGGGTCAGAGGGAGAAGCAGACTCCCCGCCGAGCAGGGAGCCCGACGCGGGACTCGATCCAGGGACTCCAGGATCATGACCTGAGCCGAAGGCAGACGCTTAACCAACTGAGCCACCCAGGCGCCCCCAGACTGTATTTTATATCCATCTGTCGCAAGGTTTCTGTTTCTAGTTAATCCTGTGTGACTGCTTCCCCTGCCTTTGGTTGGCTCAGACACAGGCAGGGACGAGTCCTCGGGGAGAGGA
Organism: Mirounga leonina; assembly: GCF_011800145.1. Lineage (NCBI taxonomy): Eukaryota > Metazoa > Chordata > Mammalia > Carnivora > Phocidae > Mirounga > Mirounga leonina. The sequence goes on from NW_023270615.1 coordinate 16,537,178, forward strand.
AAGGTTGAATGGGAAACTCTCAGCGGGGCCTCAATTACTCTGCCCACTGATCACGATGACAGTGACCACGGCTCCTGGTGGTCACAGGGCTTGCGCTCTCACAAACTGTTGGCTTCACACAGAGAAGAACATTACCTGGGGGAGAAAAGCCAAAGCTTATGCCTTCTTCATCCTTCAACAAATACCAGAGCAGCAAACTGTGAGAGACTATTAACTCTAGGGAACTAACTGAGGGTTGCTGGAGGGGAGGGTGGTGAGGGGATGGGGTCACTGGGAGATGGGCATTAAGGAGGGCACAGGATGGAATGAGCACAGGATATTGTATGCAACTGATGAATCACTAAATTCTACTGCTGAAACTAATACTACCCTATATGTTAACTAACTTGAATTTGGAAAAAAAAAAAAAAAAAGATATCCATGGAAACAAAAGTCAAGTGGGTTAATTTGAAGTGAACAGACCTACCCATCCTCAGGGCATCTATATGCAGAGCAGATAAATGGCTAAGCTGCAATTGTTGCCAAGGGAAGTCTCTCCCCACGATCATTACTCCATTGTCCCAAATGGGATCTCATCCAGCGGTGGGTGCTCTTTCCTCACTTACACGCATCTCAGTCCACAGAAGATTTACTCCAAGTTCCAGGCGGGGCCCAGCGTGCGAGGGAAGAGCAGGAGAGAAGCAGGAACCCCTTGCTGCCTTCCCCAGGGAGATGACCGACATCCCCAGGAAAGGGGGCCCGGGAGGCAGCCGGGCTCCGTGGGTGGGTGCCCCCTGACCTCCCCACTCAGAGGTCCTCGCGCTGCACACGCTGAAGCCTGGGTCAGACCCTGCCCATGTTACTGAGGGGATTAAAGCATTTGCTGCAGTTCTGATTCCTTAGGAGGCAATTCCAGCTACCTCCTGGTAGCATTTCTAGCTATCGGGATGGAGTAAGCCCAGAAACCCCGCCTCTGGGCTTGCCTAGGTGTGCTCTGCTTCCCTTCCCGTGGCTTCCTGCACTCTGCTAGCAGCCTGAGCGGGGGGACAGGACGTTTCCCACAAAATGCATCCAGAAGGGAAAAGTCAGCCCCAGCTGTCTAATTGTAAACCACATTCCTGTGCAATGTGAAGATACCCTAAAATGGCCTTGTAAACAGACCCTTCAGAAGTTAAATAAAAATATGTGTTCACCGGTCAATCTGAGTTTGTATTAAATGCCAGTGATCTTGAGGAAAAGAAAGCACCCTGTAAGCATTCATGTGTGCACCCTCCCCAGGGACAACTTGCCGTGCCCTTAGGCACCGAGCATTCCGACTGCAACTGCGGCTCTTTCTGCATAAAATAAACAAAAATCTGTCAATCCTGTGTGTTTTGTTTTGCTGTTCTCACATCGATTCCTGATCACTTGTTAAAGGAACATAGAGTAGAGAACCACTGAGATCTGAGCTGATCCAAGGTTCTCCAGCTCTGATTCGTTTGAAGTTCTGCACTGACAAAACCGTAAGATGATTCTGCTAATTTCTCACCTTAGAAACAGAACAAGAATTGCCCAGCAAGCCTATAAGAATCTAAACAAGTCATAAATCCCTCATTTATGACTGAATAAAATGTGTGACTGAGCTTATTCATGTCCCGTGAAATCTCTAGGTTTACAAGGAGCGCGGCTCTGGGATGTATCCTCATTCTATGAAAGCATCATCTCAGCAGCCCCCTGAGTTATGCAGAACAGACAGGATATCCGATCATCCTTGAGGCCTGTCTGAACAGCGGCACCTCCCTCTGCTGTGTGCAGACCAGTGGGGGGGAGTCCAGGCCGCCTGGAAGACCAGGAGGCCAGGCCAGCACAGTCAGCTCCACCGCCCCCAGCACTCCCCACGGATGCTCCGCTGCTTGCTCTCAAGGCAATGTCTCCTTTTTAAAAAAAATAAATATGGTGGAGGATCATGTCAGGAAATGCAAGGGTGAGATGCTCAGAAATAAAACCATGACAACTAAATTATCCACCCATTTGTGACTGCTTGTCAGCCAAATGCCTCTGGAAAAAAAAAAAAAAATTCCCACTGATGCTAAAACTTGCATTTTCTTTAAGGATGTTGTACGGCTTAATTCGTAGCAATTTGTAAGCACGCCGTGAGAGCCTCCGATGAAAAGAGTCGCGTACCAATTACCTGCTATACAAAATAGAATATCATAATGAATGCAAAAAGGGTGAGGCTTGAGCCTGGCAAAATGTGCATGCTGCTGACGAGCAGCACTCGGGGTGGGGGCATTCAAGGGATTGCACTTGAACGTGTCAGAGCAAAGCCCACTCCACCACCTCCCGTCAGCCCCTAGTCCAGGCAGGTCTCCCTCCACGTTCATGGTAGCAGAGCAGGTGACCACAGGGCCCACGGAGAGGAGCCAGTAGCCTTCGTCCCTGGCTATGGTCTTCCTGGGTCACACATGAAACATGCGGTTCAGGACTCCTGTGTTGATTTCAATATGGCACCTATGTACCAGTAGGGAATCCCAGGTGCCTCGTCAACGATTGCTAACTGGGCCTTACCACTTTGGCAGACATGAAGGTCACCTTAGCTGGTACCTCATTTGCCAGGAATCCTGGGCAGAAAAAAAAGGAAATTCCTAGAAGGGGCAATGCAGTTGAACGTGACTGGAGGGAAAATCAATGTAAAGATTAAGTGTTTTTGTCTTTCCTTAGGGAAGTTATTTGAATCACAGCCTTTATTCCTAAGTAAATTCTCAGTTGTTGATCTCGGCTCAAGTCATGATCCCAGGGGCGTGACATGGAGCCCCGTGTTGGGCTTTGTACTCAGCGTGGAGTCTGCTAGTCCCTCTCCCTCTGCTCCTCCTCTCACTCGCATTCTCTCTCTCTCTCTAAATTAAGTAAATAAAATCTTTAAAAATAATAAAAATAAAATAAAATTATGTACTGACTATTCTCTCACTACCCTATACATCAGGTAGATGCAGTAATCAGCTACATATAAAATCCCTGGCAGGAGCCATGATAGTTCGGATGTTTCTATTTTTCCATAAAAATATTTGAAAGCTCAAACACTGCTGGGCAAAATAAGAAACTAGGGAGGTAAGACAGACCACCTTCTTTACAACCTCCAGGTACCATAACATAGACCAAGGATATTTTAACCATATAATCAGGTAGTCTAACATGATTTCCATCACCAGGTCATGCACTGAATTTTCAAAAAAGCTGAAACTACTACATATGAAGAATCATCATCATTATTATAATCATCCACATTTTATACAATCCACATTTTACATCATAATATCCTAAACTGAAATGAACTAATCTGTTCTCCAGCATTTACAAAGGCAAAAGAAATGTCAGGAAAGAATCTGGAATGCTGGCTTTTATTTTTTTTAAGATTTTATTTATTTTTTTGAGAGAAAGGGAGAGAGCACACAAGCGGGGTGAGGGGCAGAAGGAGAAGCAGGCTCTCCTCTGAGCAGGGAGCCCAATGTGGGGCTCGATCCCAGGACCCCGGGATCATGACCTGAGCCGAAGGCAGATGCTCAACCCACTGAGCCACCCAGGCGCCCCTGGGATGCTGGCTTTTAACAGAAAATATTCATAGATAATCCTTCAGAAGGAATACTGATAAACTGTGCTGTCTGAATCTTGCTTTAGGAATGGGTATGAAATCAGATGGTAAAATGAAGGAATATTTAGTGAAATGTGTATTGTACACAATCAGAGTAGCAACAACCACAAGAAAGAACCTCGTCAGTTGATTGCCACGCTCTTTTTTATTTTTTTAAGATTTTATTTATTTATTTGACAGAGAGAGACACAGCGAGAGAGGGAACACAAGCAGGGGGAGAGGGAGAGGGAGAAGCAGGCCTCCCACCAAGCAGGGAGCCCGATGTGGGGCTCGATCCCAGGACCCCAGGATCATGACCTGAGCCGGAGGCAGACGCTTAAAGACGGAGCCACCCAGGTGCCCCTGATCGCCATGCTCTTAAAAACATTAATTTAAATCTGCAAAGAGAGATCTGAATATAGTAAACACATTTTATACTTACCATTTTACAATGGTTGCTTTTCATATTCTAAGTTATTTATTTTTTAATTAAATGTAATGGAAATAAATTCATCTTAAACATTGGGATTTTCCCTTCCGATGCTTATAAACTTTCCAGTGCCACCACGCTGACAGGACCGGAGGCCTGAATCATAAAGATATTCTGTGTATGCAAATCAGAAACACAATACACAGGCCCCTTGGGATCCTTTAAACTAATTAAGTATGGTGCTTATTTAGTTTTCACAGTCTTTGGGCAACCACTGGAAAGTTTAGATGTTAAGCTGGTATTAGAGTAACCACCAGACCAAAAATAGTAAATTTGATCATTTAATTATTAATTGAAAACTGGCTTCAATGAGAAGATATATTCACTGAAGTACTGAAAGTTATCATGACTGATGCTTCGTAAATATCTGGAGGAGTAATTATCTGGCCAGAAGTGCTTCTTCATAGTAAAAGGCCATGAAGGTGGTCATCAGTGGGCATGCTCTCGCCACCTATACTCACCAAAATCCTTCACTGTGTCCTTACTCTGCCCTACCAGTCTATTTGATCATTTGTGGGGTTCCCGCATTTGATTTTTGAGGACACAATAAAACTCAAGCTATACTTAAACTGTAATCTTAGAAATACCAAATTAAGGGAGGAAAATGCTCCATTCCATAGTAATATCTTCAGAATTTACATTTACATGGGACACAGTCAATTTAAAATTTTACTTTCTGAATGAATCATTCACCAAAAGAGTTAATCCATCCCTTTCAAAGGCAGTAAAACATTTGAGTTTTCAGCATATGTATTAGCTTATTCAGTCTGCTGAACTATTATTCGTGCAAAAGGGAAAGTAACTTAGTCCATGACACTCAAGGAGCAAGAATGAATGAATACCTCTTCAAAAAGTAAGCTCTCTTCCCACGGATATGAAGAGAATCTATTTTCAACAAGAGCCTTTGCCCAGGCTCCTCCCAGGCCAGGTCCTGGGATGGAGCTGTCTCCCCATCACTATCCTGTGGGCAGCTTCACATTTCACTGATGCCAGCCAGTGGCTTGCTGGTGTTCCCCAGTGCCCGTGACGTTGGCTCGTTCGTTTGTTGTTTTAGTTACCCACGATAAGCGTACTTGACTAGTCACCCATCCATAGAGTGCTCTAAAACTAAAAAAGGATGATAAAATAGGAAATATTCCAGAGCCTGCAATAATTCCCTTCTGATTTGCATCTCATTTATGATCATTTGCAGGCCATCAACAGGCAAGGGAAATGTCAGAACAAACAAAAAAGATGAATACTAAAGACGAAGGAAGCTAGCAAATGATAAAATGTTGAACCTGCTGCTTCATCTTCATTAAACTGCAATATAATTACTTTTTGAACCATGAGAATGAATATTAAGTAAGAATGATCGTTGTTCTCTCTGAGAAAGAATCATGATGGATTAACAACAAGACGGTATCGGACTCACCATCTCTGCGATTAAGACTTGCAAACCCCGGGCCGTGGCTGCTGGACAGCTCCGACGAGCTGCTGAAGGACTCTCGCGGCAAGGTGGACGCCAGCGGAACATCACAGTTATCTGTGCGGAAAATACCAAATTCAGATGAACCCCCTGCTCCAGGCTTTCCCGTCTTCTTCCTTTCCTCCTTTCCTGCTTCCTTCCTACTCTCCCTCCTCTCCTTCTTTCTTCCCTTCCTTTTTAGTTAACAGGCTAAGAAAATGCTAGAACCTACGGCAAACATCAGTCTCCATCAGATGTGTGTTAGTAAATGTTTAACAACAGGCTCTTAAAGCCCTGATTGGTAGCATTTGCCATCTTCTATGGTGCAAATACTCCCATCATAGGCAATTCCAAGCTGTCAGCGTGATGTCACCAACCATGGAACTGGAAAGAGATTCACACGTGTCACGTCATTCTATAGTATTTCCACCACGCAGATCCAAGAGACCGAAATAACCTCAAGAGCATAGGTAATAGTAAGATGCCATGAAATAGAGTAATAAGTGGTGAGTTTGGAGAATTTACCTTTGTTTTTAGCATGATTTACTTAATTGTAACTTTATATAACTTAATCTTTAATAATGACTGTGTTTTAACAACTGGCTTACAAAATTCATGAAAAGTTAACGATTGGCTCTTGCTAGCTACTAAAAGTTTGTTCCAGCCCATTGCCCCTCAATGGATAACTATTAGAATTATTCCCTTTAAAATCAGGAAGAAGACTTTAATAGGCATCACCGCTTCTGTTGAAAGCTGCTCTCAAAGTCCTACCGGTACATAAGAGAACATTTAAAAACTAAAAGAATCGGGAAAAAAAAAAAAAGCAACTGTCATCACTTTCAGACGATACGATTGTGGAGGTAGAAAATCCAAAATTAAGTACCTGACTGGCTTAATAGCTCAATATCCCAAAACTGATTTCATTTTAAACTCTAGCTGGGGTTAGATGATAAATAGAATAGCAACTAATAACAAAACACATAAAGTATCTAAGAATGAATCTTACAAAACTGTGCAAAACATTTATAGGTATTATTATAAAAACTGTATTGAAAGACATTAAAGCAAAACTGCATAAAATACAGACTCCAGGGCGCCTGGGTGGCTCAGTTGGTTAAGCGACTGCCTTCGGCTCAGGTCATGATCCTGGAGTCCCGGGATCGAGTCCCACATCGGGCTCCCTGCTCGGCAGGGAGTCTGCTTCTCCCTCTGACCCTCCCCCCTCTCATGTGCTCTCTCTCTCTCATTCTCTCTCTCTCTCTCAAAAAAAAAAAAAATCTAAAATACAGACTCCAGTGATCACAACCAGGAAGACAGTATTTTTAAAGTCTCAGTCATCCCCAGTTTGATCTAAAGATTCATTAGGAGTCCAATCAAAAGCCCAAGAGGCTTTTTCATAGAAATTGAATTGAGGAACCATGACTCAGGAGTTCATAACATGGGGTACAGATATGATTTAAGGAGCTTGTGAAGACAGAGAAAAACTACATCTTTATTTTCATTAAACCCCCAGCTGAAATTCAGCATTTTCTTTAATCATGAGCATAGACAAACCACAGCATTTTCAGTAGTGCTCATGCTTTGTTGTTTGTTTGTTACCATCATAAGTTACAGATATTCTTATAGCAATCATTGTCACAGATATCTAGAAATATCATTCATGTTCTTCCTTACTTCAAAATAATCGTTATTTATTCTACTCACCAGTAGATTTTGTTATTTAATGTGCTAATAACTAAGGAGACTTATTATATTACTATTTCTAATTTATTGACATCAGTGCTTCACTGTAACTGACATATATATATATATATATATATATATATATGTTTTACACATTGCTCTGAGAAGGGGACACAGACTTCAACAAAGTACCAAAGGGGTCTGTGGCAAAGGAAGGCGTCAGAAGTCCCTGTGATGGTGTGTGCACAGGAAGCACAAAGTGTTGAGTTATTACTGGGGTATTATTCGTACTTCAGAAAACTCCAGAGGAGGAGGGTTATCTACAGTTCACAGTCAACTGAGCTAACTTAAGTATTAGCCTAGAAATCTCTCAGGGGGAGCAGCATGTTGAGCAGACCTGCATTATTCTCCCCGTATGCAGAGGGTTTCTGGAGACCTCACCACCACCTTGAAGTCACATAGCAGACTGAGGGCAAGAGAGGATTATTCCCATTAACTGTGTGTCTCAGGAAGCCTTCTCTCTTCCCAGCCCTGGCCCCACACAGTGTCCTTTAGGGATCTGTCCTGATGCCACCCTCTCCGTCCCCTCTGTTCACACTATTGTCATCTCACCACTTATGGTCTCCCCTGAAGTTGGAAACTGAATGAGAAGCTAAGCATAGATTTTGGAACCGGACTTGGGTGGGGTTGGCATTTATCAGGTTTGCCTACTCTTGGGAGTGTCACTCACCCTTCTCTAAGCCTTGGTTCTCTCCTCAGTTCAATGGGAAATCACACAACAGGACAATGAAGAGACACACAACTGTACAGTGAAGAGACACACAGCTGGACAATGGGAAATCACACAACTGGACAACAGGGGGTCACACAACTGGACAATGAAGAGACACAACTGTACAGTGGGGAATCACACAACTGGACAATGATGATATCCCATAATTATACAATGGAGAGTCAACCCCCACAACTGTACAGGGGGGAGTCACACAATTATACAATGGAAGTCACACAGCAATATGGCAGGGGGTACAATGGGGACTCACACACTAAGAGGACTGCTGAGGATTAAAAGTATTTGCTTTTATTATTCTCACTATGGTAAGACACACTTTTTAAGTTCCTTCAAATGATGCTATAACAGGGCACCTGGGTGGCTCAGTCGTTGAGCGTCTGCCTTCGGCTCAGGTCATGGTCCCACGGTCCTGGGATCGAGTCCCGCGTCGGGCTCCCTGCTCAGCGGGAAGCCCGCTTCTCCCTCTCCCACTCCCCCCTGCTTGTGTTCCCTCTCTCGCTATGTCTCTCTCTGTGTCAAATAAATAAATAAAATCTTTAAAAGAAAAAAAAAGATGCTATAAGGACATTTTCCCCATACAGAGATGTAAAAGGCAGTGTTCAAGGTTCCAAACCATATTGTCATTTTTTTATTCTTTCTTCAAAGAAGGCATATGAAGCTTAGTCTTTAAAAAAAGAAAGTAATAGCTTTTGTGCTGTAATCTTTCTTGGAAGAACAATTTATAAAATTTATTTTAAAATGACAATTTTCTTTATAACCCTAACTTAGAAGCTTCAAAAACAGTGTTCCAATCTATGCCAACATAGTAAAAGTTGAGAATATGTGTGGTCAAAAAACAGTGGTCACATCCTTACAGGGAACCTAGAGAGGAGATACTCTGGATTTGCACAGTGCTTTTCAGGCATTCAGTGTGTTTCTAACGAAACTTAGTCCATGTAAGGTGAAGGCTCAGGAGCCATCCCAAACCTCCATTATCTTTGTTTTCAACTTGAAATGTCTATATTTTCTACTAAGATTCCTGAAGCAAAAATGGTCAAGACCCAACTTAATTTTCTTTTTCTTGGCATCATTATAAAACACTTGAATCCGACTAAATGAGTATCATTCTTATGAATAATATGATAAATATTATCTCTATCCAAAAAAAATATAGATGATTCCTGAAATGTTTCAAAGCTACAAGAATTATTCACAAATTATGGTTTTTAACAAGTGAGATGGCAAAACAATTTTAAAGAACCACTATTTATCACTTAGAGGGAAAAGCAAGTTGAGTACAAATAATAAGCTTATGAGAAATAACATATGAAAATAGAGAATATTACAGTTAAGCTAAAACAATTTTATTTCCCTTCATAATAACCACTCATATTAATGAGAGTGATTCTATGGAATAATCTTAATTTTGAAATGCACTCATCCTTCAGTGGTTCAAATGTACTCAAAGTGAGGTTCTCGGAGAAGCTTAAGAATTCTAAAGGAAAAGTGATGGTCCATTGTCATGTGTTTTAGAGAAAAAACAAATACACCACAATTGTTCATGATTTATGTATGACTCAGATCAGAGTGCTAGGGACATCCTTGTGTGCATTCTGATATAATAAATTCATATTTATGAAATACTCAAACCTTTTCTCACTAGTTGTACCTGTTACAACGCCATTTTAATCAAAAGCCTATTGTATGTCTTACCTACAGAACAGCCTTAGACTGAGATTATAACAATATTTCAGCTTCTGTTTTTGAAAATTATATATTTTTCCAGGTGAAATCTTAGAAATTCGGAACTTCACACAACTGGGGGAAATATAACTGGCTTTGGCCTCCCAATCTAAGTGAGCTGATCTGAGGGTTTTCCAGGCTCTTGACCTCCTTCTAAAACTACTTAAATCTACCCCTCCCCACAAACAGAAAACTACTCCAGACAGACTCCCTTAGTTAACCACAGCCCGTTGGTAATACATTTGCTCTGGTTTCTTTGGCACTTCAAATTCAGTTTATACTCGATTGTGTATAAATGGTGTATTTTCAGGGTGCATTATCTTCTGGATGAGATTAAAAATTCCTCAACACAGAAAATTCATGTTTGTTTGTTGCTTGTTTTTCACCCTTCAACATATCATAACGGACTTCAGACCCTGGAATGGAAGAGAAAGTATGACACAAAGTCCCCTCGACTTCTGGCCCTACTTGCTCCTCCCACATGGGCAGCTCGAATCAAGGCCCAGACCCACGCAGTGGTGCCCCTTGGCCACTGGACCAGCAAGAGCATCTGAACTCAGAAGAACCTGAAGATACCCGGGAATCTTTCTCTCTCAGGAGGATCGAGGCCCAGAGCTAGGTCGCTGCTCCAATATCCACCATTCCTGGTGGCCCATCAAGGACTCTGAGAGCTTTGTGAACATCTGGGGCCCCCTCCCCACCTTTCCCGAGGTGTGTGCTTACAGAATCCCAATCCATACAGGGTCCTGATCCATGTCTTCAGCACTTTGGACCACAGTGCTGAACTTGGCCAAGTCTTTGGGGGCACTGGCCAGTTTCCAACCCTCTGGTACACACATAGTGGAGAAGAGGTAATGCCCCCCTGATAATCTATAGGACATTCCAAGTTTGTAAGCATGGCATGCAGGATGCTCTAGTGACCCTTACATAATTCTCCAGCTCCATCTCACCCACCCCCACCCTCACTTGCCCCTGAAAATACGTGCTGCTGTGTGTTCAGATCTGCAATTACCCCATGTGGGTCTATACTTGGCACCAATTGGGCATCCCATGAGTTTGAACAACTGTGGGTCTGAGTTGCTTAGTTTCATGATCCTCAAAGCCAGCCTGTTGGGAAATCAGGTGGAGGAAAGCAGAGGTGATTTCAGATTTCTTGTCTGTTCCAATAAGTTATGATGCCAGTAATGGAATATAGTTAAATCTCTGTGAGAACAAAGTCAGAAAGGGCAAATTACTCCAAGTTCCTCGCTAATTTATTTATTTCACCCGTGGAGAGAGTGCATGCTTACCCATTAGCACAGTCCAAAGTTAAGCACTCTTGTTTTTACTTCTAGGCTTCCTTCCTTTTTTTTTTTTTTTTAAAGATTTTATTTATTTATTTGAGAGAAAGAGAATGAGAGAGAGCACATGAGAGGCGGGAGGGTCAGAGGGAGAAACAGACTCCCTGCCGAGCAGGGAGCCCGATGTGGGACTCGATCCCGGGACTCCAGGATCATGACCTGAGCCGAAGGCAGTCGCTTAACCAACTGAGCCACCCAGGCGCCCTAGGCTTCCTTTCCTATCGTAACCTATGTCATGAATTATTCCAAAGGTTTGGTTTAGGTTCACTGTATTAAATCAGAGCTATTTAATGAATAGATCTAGATCCAGATGTTGCCTGTAAAATTATTCCTCAGCATTGAAGGATTCACTTTTTATTGTAAGTCAAATGGTAACACTACAAAAACAATTTGCCATTAATTTTAGTGGTGTGATATAGCAAACTAATACTCATTAATTGCAACTATTATTAAGTATAAATTTGAAATAATTATTGTTCTTATAATTAAATTATACCTCATATTCCCTCCAGCTGAGTGAATTCATACTGGTAGTGTTTCCTTTTTTAGATCAAAGCATTTGTAAAATGTCTTACATATTTTTGAGAAATTTTTAAATTACAAAATAGTATATTCGAAATGCTGAATCCAAATGGTAGAGAAGATGTAACTGGGCAAATATTTGTTAATAAAAAGAGCTCCCTGCCTAATGATCTGGCTTTGAAGTTCCAGAAAATCTGCAACTCAAAAGCACAAAATCACTTTTGAAAGTCTTCTTGTTAGAGCACAAATCAATAAAATTGAAAATGGGAAATCAATGGACAAAATCAAAAGCTGGCCCTTTGAAAAGGTCAGTAAAAGATTCTAGCCAGGCTAGCTTAAAAAAAAGAGAGAGGTCACAAATTACTAATATCAGAAATGAAAGAAAGAACATCACTAGAGATCCTGTGGACATTAAAATGGATAATAAAGAAATAATATAGACAACTTTATACCCACAAATTTGATAATCTAGATAATGAACTAATCCCTAAATGATACAATCTGCCAAATTCACACTAGAAAGATGACAATCTGTATAGGCCTATATCTATTAAAGAATTTGAATCTATAATTAATAACTTTCCAAAACAGAAAGCACCATGTCCAGATGGCTTCAGTGGTAAGTTCTACCAAATATTTAAGGAAGAAATTTCACCAATTCTCTACAAATTCTTTCAGAAGCTAGAAGCAGAAGGAATACTTTGTAATTCACTTTATGACAATTGAATTACCCTAATACCAAAACCAGTCATAAATATTACAAGAAACCTATAGACCAATATCTCTCATAAACATAGAAGCAAAATCCTCAACAAAATATTAGCAAATTGAATCCAACAATGTATAAAGAGAATTACACATCATGAACAGGTGTAATTTAACCCAGGTATGCAAGACTGATTCAACATTCAAAAAGCAATTAATGTAATCCACCACATCAATAAGCTATAGAAGAAATATTACACAATCATATAAATAGATGCAGAAAAAAAAGTATTTGACAAATCCAACACCCATTTGTCATAAAAACTCTTAAACTAGGAATAGAGGGGAACTTCCTCATCTTGAAAAGGAATATCTACTGAAAACAAAGTTAAATCATACTTAACGGTAAGAACTTGAACCTTTCCCACTAAGATCAGGAACAAGACAAGAATGTTCCCTCTCCCCATTCCTTTTCAACATCCTATTGGAAGTCTTAATTAATGCAATTAGACAAGAAGAGGAAATAAAAGGGATATAGACTGGGAAGGAAGAAATCTTTGTTCACAAATGACATGATCATCTATGCAGAAAATCCAAAACAATTGACAAAACAAAAACAAAAACCTGGAACTAATAAGCAATTATAGCAAGCCCACAGGATATAAGGTTAATATATAAAAGTCGATTGCTTTCTTGTATACTAGTAATGAACAGGTTGAACTTGAAATTAAAAACACACCACCATTTACATGAGCATCCACAAATATGAAATACTTGGGCATTCATCTAACAAAATGTGTACACAATCTATACAAGGAGAGCTACAAAACACTGATGCATAAAATCCAAGAACTAAATAAATGGAGAGATAGTCCACATTCAAGGATAGGAAGATTCAATACTGTTGAGATGTCAGTGTTTCCAATTTGGTCTATAGTTCAAGGCAATATCAATCAACATCCCTGCAAGTTATTTGATGGATATCAACAAACCAATTCTAAAGTTCATGTGGCAAGGAAAAACTACCCAGAATAGCCAACAGAATATTAAAGTTAGAGGACTGACACCACCAGCTTCCAGACTTACTACAAAGCTATGGCAGTCAAGACAATGTGGTATTGGCAAAAGAACTGACAAAACAGATCAATGGAACAGAATAAAGCCCAGAAGTGGGCCCTTTTGACAAAGGAGCAAAGACAGTCTGTTCAACAAATGGTCTGGGAACAATGGGACGCCCACACGCAAAGTCATGAGTCTAGACACAGACCTTTCACCTTTCACAAACATTAGCTCAAATCAATCACAGATTTAACTGTAAAATTCAAAACGATAAAACTCCCAAAAGACAGCACAGGAGAAAATCCAGATGACCTGTGTTTGGCAATGACTTCTTAGATACAACACCAAAAGCAGGATCTAGGAAAGAATTGACCAGCTGGTCTTCATGAAAGTTAAAATTTTCTCCTCTGCAAAAGTCACTGTCAAGAAAATGAAAAGACAAGTCACAGGCTGGGAGAAAATATTTGCAAAAGATACATCTGACAAAGAACTGTTCACCAAAATATAAAAAGAACTCTTAAACTCAACAATTTAAAAAAAAAAAACTCCATGTAAAAATTGGTCCAAAGACTTCCAGGCACCTCAACAAAGAAGATTTGCAGATGTCAAATAAGCATATGACCAGAGGCTCAACATCATATGTCATCAGGGAAATGGAAATGAAAACAATGAGATACCACCACATACCTATTAGCATGGCCATCACCTGGAACAGTACCGACATGAAATGCTGGCAAGGATGGAGGGCAAAAGGAACTCTCATTCATTGCTGGTGGGAATGCAAAATGGTACGGTCTTTTTGGAAGATAATTTGGCAGGTTCTTAGAAAACTAAATATACTCCTACCATGCATTCCAACAATTGCACTCCTTGGTATTTACCCAAAGGAGTTGAAAACTTACGTCCACACAGAAACATGCACGCACTGTTTATAGCAGCTTTACTTGTTAATTGCAAAAACCTGAAATCAAAGTGTCCTTTAGTAGGTGAATGGATAAAGAAACTGTGGCACAACCAGACAATGGAATCTTTTCCGCACTAAAAAGAAATGAGCTATCAAGCCATGAAAAAAACATGAAGGAACCTTAAATGCATATCACTAAGTGAAAGAGGCCAATTTGAAGAGGCTACATACTGTTTGATTCCAACTATATGACATTTTGGAAAAAGCGAAATTATAGAGACAGTAAAAAGATCAGTAGCTGTCAGTGTTTAAGAGGTAGACAGGAATGAATAGGCAGAATGCAGGGGATTTGGGGGCAGTGAAGCTACTCTGTAGGATCCTGTCATGGGGGATACATGTCTTTATACATCTGGCAAATCTCATAGAATATACAACACCGAGAGTGACCCCTAACATAAATCATGAACTCTGAGTGATAATGATGTGTCGATGTAGGTTCATCAGTTTGAACAAATGAAGCACTCTGGGAGTGATTGCTGATAATAGGGGAGGCCGTGCATTGGTGGGGAAAGGGGGAATATGGGAAATCCCTATACTTTGCTTAATTTCACTGAGAACCTAAACTGCTCTAAAAATAATGCCTATTAAAAAGCAAAGTCTTGGGGGCGCCTGGGTGGCTCAGATGGTTAAGCCTTCGGCTCAGGTCATGATCTCAGGGTCCTGGGATCGAGCCCCACATCGGGCTCCCTGCTTGGTGGGGAGCCTGCTTCTCCCTCTCCCTCTACTGTTCCCCCTGCTTGTGCTCTCTCGCTCTGTCAAATAAATAAATAAAAAATCTTTAAAAAAAAAAAAAGCAAAGTCTTTCTTTTTATCAAGAACTGAGAATTTACTTAAGAATAAAGGCTGTGATTCAAATAACTTCCCTAAGAAAAGACATAAACACTTAATCTTTACACTGATTTTACTCCAGCTATATGTCAAGAAGCCTCTTTGTGAAATTTAGCTCTAGCACTTGGCCAAAAACCTCAAGTCTGTTCCTTCCTGGTTTTAAAATCATGCAAATCTGTGTGACTTCCAAACCTCAGAGGAATCACAGCCTTGGGGGAGAACTGTTCCAATTTTCTCACGGGTTGCCCTCCTTCCACACCCTAAGGAGCCAAGGATTTGCACCTGTTTGAAAGGCCACATTTTAAAAATCCCAATTATTATCCACTAAGGTCCCCCCAAAACTTACATTCAGCAAAAGGCACGGATACCCAATGGTGACTGTGATTCCAGAATTACAACTGGTGCTATTTTAATGAATCATCCTGCTTCTCATGTAGGATCAGCAGGTTTTGTAAAGAACCAATATTTATCTTTATTTCCTCAGCTTCTAGCGCAGGGCCTGGCACATGGTAGGCCTCTGATAAATGTGTGCTGAATTAAATTGGCCACAAGTTGGAGAACAACTTTCTTAAATCTCCATATCTAAGTTATATTTCATCTTGACACATATTGAGCTTATACCATCGAAACAGCCAAATTCATCCTGATAGGAAAAGCATGCCGTCTTCATTTCCGGGCCAGGGGCGGGGCAGGTATGTGACAGTGAGACACATATGAACACGGGTAAAGAAGGGGGTTCTGCGGGGCGCCTGGGTGGCTCAGCTGGTTAAGCAACTGCCTTCAGCTCAGGTCATGATCCCGGGGTCCTGGGATCGAGTCCCGCATCGGGCTCCCTGCTCTGCGGGGAGCCTGCTTCTCCCTCTCCTACTCCCCCTGCTTGTGTTCCCTCTCTCGCTGTGTCTCTCCGTCAAATAAATAAATAAAATCTTTAAAAAAAGAAAAAAAAGAAGGGGGTTCTGCACCAGCACAAGGGGACGGTTTCAGGAGACATTCTTGCTCCTGCCTTCACATATCAGTAAAAGTCAACAACCCACCACACTTGGAATATTTTTCAGAAAGAATTTACAAACGGAAAGAATACAACATCTCTGCATGAGAAGAAAGTATCATCTCTAGATGTGTCAAGATTGTACAATTCTGTGCCATACAAATTCAGGGGGAAACAGGCACAGCAAGAGTTTCTTGGACACTGATGCTCAAGGGACCTTTCTTCACCCATGAAATTATGTGGCTTCCCCACAGGACTCGGAAGGACACAGAGGTGCTCTGGCTGAAGGGTGGCACGGGGTCCGGATGCTGCACCTGCTGAGGACTTGCCCAGACCCCAGGCAGGACCTGCCAATCCCTGACATCAGTGAGCATCTGTCAGCAAACTTGAACACCAGTAAAAAGCACCTGGGGCATTTTTAAATATTGGCATTCTCCCGCCCCCGCCATTCTAATTTAGTGAATGTGTTTTACCTTGAGCCCCACCAAACCAGAGTATTTCAGATACAACTGATGGGACTTGTGTACTCAAGACAGACACATTCTGCTCTTCAGAGGACAAAGTGCACACCGTCTGTGCAGTGCGTGCAAACCTCGACTGTGGGCAGAGCAGCTCAACGTGGCCACTGGTTTTCATGTGAGCAGCCGCGGCACCCATGTTGTGTCTGTGGGCAGCATTTAAACCAGTATTGGCGAGCTGGCGGGTAAAAGACACGACTGCAAAAATCCGAAACCCTATCATGCTCCTCCCCGGAAGGACGCACTTGAGAAAGCCAGCTGTTGACTCATCTTAGTATTGATGTTGCCCTACACGTTTTGTTTAAAAAGATTTTAACTATCCACAGCTCATTAACTGGAGAACTGCCTGGCTGGCACATAAATCTGAAATACCCAATTCTAGGGGCAAAGTCTAATATCCCACAAACTATACTCACATTGTTAGAATGGTCACAGAGCAATCAAGTGTGCCTGTTCTTAATTGTTCTGTTCATACATTGTTTGCACGAATTACCAAAATACTGTAATTCTCATAAAATCACATAGCTTCATTCTGTAAATGTTGCTCCTCCATAGGCTGCTATACTTTGCTTAATTTCTCTGAGAACCTAAAACTGCTCTAAAAATAATGCCTATTAAAAAGCAAAGTCTTGGGGCGCCTGGGTGGCTCAGATGGTTAAGCATCTGCCTTCGGCTCAGGTCATGATCTCAGGGTCCTGGGATCGAGCCCCACATCGGGCTCCCTGCTTGGCCGGGGAGCAATAGCTAATAAATATTTCTTGAGTGAATAAATAATTTATTTTGAAACTTGGCACAAATTTTTTAAGTTTCTCAATTTTCTCCAC
Organism: Mirounga leonina; assembly: GCF_011800145.1. Lineage (NCBI taxonomy): Eukaryota > Metazoa > Chordata > Mammalia > Carnivora > Phocidae > Mirounga > Mirounga leonina. Next base: position 16,554,647 of record NW_023270615.1, read on the forward strand.
CCCAAATTTGGAAACAAAGTTCCCTCATTCCCTCTCTACTGTATGATGGAAAAGCAATTGAAAAGTACAGCACAAAGTTTTTAAACACTTACGAAGAAACATGAAAGGGTTTAGATGTTCATTTATATTGTAAGGAATGTTTCTCCTGAAAGTCGACGTGACTTTAAAGGACTTAAAAATGTTAACCAAAAAACCTAACGACGTCCTATCATATTTGATCCACAAATATTATAACCAATGGTTGAATTTTTAGGACAAAACTTAGGTGACGTGAGAACTTTTTATACTATCTTGGAAAGAATATTTGGTATTTGGGCATTTTCACTGGAAAGAATTTAAGACAATAAAAACAGGGCGCCTGGGTGGCTCAGTTGGTTGGGCGACTGCCTTCGGCTCAGGTCATGATCCTGGAGTCCCAGGATCGAGTCCCGCATCGGGCTCCCTGCTCGGCGGGGAGTCTGCTTCTCCCTCTGACCCTCCCCCCTCTCATGTGCTCTCTCTCTCAGTCTCTCCCTCTCAAATAAATAAATAAAATCTTTAAAAAAAAAAAAAAGACAATAAAAACAAAATAACTAACATATCCCCAAGCTAAAGACTCACTGCTTTATAAGAATGAGAAACAATACACACCATTGCAAAGAAATATGTATTTTGTGCTTTAAATAATCAACTGGGAGGTTCAAAAAGCTTGTGTGACTGCAGATGAAAGTCTGGTCATGAGCTTTGTTCTGTAATTTGGATACACTTGCCTTTTGTTCTCTCTCCCTCCTCCCTCCTATCCTCTCCTTCTTCCTTGTCTTCCTCCCTCCCTCCCTTCTTTCCTCTGAGAGAGTCAACAAGGGATAGTTGTTCAAAACAGATCTGCAGTTGGTGGCAGCAAGTACAATCAATCCAGTCCAAGCACGAGTATTTGCACATGACCCTTCCGCAAAATACCGTTCTTCCCCATTTTGTTGGAAGGGGAAAAACACAGGGCAGTAATTTCTTTGTAGAGTTCCAAGAATATATACAAAATACATGGGGGGAGAAAGGAAGGTTTTTATATTATGGAATTTGATATATTATGGAATTTAGATGATTCTTAAAGTTTCAGTACAATCCACTCACGGTTAAGTATTTTCTGGTCCAACCCACTGAGATGCTAGTAGAGTACAGCATTGTTGTTTAATGTAATGTTTACCCAGAAATTATTTAAATTTAAATAGTAACAGTTCACTGAAAACTTGGGTCTCTGCCCAAAAAATTTCCATAAAACAATCATTTTGTTTAATGGTTCATGTTTATTCAAAACTAGAGGTCACTGCTGTTACACAAGTGGAAAATCCAACCATTTTTAGGAAGCGTGCGTGTGCGTGTGCGTGTGTGTGTGAGTGTGTGAGTACATGTATATCAAGTAAATGCAAACTTAGATTACCACTGAATAAAGCAGTACGTTTTCAGATATCTCATTAGACACATTTACAAAGATAATATATCTATTTGATGTTATTTTCACAGGGTGCAACTAAACTTTTCTTTTAAAAGATTACTCGAAGAGGGTGGGTTTTTTTACTCCTCTACTAACCTTCCGAGCCATGCTGATATATAGCACTCCTGTCAAAAAGAAGGGGAAATGTTGAAATGTTCGGCAGCAAGTAGAGATTTAAAATTCACAGCACGTGGTGAAATATACCATGTACAGCTCCTGCCTTTTCTTTTATAAACCTGACTCTCTATCTGCACCATGTAGGCATTATATAAGACCACAGGACTTAAAATTAGTTTATAAAAGATACAAATCCCCTAACCTCAGAGAACTCCAGATTTTAACAGAAAAATGCATGATAAAATCCAATAGTTTGTTCTGTTTTAAAATATGAGAAATAGCTCAAGATTTCAGACACCCGTAAAAAAATGTCTCAGTAATTTATCAGCAATAATTGTTGAAACTTCACAACTTCATAAGTATACTAGTAAAGTGTTATGAGCATGAATTAATTGTGTCACCTAAATCCACCCATGGTGCCAACTGTCATACTTAGAAATCGCCGTAACCCTAACAGCAGTCCATAAGAAAAGGAGGTTAGGTGAAAAACCCCACACACCTAAATGATCCCATCCACTGTTTTCAAGTATAAACACATTTTCTTTGTTTAATCAAGAATACTCTCAGGGCGCCTGGGTGGCTCAGTTGGTTAAAGCGACTGCCTTCGGCTCAGGTCATGATCCTGGAGTCCTGGGATCGAGTTCCGCATCGGGCTCCCTGCTCGGCAGGGAGCCTGCTTCTCCCTCTGACCCTCCCCCCTCTCATGTGCTCTCTGTCTCTCTCATTCTCTCTGTCTCAAATAAATAAATAAAATCTTAAAAAAAAAGAGAACACTCTCAATATCTGATAAAAGACAAATCAATAAACATACAATCATATTAAAACATGAAACAGAAAATATGATTTTTTTCTAAAGAGGAAAAAAATTTCATTATGTTGAACAGCATGCAAAATATCACATTTAATTCATTTTCTGCTGATTATCCTTCTATTTTTAACACAATGCTTACTCTCAATTTTTGAACAATGCCTCAAGCAAAATTTTACTTATTTCCTGAAGAATATTAGCAAGAGTTTACTCTCCCTTGTCATTCTCCCCACTCATGACTGTAAGTTTCCATCTTTTTGAAGATTTTATTTATTTATTTGACACAGAGAGAGACATCGAGAGATGAAACACAAGCAGGGGGAGTGGGAGAGGGAGAAGCAGGCTTCCCGCCAAGCAGGGAGCCCGATGCGGAGCTCGATCCTAGGACCCTGGGACCATGACCTGAGCTGAAGGCAGACGCTTAACGACTGAGCCACCCAGGTGCCCCCAAAATTTGTATTTATTTCTGCTTTTCCTTTTGCTTCTGATCTTACTGCTCCAATAAAGTCAAACAAGCTCTCATTTCATTATAGCAAATTAGCTTACATCATTATCTTTGGTGACCAAAACTGGGACCGTGTTTCCCTGGTTTTCCCATTTCCACAATTTTCATTTGACAATTGTGCTTCATTTAACTCAGCACAACATGAGCTTCTGTAATGGAAACACATTATTCCTTTTCAGTTTTAGGAAATTTTCTTTTGTTTTTATGTTGATAATTCTTTGAAATTTATTAAAACTGGTTTTTTGGTCAAGTAAAAATGTAAATATTCTATATATAGTTGAAAGCCCGAATAATATTGTCCAATATAATCTATACCCATAAAAATAAAACCTGGAAATAATTTATTCATATCTCCATATCCTTATCACTTCATTATATTTTATTTTACATAGTTATTTGTCTATTTTATCCAAAGCTTTTTTTTTCTTCCCTTCTCTTTTTGTTTTTGAATAGACTGCAATCTGTCCCCCACCTAGTCCATTTTTTATTCTATTGGTTTGGAATGTATACTTCCTATTACTATTCTTCTTGTGGGCCTCCTTAAAGTTTTACACTGCATTTTGGTTAACAGTTTAACAAAGCCTACCGTTAAACAGATTTTAATTCTCTCCATAGAATAATGCAAGGATTGTAAAATGCTTTATGTCTGATCATCCCTTTTCATGTTTATTTTCCATTGCTCACATAGATTTATCTTGTCTTCTTTCTTTTCATTCCACCAACTGCACACTGATATTGTACGTACAACTTTGTTGTTGCTTAAATGTGTGATCAGATTTGCCCACTAGCTACTAGATTCTTACCTCTCATACCCCCCTGTGTAATCATTTCCTTTCTTGCTAAACTTATCCATCCACATTTCTTTAGTGAAGGTTTGTTGGGCTTTAATACTCTTGGATTTTATTTTTTCTATGAATAACTTTATCTCACCTTCATTATTGAACCATAAAGCAACAAGTCTACAATTCTTTTTTTTAATTTTATTTTATTATGTTATGTTAAGTATTCCATCTCACAAACTTAAGAGTTCATGTCTCTGATTTTATTATTTGTTTGTTATTCCTATCTCAGGTCACTCTCATCAGCTTCTCTTGATCCTGGTGTTCAAGAGTTCCAACATAAAGTGTTGCTGTGGGTGGGAATTTCTTTTTCTTTGTATTACTAGGGATTTGAGGGGTTTCCTGAATCTAAAGATTGGTGCCTTTTCCATTCTGGGTAATTTCTATAGATTACCTCTTAAGTGTTTCTTCTTTCCACATCTCCTCCTTCCAGAACTCCTATCAGACACAGAGATCTTGTTGCAATCTTCTCCCTGCCCCTTGGCCTGGTTTTCATATTTCCCGCCTCTCTGTTTCCCTGTGGAACATGCTGGTTATTCATTCCATGACTGTCTTCTAATTTGCTAAGTCTCTCTCCACCTGTGTCTAATCTGCCATGTCACCAGCCACTGAATTCTTTACCTCAGTGATAAAGAATTTCATTTCAACACTGTTCTTTTTCAATTCTGCTTGATCATTTTGATCATCTGTTATTCTTTCCACTCTCCCCATCTTTTATTTCCTTACACATATACAACAAATTGTACATTCTAAATTGATCTCAATATCTACATTTATTTTTATCTGATTGTGCAGTTTCTTATTTCTTCTGATTTCCCTCATGGTGCTTTGTGTCTTCTATGTGCTTTATATTTTTATTTTTATTGTGAGCATGTGTTTCCTGGACATGGACCCATGAGCCTAGATGACTGCAGAAGCAAAACACATTCAACAGGAAGACGAGACATGAGGAGACAGAACCGGAGGCAGAGGGAGAGGGATGAAAGTCCTGGTGAGAATGCTGGTGGAGTGAGGTGGCTGTAATTCAGGGTCAGTTAAAAGAGGGGATGAAAGTGGTGAGTGAAGAGAAGGGACCTTTCAAGGAGAGAGAGAGAGAGAGTGTGTGTGTGTGTGTGAGAGAGAGAGTGTGTGTGTGAGACAGAGTGTGTGTGTGAGAGAGAGAGTGTGTGTGAGACAGAGTGTGTGTGAGAGAGAGTGTGTGTGAGTGTGTATATGTGAGAGTGTGAGAGAGAGTGTGTGTGTGTGTGTGTGAGAGAGTATGTGTGTGTGTCTGTGAGAGAGAGAGAGTGTGTGTGTGAGAAAATAGATGAAAGTTTTACCAAGGAAAGTAAGATCATCTTTAGAAATATTACTCTGGCAGTAGGATAAACTGGATTAGAAGGATGTAAGCTGGTGACAAGGGAACCATGGAGACAATTACAGAACATAAATTCCAGAAATATGGAGGGTTTGAACAAGTCAGTGCTGGAATAATTGAAGAAAAGGCAACAGGGACAAATTGAAGAGAGAGCGCTAAACCTAATCTTTCAGAATCAAGCAGTAATGCTCCCTCTCTAAGGATCCACACAGGTGTCTTCATATCCATTTTAATTGAGGCTGCATCCCAATGTCTATGCAAATATGTTTGGCTTGGAGACTAACACTCATTTAACAATCATAAAGGCTGAACAATCTGTGTTGATGGCCAGCTACTATGTATCCTAGAAGACTTCAGAAAAAAATAGCCAGATAAAAGAAGGGTCAGTTTCAGGAGCATATTATCTTGATCTGGGAATCTTTCTTGGCTAATGGAAAAATATATGAAATTGAAAGAAGTTAAAGATTAAGAGTGTTAATAACAAGTTAATCCAAAGAGCAAAATCTAAGGAACTTTATTGTTTACAGAGGTATGATATTACAGAAAGCCAAAACTTAACCAATGTACTGTACAAGGTTCTGATTCTGTACCATAGTCTTGTTTTTAATATTCTTATTAGGTAATATTATCTTAATCTTCCATCATAGTAATAATATTTTGGATAATGGAAATACCCAGTACAAATGTTTTTCCTTAAAATATTGCTTATGTCATTATTCTACCCAGGATCATGGACTAAAGTCACATTTCTGATTTTATACTTGAGGTCTACAGGAGAAATAATAGTGGCTAAATTTTACTCAGGATTTGCTATGTTCCAGGCAATATTTACATACATTAATTAATGCAATCTTTCCAGTAGCTCTATGAGGTAGGTTACTACTATTACTTATATTTTTTAGAGATGCATAAACTGAGACACAGAGAGAATAAGCAAATTACCCAAGGTCACACAATGGACATTAATTATAGAAGCAGAATTCCCATCCAAGCATTCCTATCAAAATTACCCCACCCCTAAATATATGATCATCTCAACAGATGTAGAAAAAGCACTTGACAAAATTCAAATCTATTCATGATAAAAACTCTCAACAAAGTGGGTTTAGAGAGAACATAACATAATAAGGGCATACTTGAAAAACCCATGGTTAACATCATACTCAATTGTGAAAAACTGAGTTTTTCTACTAAGATCAGAAACAAAACAGGGATGTCCACTCTCACCACTTTTATTCCACATAGTACTGGAAGTGCTAGCCATAGCAATAAGACAAGGAAAAAAAAAATAAAAGGCATCCAAATTGGCAAAGAAAAAGTAAAACTGTCACTATTTGTAGATGGCATGATACAATAGATAGAAAACCCTAAAGACTCTATTAAAAAACTATTAGAACTAATAAATTAATTCAATAAAGTTCCAGGATACAAAATTCATATACAAAAATCTGTTACATTTCTATACACAAATAACAAAGTAGAAGAAAGAGAAATTAAGAAAATAATTCCATTTTCAATTGTACCAAAAAGAATAAAATACCAAGAAATAAACTTAACAAAGGAGGTGAAAGACCTGTACTCTGAAAACTATAAAACAGTAATGAATGAAATTGAAGATGACACAAAAAAATAGAAAGATACCCCATGCTCATTCATTGGAAAAATTAATATTCAAAAAAGTCTACCAATTCAATGCAATTCCAGTCAAAATGCCAATAGCATTTTTCATAGAACTAGAACTCTAAATAACCAAAGCAGTCTTGAAAGAGAAGAAAAAAGCTGGAGGTATAAGTCCATTTCAAAATATACTGCAAAGTTATAATAACCAAAACAATATGGTACTGGCATAAAGACAGACATGTAAGTCAACAGAACAGAAGAGAGAGCCCAGAAATAAACCTATGATTATGGTCAATTAATCTACCACAAAGGAGGCAAGAATATACAAGGGGGAAAAGAGTCTCTTCAATAAATGATGTTGAGAAATCTGGACAACTACATGCAAAAGAATGAAACTGGACCACTTTTTTACACCATACACAAAAATAAACTCAAAATTAATTAAAGACCTAAATGTGAGACTTGAAACCATAAAACTCCTAGAAGAGAACATAGGCAGTAATCTTGAACATAGAACATAGCAACATTTTTCTAGGTATGTCTCCTGAGTCAAGGGAAATAAAAGCAAAAATAAAACAGTTGGGACTACACCAAAATATAAAGCCTTTGCACAATGAAGGAAACCATCAACAAAATGAAAAGGCAACCTACTGAATGAAAGAGAATATTTGCAAATACCCAATAAGGGCTTAATATTCAAAATATGTAAAGAACTTATACAACTCAACACCAAATAAATAAATAAATAATCTGATTAAAATGTGCAGAAGACCTGAATAGACATTTTTCCAAAGAAGACATACAGATGGCCAACAGACACATGAAATGATGCTCAACATCACTAACCATTGGGGAAATGCAAATCAGAACCCCAGTGAAATATCACCGCACACCTATCAGAATGGGTAAACTCAAAAAGAGAAGACATAACAAGTTTTGGTGAGAATGTGGAGAAGAAGGAACCCTCATGCACTGCTGGAGGGAATGTAAATAGGTGCATCCACTATGGAAACAGTACAGGGGTTCCTCAAAAAAATTAAAAATAGGGGTGCCTGGGTGGCTCAGTTGGTTAAGCGTCTGACTCGTTTTCAGCTCAGGTTGTGATCTCATGGGTCTTGAGATGGAGCCCCATGTCAGTCTGCTTAAAGATTCTCTTCCTCTGCCTCTCCCCCCATTCACATTCTTTTTCTCTTTTTCTCTCTCTTAAATAAATAAATCTTAAAAAAATAAAAATAGAAATACCATATGATTCAGTAATCCCATTACTGGATATTTACTCAAAGAAAACTAAAACACTAATTCAAAAAGATATACGTACCCCTCATGTTTACTGCAGCATTGTTTACAATAGCCAAAATATGGAAGCAACCCTACTGTCCATTAGTTGATGAATGGATAAAGAAGATGTGGTACATATGTGTATATATGTATATGTATATACATATATATATGTATTATGTATACACACACACACACATACACACACACAATGGAATATTACTCAACCATAAAAAAGAATAAGATCTTGCCATTTGTGACAACATGGATGAACCTAGAAGGTATCATGCTAAGTGAAATAAGTCAGACAGAAAAGACAAATACTATTATTTCATTTATAGGTGGAATCTAAAAAACAAAACGAACAAAGGCAGAAAGAGACCCATAAATACAAAGAACAAATTGGTGGTTGCCAGAGGGGATGGGCAAAATGGGTGAAGGGCAGTGGGAGGTACAGGCTTCCAGTTCCAGAATGAATAAGTCATGGGATGAAAGGTATAGCCTAGGGAGTAGTCAGTGGTATTGTAGTCAGGTTGTATGGTGACAGATGGTAGCCACACTTCTTGTAAGCATAGCATAAAGTAGAAGTTATCCAATCACCACCCAATCACTATGCTAGACATCTAATGTAACGTGTGCCAACCTCCCCCTCTCGTCTATCTGAAAGTGTGGTCCACAACTTTAGTACATTTGTTGAATTTTTGTTTTATGCTATTTGAAAGAACGCTGCTGGAATCATCCTCACTTATATACCTCCACAGTGCCCCCAATATGTCATTCTGAAAATAAGATTAGGAACAATCTCAGGGCGCCTGGGTGGCTCAGTTGTTATGCATCTGCCTTCGGCTCAGGTCATGATCCCAGGGTCCTGGGATCAAGCCCCACATCGGGCTCCCTGCTCAGTGGGAAGCCTGCTTCTCCCTCTCCCACTCCCCCTGTTTGTGTTCCCTCTCTCGCTGTGTCTCTCTCTATCCAATAAATAAATAAAATCTTTAAAAAAAAATTAGAAGCAATCTTCATTTGAAAATAGAGATATTCTTTAGAGGTCGTCATGCCCTTGAGCCAGCTAGTCATAAAAATTTTCAATAATAATAACAGGTTTTGTTGACTCAGAAAATCCCCCAGCCCAGACCAGGGGTGTCAAGTCTGAGACCGCAAAGGGAGCTTGCTCTTGGTGTGGCAGGTTCCTAGACACAGAGTCCATGGCTGTCACGCCAGAGACAGCTGTGGCTCAAATCAACTCAGCCTTCTGGCACTGGACACCCATGCTGAGGTGCAATGGCCATCTGTCCGCCTGCCTTGTCTTCTGCCCTGTTGTGCAGCCAACCTTTCCCACTTGGATGACACACTGCTGCAAGTATCTAGTGGACGAACCAGGCTTCTGGAGACCTCCAGTTACACACTGCTCCCGGGCACCTCTATTTCAGAGCCCGAATATGGAGCCCGGCTCGGGCTTGATCTAGGATCTCCCTAGAAACAGACATCCTGTCTAATGGCCCCTGCCCAGAGGCCTCCGAGTTCCTGCTCATCGGTCCTGGGTAGCGCCCCTGACACCTGGCCTTTTCAGCGCTCCTTGGGGTCCCCAGCAGCTTTTATTATATGCACCAGGCTTCTTATCAAAGCCTCAGGACAGAAATTATGTCATGCATTTTGCAACCGAAAGAAAAGGAAACACTCAAAATCAGCCAGGGGATCTTTCCATGGACAAATGGTGAGCTCAGGGATGCTCATGTAAAAATTAACTTTTTATTAGGCTACCTGCAAAATGATTATAAAACACACATGAGGACACTCCATTTCTTCTGTATACTTTCAAAACAGCGTATTTTCAACATATTAATTACTTCTTTTCTTGGTAAATACTTACTGAGTGCCATCAGCAGAGCTGTAGGGACAAATAACTGCGATTCTGTTTGCAGGAACTTTAAAATCTAATGAAGGAGGCATACACGTAACCAACCATCTGTTATATGAAGCAGATAAGAGCCTGAAAGCTGGTGCTTTCATAATAGATGTTCAACTAATTACCTAAATGGATGGTGCATTTCGCTTCCTTGTCAGGATGATGCAGGCAAAGCACCTGGTCAAGGACCAAGTCCCAATCACTTCCTGGCTCCACCTCGGGTCGGTCAGAAGGCCACCCCCTCCTGTCACAGTCCCCCGATAAGAATGGCCACACAACACAGCAGAGACAACGAGAGTCAGATCTGGGGATTTGGCTGGATGTTTCGGGAAAGTGAATCATTCACTTTTTACTTAACTCGAGAGCCCACTGTCTCTCAGAACTACCCCCTGTCTCCTCAGGAGGCCCCTGCTTTCTTGGAGCTTGGAACAAGGGAATGAACAAGTAAGTAAGTGATCACTGCTTCAAAGTGATGAGGGCCCAAGTCCCAACTAGCGGAAAGCATTCTCTCGAGCAGTGTTGCTGGGCAGCTTGACCTTGGTCATGGATGTGCCAAACGGAGCGCTGCTAGAGCATCAGGCCAGCACGGGAAGCCAGCGCTGAAGGAGGAAGAGAGGCCGAGCCTCCCGGCACAGCCTCACCAACCGGCTCCAACCTTGCCCGAAATGAAATTATGTGCGCCGACAATTCCCTTCTTGGTGTAAGTCCATTTGATGGGGTTTTCTGCCACTTGGAACTGAAAGATGCTTGCCAGTACCCTAATCCTGACACCCCCATTTCTTATTAGTCTACACACAAAATCAAGCAACCACGTAGTCCTGAGAAGTGTTCTTGTGCACGGTGACACTGCCCCCTCGCACTCAGCCCTGACCCCACGGGCAGCAGTGGAGGACGAAGGACACCTCTCTGGCCAGCCCAATCCACGCAGGTCAACCCAGGCGGTCATTCAGCCTCACTGTCCATCCAAGACAACGGAAGAGGAAGATGCTCATGGAGGCTCTGGGGATGAGGGTGCTGGGGACACAGGGGGGCTGCCCAACCTCCTCCCTGGAGAATGGGGCCATGATTCATGACATAGGTGTCTTTTTCATGCTAAAGAGCACACTAGCCTCCCACTCCCTCCTGCCTCGCCTTGCAACAATACACACGAGGGAAAGGATCTTTTTTCTAGGCAACTATGCAACCTGTCCTCCAGCAAATGAGTCCCATTACTTAACAAGGACAGGAGTAAAATCAATCATCGGTAGGGATGTAAATTTCTCAAAGATCAGGTTTTCAGGTTTACTAAATTAGAGCAGGAGCTCATCATGACAAAGAATAGTAAATTCTAGGATGACAATTTTAATCTTAGGATCTAGAAAACCAACACTGTGTTTTCTTAGACTTGCGCTATAATTTAGAATAGATCATTGGACTCTCCCTAGCAGGGAACTGACTCTGATATCTGTCAACTCTATTGTGTTCTATGTCTGCAAAAAAAATTTTTAGGAGTTTTCCTTACACTTTAAGAAAGCTTAGAGTAGGGGCACTTGCGTGTCTCAGTCGGTTAAGCGACCGACTGTTGGTTTCGGCTCAGGTCATGATGTCGGGGTTATAAGATCACGCTGGGCGTGGAGTCTGCTTCAGATTCTCTCTCCCTCTCTCACCTCCCCCCTCGTCCGCACGCTCTGTCTCTCTCCCAAATAAATAGATGTTAAAAAAAAAAAGAAAGGAAGCTTAGAGTAATTTGGTGTTTGCTCCCTTAAACACTGATACACCTTAAGCTATCAACACGCCTTCCTTGAGTCCTCCAATTTTTTTAACTCTTAGCAGTGCCTGCACATCCCACATCATACAAAAGGATGTGCTTTGGAAGGTCAAGATCACAGGGTTTCTTATCAGAACTTCCATGAATCAATGCAACATTGTAAAGAAGCTTAAGACTCACAGACATGCAGCAGCAGCTCGCGTGATGACAGCACGCAGCTATTTATTTTTCTTTCCATGTTGTAATACTTAGTGCCGCAGTGCTCTTATTTGCAAGTTTTAGTCATCAAAAGCACAACAAAGGCAAAGGTACATAATAAATCCTTAATCTTGATAATCTCCAAACATTTGAACAGATGTCTATAGACATGTATTATTTTTCTTAAGTCTGCCAGACCTGAGACACGAAAATAGATCCCGGTTCTTTAAATATTTTCTTCCATAATAGAAGATTTGATCACAATGACTTTCTTTGAGCCGCATCAAATCATTGCATTATTTTCTAATGCTAATTGGGTTCTTTTTAGTATATCTACTGGCCTGTAAATCAAAACGCTACCCATCATCAGCCTCACTGTCCATCCAAGACAACGGAAGAGGAAGATGCTCATGGAGGCTCTGGGGATGAGGGTGCTGGGGACACAGGGGGGCTGCCCAACCTCCTCCCTGGAGAATGGGGCCATGTACACTCCTCCCGGGGAGGAGGATGGGATTAGGGGCGGCGGGTGCGGGACGGCTGCGTACCAACATCTGCAACACAGAGCCTTGGCTGGAGAAGGTAATACTTTCACCTGGGACGGGGCGAATGTCGGATTTCTGAATCACTCACATGCTCAGTAATCCGAACTGGAGAATATCCACCTTACACAACAGTTGATAATAAACAACCCGATTCCGCATAACTGGATTGCCACCTAATCCACCACGTGCCTGGCTCCGAACGATCGACGGTGGTTCCCAGTCCCTTCCGCAGCCCTCTCTACCCATCCACCTCCCCGGGACACGCCAACCCATGCACGCTGTGGTCATTCTCACACCCCTGCCGTCAGTTCACCACTCCCAGAAACAGTGTGCTCAGCTTAACTTTATCAAGCTCTCCGGTTGCCTGGGGATTTATAGATGTTAAAATAAAAAACTCATTAGAACCGTGAGTCCTGCAGGCAGTGCCTAATTTAATGTCTCGAGGGAACAGGTCACTCCTGCTGTCATCCAAGCTTGCAATTTGCCTGCTGGCTCACAAGCTCTAGAGAAATCTTCCATTGGGTCTTGAACACCCCAAGCAAGGGGATGACAGTGGCAGGAGCATGTGGGACACTGGGTCTCAGCCACAGCACTCAAGGGGCCGCCCGAGGATACTGAACCCCTACAGACTCCAAACAAGGTGGGCCAGCCCCTGTCTCCCAGTGGCCCAATGAACACATGGCCTAGAAATTCCTTCTCCCTGGGCAACAACCGTGAAATTAGCTGATATAACCACACGTGATAGAGTATGTGAAAGCCACAGCTCAATAAAACTCAGGACGACATAAATTTACACTGTTTATCATATTCCCTGAATTAACACATCCAAAAATAATTGCATTTGCCAGTTCAAAAAGCAAACTTTTTCACGTGTCTCTCCACGATTTAGCTATAACTAACACACCCCCCATGAGTATCTTATCCAGAGTACTACAGAGTAATAAAAGGCACTGCCCAGATAAAATACATTACACCGTTTTTTTGTCCTACAACTGTGCTACAGGGCAATAAAACCTTTGTAGTTACCATTTGTACCTGAAAAAAAAATCCATTTAACTTGTAACATCTTAATGTCTAAGCTCTGATCAAACAGTAAATGACCAAGTCAGCCATGGGTGCATTATTCTGAATAATTAAACAGTCATGTGGGCCTATTGAACAATGCCCTGCCTAACTGTAAAAAGGTCATGCGGTCATACCCTCTTTTTGCAGTATTTACAAGTTGTGTATAATTTTTCATAACACATGATAAAAGACATCTTTAAAGCATGTAATCCTAAGCCACAGAATTCAAACGGGGAATAACAACTATGTCTATTTTGATGGAACATATTACATTTGGTCTAATGCCTTTCGGAAATAGGCTGACATAAATAATTCAGTTTTTTTAAAAGTTATTCAACACCAAGCACCCCATGCCTAAAGCAGTAACACCAGAGTGGGTGGCAGGTGGGGTGGGCACCCTGCAGAAGTTACTCTGAAGAATTTTGTATGTTGAAGCTAAGCCTTTCAAGGCTCTAAAAAGTTAGTGGGGAGAGGCCCTTGGATCTATTACTTCCAAATTGTTTGAACTATTTTATACTTTTATATTCCAAGTCCGATTTTGATTTAAGGGAGAAAATTAAAATTAAAATTTGCTCAGTTCATTGAGATGTTTCTGTTAGTGAATAGGTCCTTTATGAAGTACTTTTGAATGGTTTGGTGTTTTTTTTTTTTTTTTTTTTTTTCCAAATCAACACAAAGAAGCAGATTTTCATGACCTCTAGTCCTCTCCCCAAAACATCCTTCTAGACCTGGGAGGGTCACTGATGACATATCCTCTGGTCATTTTGTTTGTTGTTGCTTAAAGAGTCTCCCAAAATTGTATAAGCTGGCTCTGTTCTTGCCCATCACTCTGTGTTGAGAGTCACCATGGATGGACTTTGTAAGTTTTTTGTTTTCTCTGTGTTTCCAAAAGTATCCTCACCACCTCAGTATTTCTGGGAAGTGCATTCAAATACTATAAATATGGGTTTGTCAAAGGCTCTTTCCAAAAATTCTGAGCTCCACTGTTTGCTAAAACACGTATCCATATACTCTGTGCTCATCTTCCCCAACACAGTTCAGTGCATCAGGAATGGACCCCCCTATTCACCTGCTCCTTGGGCACAGCCTCTGACAGGCTACCCTCCTGCCCCAGGCTGACGAACTCGGAAGACTGGGCTCACTCCAGACAAACACAAACCCGGCTACTGAGGCAAAGAAAAGCCTGAACCAGTGAAAACATTGGAAGGAGTTTAGTCCACATTAGTCAAGGTGAAACTTCTTTACAGACGATATAGGGCCATTCACTCATGACATTACTGGAGACTGAGTATGCTCAGTCAGCAATAAAGAATTTTAATGACACTTACTGAATTACAAGAATCCATGTCCACTGAAATAACAAGACTCATGAAAAACAAAACCCTCGAGAAGAGACATATGACAAATACATTTACTTAAATAAATGCTCATGGGGTGCCTGGGTGGTACGGTCAGTTAAGCAGCCAACTCTTGACTTTGGCTGAGATCATGATCTCAGGGTCATGGGATCGAGCCCCGCATGGGGCTCTGTGCTGAGTGGGGAGTCTGCTTAAGACTCTTTGCCTCTCCCTCTGCCCCTCCCACATGTGTGCCCATGCAGTGTCTCTAAAAAAATAAATGCTTGTGATTTTATACTTCTTAGCAATTATAGCATTATGTCCAGTTACTAAGTTCTGATGCATATTTTTTACTCCAAATTATTAAGGCTAATCATATCATGAGGTTAGGATGATTCATAGACTACAAGAGCCTCACTATTATATCAAACTGTGCCTGTTATTTATATTTCAAAAGGATAATACTGTGTGATATTTCTATTACAGGATTATATTAATGCACTTTCATCAAAGAAGATACAGTAAGGCTTTAGCACATACAGAAGCCAAGGTTCCAATGAAGGAAGGGTGCAATTCTGGTACAAATCTTCAAACTGAGGTGCTAGCACGTTTATTGCTTAGGTCAAGCACCACGTAGTCCATGAAGATCATGGGTTGGTTTCCCATGGCGGCCAGCAAAATGGCCTTGATCCACACCCCCAATCATGGTCAGACATCTCTCCTATGTAAGTAGGATTTACTGGGGAAAAGGACAGGTGTCGATATATTCAAATTCAGATGCTCACTCCTAGAGCAGCAATTCAAAGTGTGTACCCCACCTGTAGTGGACCAGAAATATATCTTTCTTTCTTGCACTTTTGACGGGAAGGAATCACAAGGAAGCTTCTAGAAAAAATTACAAGTACTGAGATTTAACAAAGTGAAAACAAGTCAGTCATACTTACTAAACTGAATCCCTGGATCTGCAAAAATGTCATCATTCATATCAAATAATCACCACCAATGCCTGAAATTTCTAACATATGCTTCAGTCCTTTTTCGGTGGAGATGGAAAGGGGGCAGCAACCCATCAGCTATAGCTTATACTTTACTTACATGGGGACAATAATGCAGCTATGAATTACCTGTCAGTTGTGTTGTTCCCAAGTGGGGAGGGGGTACACATTACCCCTCAGAGTGATGCACAATCTGGGAAACAGGTTTACAACATTAAATACACAATCAAAATGTTGACATTTTCATACTCAGATTATGTCTCTTCTTCCTCCCAAAGGGTCTTGGAATTCATAAAGGAATCGTGGATTCACAAGGATGATTCTAAAGCGAAGAGCTATCACCTTCTTCCATTTGTGGCTCTGGTTAGGAAGTGAAGGAGCCAACAACAGCCTACGTAACAACTTCCAGAAAGCAGGGCTCTAACTTGGGATCTATATTCTAACTTCCCTCTTGGGTTATTTAAGAGGACAGATCCATATTAGAACACTCTCGTCTTGACTCAGGACAGACAGTTCTAGAAGGCAGACCAGGGAGATGTTCACATTTTTTAAAAAATATCGGGTCCTAAGCCATATTTTGGAGAACGCAACTTGTTTCATCTTCAAAAAGACAGAGAATACAGAGTAACAAAACAAGCTCATGGTCATGGTCATTTAAAAACATTTTCCCTCCTGTGTGTCATCTTCCTGATATAAAATTTCCCACTGATTAAAAAGATTCGTATCGCACATGTGTAATCACTGAGATGTCAAATCTTTCAAGCAAGTCCTGTTCCTTGAGAGGATCTCCTAGGCTGGAACCTTCCCCGGGGCTAACCCCTGGCTGACCGATTTACTACTGAGAACCTGCTCTAAAGAGAGTAACTATGTCTTTGGGTCCATCTGGGGAGAAGATCTTTGTCTTTTTTTACTCATACACAACTCTCATTAATTTCTTATTAGTGCTCAAGAATATTTCATTTTTGTTCATTTTAAAGTCCTGTCTGAAAGGATTATTTGAGTTTTGAAAACACTAAAACGGGGGGGAGGGGAGGGCAGGAGGATATCCAACAAAAATCTTGAGCAATACTGATGTTCATGATTTCTTGTTTGTACCTTAAATCCCACACTGCTGGCAAACTCCTCTAGAATTTCTCAAATGATGGGGCAGAACAAAAAAGACCCCTCTACTTTGACTTAGTAATAACAGATTACAAATACATGTTGATGTACCTTGCTTGTATGCACATATAACACACACTTCCCAAATATGCAGGAGTTAAAGAAACACTGAATTGGTCAAACTAGCTAATCTAGACATGAGATTCATTCACCATTTACTTCTACTGTTACAAATGATGCGACCAGATGAGATTACTGAGAAATTATCAAAGGCAATCTGTGTGGTCTCTATGAATCTTTAAATCTGCAAAGTCATTTAACTATATACTCGACACTTGAAGAGTGTCATCTTTGTGGTGATCTGATCAAGGACTTTAACTTTAGTATCTAAAACGTCCTTAGCAATGCAAATGTTCATAGGTTCTTTAATTTACTGAACTTTTTGCAAGAGTACTAAATACACCTAAACAAACAGAGGCTGAAAAGCGAAAACTAGCATCAGATTCTGGAGAGTCAGCCAGAGACCCAGAGGGACTCAGCCTGGAGACACAGCCGGTTTCAGACATTAGTATCTGCATGGATAGTCAGACGCGGAGCATCCCAGAGCATGTGACTCCTAAGAAGGATGTTCAGCGTGAAAGAACCTGATACCTCCGTGGATTTCAGGGAGTAAAATACTAACTGAAAATAAATAAATACCCAAACAACTGATCTTGGCAATATGCTGTAATCCCAACTAAGGAGACGAGAAAGGCTACAGGGCACTCTGCTTTCTCTCGTGGGAAGGGTTTTTGAAGTCACGTTTCCTTTAAGTAGGAGTGACCTCCAGTGACTTTTTAATGGTACCTCAGAGGAGTACGTTGAATCGTTCTACAATTTATTAATATCAACAAATCATTTAGTAGTGGTCCCCGTTTTCAATTTCTTGGCTAAATGACAAGTGCTCTATTGCAGGATCTAAGGATTTGATTTTATGTAAATGCTCCCCATTTTAATTAATTCAGAGCAGTTGTCGCACCAAGCTAAATTAAAATTGTGTCTGAAACACAGGGCAGTATTTGCTTAACGGAGATTAAGGCTCATTTTTAGGAGTGACTCATACCCAATATGGCATTAAGTGAGCTGATACTAGATGATGACACCACGAAATCATCACAGCCCTGCGGCATCCATGGATGAATGAGTGGGAGAGTGACTTTATGTGTAATGCTTTTTCACTTTAGCAAACTTCCCAGTGAGGGCAGAGTTGGACCCCCAAGAGCTAAATCTGGATACCCAACAGCAAGGTCAGGTTCCGAACAAGCCTGCTAGCCCTTTCTTGAAATACACACTAGCTTGTCCTAAGCCCTACACCTGATTTTTTTTTTTTTAATTTTTTTTTTCTTGAAGGGAATGGGGCAGGGAGAGAGGACAAGGGGGACTTTCTCAAAACCCCTCAAGGAAAGAAAAGCCCCGGATGGAGATTTCAATCTGAACAGCACTCTGAAAACTTTTTCTGAGGTTCAGACTCAGGTGGGCTGAGTCCATGCGGCCAGTAGCATCTTTAAGATCGGACTCAGCGCGAGCTAGCCCAGCACCCAGAGGCTAACGTGTGTAGCCCCGGTGAACCTACAAAATCAGAAGCACACACATCACAACATGCAAAGCATGGACATAAAATGAGCCCGGAGGGCAGGCTGCCTTCCCTCTACCCGTGAGGGGTCCGGCTCTCCCGAGTGGCGGGGACCGTCCAGGGCAGGGTGGGCTGCGCTGCGGCCCCGGATTCCGCAGAGCGCCCACCGCAAAGCGCCCACCCGCCGCTTCCCACTGACACAGTTCCTACAGAACGCATTTACACCAGATGGAGATCAATGACCACGACCGCCCTGCTGGCCTCCCCTCATCGGAAGCTGTTCTCCCGCTGGATCCTCCGCGTCTCCGTATTCTCATGCTGATTTCTAGGCATCACTAGAACTTGAGCTTTCTCAGAGAGGATTGAGCTCACAGACAAAAAGTCAAATACAGGTTTTGCTGTATTTCAGACTTGGCAGGAGGAAAAAGCACGATAAGCCATCCTATCTTGGCGCTGGTACTTGGGGATGTGTTTTTTTTTTAATGCCTTATTTTCAGAAACACGCCAGCGACCTCCTTCTGCAAATATTCGTTACCAATAAAAACACAAATTCTGAGTTGCCAATGCAAGTTTTAAAAGATGGGCTGTACTCACAAGAATTCCCCGCCACTACTGGGCTCCGGGGCCGAGCAGACAAAAGAAAGAGCATCCCGAGGAAGGCTCGCGCGGCGGGGTCCATGGCCCCCCGCCCCAGCACCCGAGGCGTCCGGCAGCGGCTCCGCGCGGGCCCGGCCGCTCGCTCCCGGCCGGGGTCGCGCGGCCTCCTCCGCGCTCTGCGGACCCGCGCGGCCGGCGGGCGGGAGCCCCACCTGCGGCCACACCCACCCCCGCCCTCCCCGCGCCCGCGCTGCGGGCTCGCGCGGCCCCGGGCGCCCCTGGCGGCGGCGGGCGGAAGTGCTCCCTGCGCGGCCCGGGGCGGGGGCGGGGGCGGCGGGAGTCGCCGCGCCTCCGCGAGCCCCGCGCCTTCCTCTGCGGGCCCCCCACTCGCCACGGCGCGCGGTTCAGCGAACCGCAGCCCGGGGAGGCGAGCGTCACGGGCGCGACGATGCTGGAGCATCCGCAAGGCCCTGAGCATTAGCCCTGACGCTGGGAAAAGCGTCTTTCGTGGGTGTCGGTTTGTTGTGTGGTTTGTTTTTTTTTTAGTGGGAAAGATGAAGTTGGGAGAGAAATAACTGATCGGGTTGGAAGAAAACCTTTACATGTATTGAAAACTCATTTAATGATTCATAGTAGGAACACCTAATGAACTCCATACTCGTGTACCAGATCGTGTTGAACATTCTAAACTTTCCCAGTGATGTATGTCCACTTGTAGCTCAGTAAGGCTGGAAAAATTTAAAATATACATATATTTTGAGGATATTATATATATAAATTTTAAACCCTACCCTACTTGAGCTATGGTGCCAGCATTTTACTATGGATATTCCTGCTAGGAGATTTGAGGGCTATGACCAACAGACAGATAAAACCATAAACTGGCACCCTGACCGAAGGGATGTTGTTCCAAATACCATTGCAGAAATCACCTTATACCGAGTCAGTGTCTTGAGTAAATTTAATTGCAGAATGAAAGCTTTTGAAACAACTTGCAGCTACTGAATGTGTATTGCTTTCCACTCAGATTCTTTCGTAACAGTTCCCCAAAGGAACATATTTTTTAAATGATGGAATATTAAAGGAAAAGTATATCCAAAGGGTGGGGCGC
Organism: Mirounga leonina; assembly: GCF_011800145.1. Lineage (NCBI taxonomy): Eukaryota > Metazoa > Chordata > Mammalia > Carnivora > Phocidae > Mirounga > Mirounga leonina. The sequence continues at coordinate 16,574,847 of NW_023270615.1, forward strand.
GTTTCACAGCATAAAGACAAAAACCTAAAGGCCCATGGAGAGAGAAGGATTTCGAGACCCATGACTCGGAACTCAGTTGCCAGCTTAGTGGCCTTGTCTCCTCCCTGAAGGGGCTCCCAGCAGATGTAAATCCAGGAGTTATGAGCATGGCATCACAGATCAATACGATTGGAATACAATCTTTAACCTTTAGCAGAGCCCCACTTGCCTGACAGCAAAGGATGCAGAAAAGTGTTTTTATGGTTGTTATTTTGCCTGGTGGCGGGGGCGGGGAGAACAAAACCAGCAGTGGAAAATTTAAATAGCTTTGCCAAAGTCATAGTATTAACAGCTAGAAATGCTGAGAATTAGACCAAAATACAGAGATTCTGATCCCAACTTTACTTCTTTCTCTACCCCCACTTGGGCCCTTGGGAATTGGGAACACTTCCCACCCCCACCCCCCACCCCCCACTCCCAGCAAAAGGCAGTGGCAGCAAAACCTGTTCAGAAGGTGTATTTGGAACCTTGCAAAAAGCCACAGGTATTGCAATGAGCTGCATTCAGACACTTCTCCGGGGCCTGCCAGGAATCCTGGGACTGGAACATTTTATTTCTAATTTTGTAAAGCAAATATAAATTAATGATATACATAAGGGTCTAATATATTTTTTAAACAACCTATAGACCAAACACTGTGCATGTGTGTGTATTCTTAGTCTAAATAAATGGCCACAACTTTCCTTTGAAGTAAGTACCATGCCCATTTAAACAGATAAGCTGGACCTCAGAGAGAGTAAGGGATGTGTCCAGAGTCACACAGCAAATCAGGATTGGAAGCCAGGTCAACTGAGCTCTGAAAACACCTTCTCACAAAGGCAGTGTCTCTGCAACGGAAAAGTTGTCACCCTGTGAAAATGGTACGCATTGGTTCATAGGAAACTCATTTGGAATGCATTAGTAAGCACCTCACTAACTGATGCTGATAAAACCAAAAAGGGCAGTGATGGTAAATCACTTGAGCAGGCCTTAAGATGGGTTTTTACAAGTCAGATGACACCCAGCAACAGAAGGGAGTGAGACCCCCTGGGTGGCCTTCCCCCTGCGGTGCACAGCATTGAGTTGTTAACAAAAATTCAACTGAGTAAATTTTAAAGTCTATCTGACTTTATTAATCGATTCAGGAATCCGGCAACATCCCCTCTAGCAAGCAGAGGGGAATTCCAAAGGGCTCTAGAAAGGGAAAGGTTTTTAAAGAAAGGACAAGGGAGTCATAAACAGGACAAAAAAAGGATTATTTGGGGTGGGGTCAGCTTCCTTTAGGGAAAAGGGGTCTTATTAGGTGGATTACTTCATCTTCCTTTGGGGTTTGGAGAGGGCCCATGTGATGGCTTACCTTATTACCTTATTGATGCTGATCAGAAAACTCCTGACTGATCAGTTAAGACTATATTTCTGGGAGAAGTTGAAACTTTAATTAGGTTAGGTATTAAGCCCTGGTTTAGGGGCTTGGTTTAGCATAAGTCTGGGCTTGTGGTTCTCTTTTTAAAAGGATGCTGGACCAGAGCTGGCTTAGTTGGTTAAGCGTCTGTCTTCGGCTCAGGTCATGATCCCGGGGTCCTGGGATCCAGCCCTGAGTTGGGCTCCCTGCTCAGCGGGGAGCCTGCTTCTCCCTCTCCCTCTGCTGCTCCACCTGCTTGTGCTCTCTCTCTCGCTCGCTCTCTCTCTGTCAGATAAATAAATAAAATCTTTTAAAAAATAAAAGATGCTGGACTGGACATCAGCACTGGGGTCACAGCATGACCTCCCAGGACAAGGGGAGCCCCAAGTGAGGAGGGTTGGAGATATCACACTGGAGCAGAGACGTGCTAGCAGGCGGCCCATATGGCTCGTCCATTCATCCCTCTCCCGCTGTCTCCTCTAGTAGGAGACTTAGTGGCTTGTTTTTAATTTTTTTGTTTGTTTGTTTGTGTAATGGGGATCATAGCCAGTCACGGAGCCGTTATAAAGTTGCAGGTTTGAAAGCCCCGCAGGAGGCTGGAACCTGCAGAGCGCACCAGCTGCAGAGCCGCCCGAGACCCTACCTGCTCCCCAGCACCTGGGAGCCTCAGCTTCCTCGTCTGTTTGCTAGGGTGACCGGAGTCTCTCCACGGAGGACTGATCCAGGCATTAAAGGAGAAAATGTACGTTGAGCGCTTAATGTCATGCCTGTCGCAAGGGCACTGGATCGGGTGGGTGTGAGGCTGGAGCTCTGGGCTCGGAGGAGAGAGGATGCAGCCCGGGCGCCGCCAACCTCCGGAAGCTAACACACTCCATTCCCCGACCCTTCTCCATAGCTCTTTGCTATTTTAAGTAGGAAAGATGAAACAAATGTGGAGACGTAATCTTGCACATTTCTGTGGCTGATGATTCAAACCCACAAATTGTGTGCGTGCGTGTGCGTGGCTGCGGAATTCATACAAAACACAAAAGAGAACTTAGTATCAGCATGAGTCACAGACTAAAGACAAGAAATGCGCTGCTGATGTTCAGAAGCCTGCGGACACTCATGTATGTCACCGCAGACAGGGTGCCCACAGAACTATTCCAAGTGAACCCAAGCCCGTAGCATTTCCTGATCAACGTCCTCTGTCCTCCCTGCACACCTGGGTCCACCCTGTCCCTGAGCAGAGGAAGGGCCAACTTGCCCCACCGGAGTGAAGACTCTTCTGAAGGTTCTCCACAGACTGAAACATGATTCCGTTAATTCCCTTCTTCATTCAGTAATTTTTCCCTATAAATTCTTATTTCTGCATGTTTTATTTAAATCTAGAAATACATTTAACTTTACTCTCATAATGGGAACAGATTTGTCATTAAATCCTCTGAAAGTTAGAATACTGTGAATAAAATATAATAGTATTTCTGTTAGGAGTAATTTTTCCCATAAGCCCCTGAGCAACAAATCCTGAAGAACAATTATCAAGAGACAGACTCCAGCGAGAATAAATGTCACATGTGTGATATAGGACACACTGCACAGCATCTTTCCAGGTTCTCTCTGATGAGCTGTGTTCCCTATAATTAGTCCTTGGAAAGCCGTGGTTTTAACAGCCAAAGGATTATGCATCTGATTACATAAATCTCAGCTACAAGAATAGTCAACCTCATACTTCTTACAAAGTCAGTCTGCTTCGACCCAGTAGGACTTTTTGTGACAACCGCTGGTGTCTAAGACAACCTAAAATAAGTCATAACCAAGAACCTGAAGTATAAAAACAATACCGCGTGGTATTTCTCAAAGTGCATGAGGAAACATTTCACATCATTATTCCCAGATCATCACACACACTTTCCCTGACATTCTGGCTTGGATAGAATCAGAGAAGTTTAAAATTAAGATGGTGCTCAGATTCAGGTGGCCAGCACTCCACCGAATTCAAACACTGCCCTCTCCAGGACCAATCCTTGCCCATGCCCACAGATGACACAACTTTCAGGAGAGAAGGAAGATGATAGGATACCCTCCAATCACAGCCCACAGGCAGATACATTCACGGAATCAATGACATGAGTTTCCACAAATATTTCTCTTCTTCTTTTTAAAAAATTACAGAGATCTATTTGTACTTTTTGAACCAAATTTCTAATTCTATGGAAGGCATGAAAGGTACCTCTGATTTTTTTCCTCACTTCTTTGGGGCTAGGAGGAAGGAGGCAAGGTGGAGTGTATCTAAAAAGGTTTTGTTTTCTGTTTTTTGTTTTTTCACTTAAAATGAAAATCAACATCTGAGCTTGACATAAGAGTGCCCCTCCTACATGAAGGGGCACAATTTTAAAATATGATTTTATGCATTCAGACTCTAAATTGTACCTCTTTTAATATAGAAAGAAAAAATAAATAAATGACTCCATTTGGGTTGAGAGATCTCATTTACTAAATGGAGCTTTTAGGGCAAAAACAAAATGCCAGTTAATATACTGCAGTTTGAGGAGAGTTTGAGTAGAAACCGAAAGGGAGTTAAAAATTTTCATGAATTTAGCTGTTGAAATTTTTAGGCTTAATGGTGAAAAGTTAAGAAGCTTTTTAAGAAACACATACTTAATCTCTAAATCGTGACCACCTCGAAGAAGTTAAGAAAATGTAAAAAAAAAAAAAAAAAAAAAAAAAGAAGAAGAGAAAAGAAAATATAGTCAGTGTGAAGTCTTGGTTTTATTACAAGGTAACACAAGTAATTGAGCATCCAATTCCAGGTATAAAACATACTTTCTAAATTTGATTGAGAATAAAATTGGCTCTGGTCTCCATGTGAAACCTACCAGAAGGCCCTGATAGTGAATCAACACCATATTTTGTATACTGCCATCAAGAAACATAAAGTTTGTTCTTCAGAAAGACAGGAAGCGTGAACATTGTTGCATTTTTTTTTCCTTTTAGGTTAATACTTGGATAAGGAATCGTATTAATTCTATCGCCCTTTTTTTTTTTTTTTTTTTTTTTTTGGTTAAAGGGCTTAAAGTCCTATAAGGAAATGATGTTCATAAGTGCAATTTATGTTGCTGTAATCACTGGTAAAGAAATGTTATCATTTTTGATAAATTTGTATTTGAACCTTATTTTGACAATAAAGCTTGCTTCAAACTGTGTTGCATTTAAGAATACTGAAATTTACCACAAAGAGATCACACCCATAAGGAAGGCTATAATAATAATAACAATAATAATAATAATAATAAAGGATAGGTAATGATAAATATTGGTGAAGATGTAAAGTAGAAGTCCTTGTACACCTCTGGTGGGAATGTAAGCTGGTATAGCTGCTTTGGGAAAAAGTCTGGGGGTTCTTCAAATGGTTAAACATAGAGTTACCATAATACCTCGCAGGATGACTACTAACTACATATGCGAGAGAAATGAAACCATGCCCCCACACAAACTTAAGCACAAATGTTTAGAGCAGCATGATTCACAATAGCCAAAAGGTGAAGACAACCCAGATGTCCATCAACACGTGAGTGGATAAACAAAATATGGTCTATTCATATTGTTAAATACTCTCTTGCCTTTAAAAGGAAGGAAATTCTGATGTATACTACAACATGGGAGAACCTTGAAGACATCATACTGAGTGAAATAAGCCAGTCCCAAAAGAAAACATGGTATGATCCCACTTCTATAAGGGAACTTTCAGAGACAAATGAAGGGACAGAAAGTAGATTAGTGGTCACCACAGGCTGTGGGGAGGGAGGATGAGGAGATAGTGTTTAAGGCATACAGAGTTTCAGTTGGGGAAGATGAGAAAGTTCTGGAAGGTATAGTGGTGAGGGTTACACAGCATTGTGAATGTAATGCCCCTGAATTATATGCCTAAAAATGATTAAAATGGTGAACTTTATGTTATGTATATTGTATCCCAATAATATACAATCCAATCCAATACAATGTTATGTGTATTATATCCCAATAATATACAATCCCAAAAATATAGCTTCGTAGATACAAAAGTTGTAACTTTAGTAGACTTACAGATCTTAATTTGGAACAATTTCAGTTATTAAAATGTTGACTGGGGAAGAAATACTACCAACGTATCGATGTATACTCCAACATGGAGGAACCTTGAAAACATGCTAAGTGAAAGTCAGCTATAAGGACCATGTATTATATGAGCCTATTGATAAGAATTTCTCAGAAAAGACAAATCTACAGAGACAGAAAGTAGACTAGCTATTGCTTAGGGCTTGGAAGGGGGCGGTACAGATAAAAGAACAAGAGGATAACAGCTAAGGGGAAAAAGGTTTCTTTGGGGAGTTATAAAAATACTCTAAAATGGATGGTGGAGATGAATGTACAACTCATTAAATGTATTAAAAACCATTGAGTTGGACACTTTAAAGAGGTGAATTAGATGGTAGGTATCTCAAAGCTATTTTTAAAAAAGAATACAGGAACTCTCGAAATACATTGAACCCATTAACATCTACTTGACCACAGCTATTCCAAATAGAAATTTAACTGACAAAGGAGAGTTCACAACCATAAGCAGCTCTATCAGTTATTTACTGCCATAATAATGCAGATGAACAACCTCAAAGCTCAGTGGCAGACACTGCCCTACTGAGCTCCCAGGCTCAGGGCCATGGTCGGCTCAGCAGGTGCTCCGGTCTCACCTCACCTGTCTTGGGGACACTGGCCGTTGGCTGATCTAGAATGGCCCCATCTGGGATGACTCAACTCCTGTCTCACCATGCAGCCAACAAACCCAAGCACCTCTTATAAAGGTGGCGCAGAAGCAAGAGAAGACATAGGAAAAAATGCAAAGCTGTTCCAAGCCCTTCATCTACCACCTTGGCGAGCATTCCACTGACCAAAGCAAATCTCGTGGCCTAACTCAGAATCAAGGGTCAGGAGAGCAGATTCTGCTTCACCTTTATTTTCTCCCCATTTCTACTTACGATTGTATCAGGAACTTTGAGACATCTTGCTTTATTTCCTTTTAATCTTGATTTAAATAATAGCCACATTTAACCTCTTTATAATTCAGCTTGAACAATGACTGCATAATTCAGGTAGATTCAAAAGCAAATAGAATCTGTTTGCAACAGCAAACTCTGGCATAAATGCCACCGGACGATGCTGTATGTGACATGAGCCTTGACTGTGTCAGGTACCTTCTCCTTAAAGCGTCTTTGTGGCCGACGTCTTTGCTGCTCAGGTGTGTTCACCACAAGCATTTTTGCTGCGTAACTAGCAGCGAAGGAATTTGGCCATAAAAATTTTTAAAAGATAAAAAAAAAATAGCCGGTTGGCAGTTTGGTTTGACAGTTTGGTTTCATTTCTCCATGGACATGCTACTCTCACTTTTATAGCATATAAATCTTAACCCCCCTAGTGGTCCATAGAGTGGCACGGTTCTGAACCTACATTGCCCATAGAACTTTGGCACGTCTGTCCAGCAACGGATACGTTGGCAATATGCCAACAACAAAAAACAGTGTGGAAGGCTTTCACAACAGGCTACAAAACTCAGTTACAAATATGTAACCTAGTATTTGGAAACTGACACTGCTTTTAATGAAGGAAGGAATTTTAGTGGGAAAAAAAAGTGTGATGCAAAATGAGGACACAACTCGACAGGCAAAACAAAACAAAACAAAAGTATGAACAAAGACTTGAAAGACAAGTGTTTAGGTACAATCCAGAAAATAAAATCAGTTATATGCAGTGTTGGCATGAATCTACACCTGTTTTAAATGTATTCAAATATTTTGTACTTCACAGTAAAGTCTTTTTAATTTTGACATTGATTTTTCATGTTTCATTGGGTCCTTTTTAAAGAATGTCTCTCTTTCACTTTTTGTGATTTTATTTTATTTTTTTTAAGATTTTATTTATTTATTTATTTGACAGAGAGAGACAAAGCGAGAGCAGGAGCACAAGCAGGGGGAGTGGGAGAGGGAGAAGCAGGCTTCCTGCTGAGCAGGGAGCCCCGGTGCGGGGCTCGATCCCAGGACCTGAGCCGAAGGCAGACGCTTAATGACTGAGCCACCCAGGCGCCCTGTGATTTTATCTTTTATGGCAAAATGGCCTTATGACCAATTAGGAATGTGGCGAAAGTGTTTGCTACAAAAATGCTCTTGGCCAAAATGCTTTCGGCGAAACTACGGAGAACCCAGCCTGATGACTTGCCTTTTAATTATAGGAAATTTTAGCTTTTACAAAGATAACTACTTTTTAAAGTGCTTTTCTAAATATTCTTCTCTTATCACTAAAATGCATGCCTGTATGCACAAGTATAATTAGAATAGGAAAATGTTAATAATGACCCCCCCCTACACAGACACACACACACACACACACACACACACTTCCCCTGCTCTTGCCTGTGGATGAAAAGTGCTATGTCACTGATATAACAGATGATAACTCTTTCTTTATGTTCATTTATAGGACTAGATTCATTTTATTTGTGTTGTAATTATAAAATGACATTACTCTGCATCGTGTTCTGGGTTTGCACGTTTTATTTCCAGAGAGTGGCTTCATATGTGGAAAATGAAATCCTATTTTTGCCTGTCAGTCTAAAATGACTTTGAATCCTAAATGGGTCTCACATGGCCCGCCTTTAAGACATTCTTTTTTGTTGCTACATTTTCTGCATGACGGACTGTATCGGACTGTATCGCTTACATGAATTATGTAACAAATGCCCACCTATATAGTGTTGGGTATACTTTTTATCCACAGGCAAGAATCAGAGGAAAGAAATGATTATATCATTAGAGTTTTTTTGTTTGTTTGTTTGTTTTGTTTGTTTGTTTTTTTAAGTGGTGGCTGTGGTTGATTTTGTAAGGAGTGATTTAAAAGTGGTGGCTCGAAGTAGGAATCTAAAGCTGCTCCGTTATTTGGAGGCTTAAGTAATTGTACCTGCCAGGAAATAGACCAGGGCTCTGCATCTCTCTTCTCTCCCCCTTCCACGTGTTTCCATTACCAGGAAGGTTAATGGTGCCGAACAACAGAGGTATGAAGGCGCCTTTCATTACGTTCAGCGTCAGAAGCCCCCCAAGCCTATTTGCCTTCCCTTAGTGTTTATGGGGAAAGACAGAGTGTTCTCTCACACGCCAGAGAACATGAGAACTGACTTCACACAGCCGAGCAGAACTTTGCCAACATTTTCTGGAAAACAATTCTGTCCCTTTCAGAGCCAGCCCGGAACGTAATTTGAACTCGAATATAAAGCAAAACGTCCTTTAAGATGAGTTATGAAATCCTTTAATCTTGTGAAATCAGCAAACTGTCTTCTACATTCTCCTACATGTTCTCTCCAACGGCTTAGTTACTAATCAAGCAAAGGCAGAGTAGACAAGTAGAGTGTCTCTTTGAATTTTTTATGATGAATTAACACAAATAATTGGGGTGTTAAAAACGAGAGGGCAATAATGGGCAAAATGCCCTAAGGCACCTACCTGCATAGGGTCTCTCATCTCCCATCTTCAGTGTACCTTTTTGCTACCAACTAAAGTTTAAAACGTTCTGTAGATGTCCTCCCACTCTCGCTGTGCCTCTCTCTGTCAAATAAATAAAATCTTTAAAAAAGAAAAAAAATTCTATAGATGTCCTTTGTGACCTCTCCTTTTGAAATATCATCCTCCATGTAGACTCCATCAGGATTAACCTTATATAGAAATAATCGGTACCTGTGAGCAGGGCAGGTTTTCAGGGAATGGAAATGAACTTCTGACCCCTACCAAATCTCTCTTGTTTAAGTATAGACTCGCTAATATTTAGCAAAAGACAAAAACCTTGTTTCCTTTTCCTCTTTATTGTTTCCAACATGTAACAAAAGCAATTAATTGTAAGACAGGCAATGTTGCCTTAAATTCTCCCTCCTCGGATCCTCGGCTTTGATCTGGGGAAGGACAACAAGCCCCAAGAAAGGGTAACAGGTGCAAAGAAAAGATCACTGGAATAAGGTTGCCAGATAAAATACAGCACACCTACATAAACATGAATTTCAGAGAAACACAGAGTTTGGGGGACATATGTATACTACACATAAATCTGGCAACTCTACATCAGGGTGTACTGCGGAGATGGGGGATGATAAAAAAAAAAAGAGGTCATGGAGGGCGTCAAAAATGAACATGATACTTCACAGTTGTGTCTAGGGCAAAGGTCGGCGAACTCTGGCCTGAGCTGTTTCAATAATGTTTAACTGAGGAGCGCCTGGGTGGCTCTGTCGGTGAAGCGTCTGTCTGTCTTCAGCTCAGGTCATGATCCTGGGGTCCTGGGATCGAGTCCCGTATCGGGCTCCCTGCTCAGTGGGGAGTCTGCTTGAGATTCTTTCCCTCTCCTTCCTCGCCTCCTCCCCCTGCTTGCAACATGCTCTATCTCTAAATAGATAAATAAAATCTTCAAAAAATAATGTTTTACTGAGACACAGTCACACCCAGTCATTGGGTGCAGTCTAGGACTGCTCTCACTCCACAGTGGCAGAGTTCAGAAGTTGCAACAGATACAATATGTCCCATAGAGCCTAAAATATTTTCCATCTGACCCTTTACAGAAAAAGTTAACCAAACTTTTGTCCCAGGTAAATTCCTGAAATGACAACTGCCCTCCTAAATACTTGCCATTCTCATCTCTGAAGAAATGCTCCTTTCCATAGGCATGCCCATAATTTTACAGCTGAAAATACGTTAGGATATTAAATAAGTGATATTATTTTACTCATTGGAATTACACATAAGACGATAAAGTTACTTCAAGAAAAACAGAGCTTTGAGAAATGTTTATACATATCAACATTTGTGTTTCAGAACTTCAGACAACCTCATGGCAAACTTATTTCTCAGCACAACGAAGCAGAGACTATTATGGAAGATTCAGGGAAATCAAATCCACCCACCAACTAGCTCTTCCAATCTTCAGGAGAACATTTCCTACCCAATGTGGTTCAAAGTGGCTTAAAGAAGCAATTGTTTAATTCTCATGTGGATAACTATGGTTCTCAAAGAACGAAGGAATTGTAGAATTAATCTCCAAGCCGTAAGAAGAAAAGTTGGGCTTACAAAGTCTGTAATGTGCCGATGAGTAGCTCGAAGGAAGCATGCAGTTGGAAAGTAGGATTTTATTCCTCAGAACCAACACATAGTTGAAGCCAATTGGTGGGTGGATAACAAGAGTGAAGTCTGGGGACCAAAGTCACCCCCTACATGCAGATGGCAGACAGAAACAAGATAAAGTCCACGTCGCAACTCAGGGTTTGAAAATCTAGTTTGCAAATAAAAAGTGCAGAGAAGAAAATTCTGTTTCTATTCTACCTGTGAAATGTATGCACTTAATTTTCGGATTATGAAGTATTCAAAGGAGGAGCAAGTCTAGACTATTATGCCTGACGGTGCATCAGCTGCCAGGATTCCCCAATGCAACAGCTAAGGAATGACAGTGAAGGAGTGAACCCAGACCACGGCCAGCACCATGGCCGAAGACTGAAAAACACACATGAAGGGATTTCCTGACACGTATGGCAAATAACCCTGCATACAAGTCCTCCAGGCCATGACCTAGGTGGTGTATGAGAACAAAGAAATAAAGAAACCAGCTGGTTGGCATTGGAGAGAGAGGACCAAATCAGTTTCAGTAGACTTGAGGTTCCCAGGGCTCTTAGGATAAAGATGGTACAGAGTCCAACAGGCCGGGACACGACACCTTGGTGGTCTGGCCCTCACCAGAGTGCTATAAACCTCAGTCTGCACACTTCCACTGTGAAAATAAAATCACACGTATTTTATAAAAACTCTTCATGGAAAATGGCCAGGGCCAGTAACATAATGATAATTTGATAAATGTGTAATATGAGTAATAGAAATAACTATAGGAATCTCCTAAGAACATATTTAATAACCTAATGCATTTCGGGTGACCCATTTCTAGCCCAAGGATTTAATCTATCCTACCACAGTCTCTAATCTAGAGTCTATCTTCTGTTGGCCAGGGTATGCCAGGATGAAATGCTAGTGGGTTTGGTCCTATAGTCCTGTAGTTTCTTGTTGTAGTGTTACAGAAGGATGTTTCTCGACAGTACTTTTTGTATGAATAAACAAAAGTAAGAAACATTCCTATGAATTGCATATCAAATATTAAAGTGTGAGCAATTCTAATTTAAAAATGAAAGAATCATAAGTGAAAATTTGACTAATGTGCTTTTCAGAAGCCACTATTGGACCTTTTCACAACAGAAAATTTTAAGTTGTTCCACATTCCTTGTGGAAGTCACACCTGACAAAAAGAACTCTCTAATTAAACATAACATCTCCCATCCAAACACATTCCTTAATAATTAATTCAGTGTGGAATAGGGAAATTATCAGATGGGATTGGAATTTGTCAGTTGGTAATTTCTCAGTGAAGCACACCTAAGTTAATTAAACCTCCAGCAGCAAGCAAGAAGACCATCTTGACAGAATCTTAGCCATAGTCAGATGCAGGAGTTGTGGGAGTGTATTTGTAGGGTTTGGAGTGTGAACTCAAATGGTTTCAGGTGGATTTTTCAAGATGGGTATCTGGCTGAGTTTGGGAAAATCTTATGACATAAGAGTAATGATTTGGAGGCTCATTATGAGGCATAAAGGCAATTCAGTAAAGAAAGGATAGAATTTTCAAGAAATAGTGCTAGAGCAATCTGATCCTTATTTGATCCAATTTTTTAGAAATAAACTTTCATTTATACTTCATACTTTATACAAAAATTAGCTCAAAATGGATCATAGACCTAAATATAAAACCTAAAACAATACAATTTCTAGAAGAAAATATAGGAGGAAATATTTGTGACCTTGGATTAGGCACTTATTTCTCAGCTATGACACCAAAATCACAATATATAAGAAAAGTCAATAAATTAGATTTTATCAAGATGAAAATGTCTGCTCTTTGGAGAAACATTCAGTTAAGAAAATAGAAATCATGAACTGGTCAAAAATACTTGCAAGTAACAGATTTGATTAAAAAAATACTTGTATATATAAATAACTCTTGAAACTCAATAATAAAATCTGAACAGACCAATTTCTGGTAAGGAGATTAAATTAGTATACAAAAACCTCCCAACAACAACAACAACGAAGTCCAGGACCAGACAGCTTCACTGGTGAATTATACCAAACATTCAAAGAAGAATAATACCAATCATCAATCTCTTCAAAAGATAGAAAAGGAGGGAACACTTCTCAATTCATTTTAGAAAAAATAAAGTTTTCTGATACCAAAACCAGACAAGGATGTCAAAAAAAAAATTAGAGGTCAGTATCTCTGATGAATATAGACATAAAAATTCTCAACAAAATATTAACAAACCAAACTGAACAATACATTAAAAAGATCATATGCCATGACAAGTGGAATTTATTCCAGGGATTCAAGGAGGGTTCAGCATCTGCAAATCAATCCATTGATATGCCACATTAACACAATGATGGATAAAAATCATACAATCATCCAATAGATGTAGACAAAACATTTGACAGAGTTCAACATCCATCCATGATAAACACTCTCAACAAAGTGGGTATAGAAGGGATGTACCGCAACATGATAAAGGTCTTCTGAAAAATAAATGAATAAATCTAAAAAAAATAAATAAATCTTAAAACTTCTCATCACAAGAAAAAAACTGTGTTAACTCTGTGCAGTCCAGACGTTAACTAGACTTACTATGATGATCACTCTGCAATATATACAAATACTGAATCATTCTATTATACATCTGAAGCTAATATAATGTCATAGTATATCAGTTGTACCTCAATAAAAAAATAATAAACAACCCAACTTTTTAAAAAGTGGCCAAAATTTGAATAGACACTTAACCGAAGTTGTATAGAATGCAGATTAGCACAGGAAAAGATGCTCTGCATCATAGTCATTAGGGAAACGTAAACAAAATTCACAATGGAATTATTCTACATACCAATTAGAATGGCTAAAATTAAAAAGACAGATGATAGCAAACGTTTTATTTGTAATAGCCCCAAACAGAAACAACACAAATATCTATCAGTAGGTGAAATACCTCTGAGTACACAAATTGCGATATATCTATACAATAGGATACTCAACAATAAAAATAAATGTGTTATAGATAACTGTGAAGATAGATGAATCACAAAATAATCATGCTGCATAAAAGAAACCAGGCAAAAAATAATATATTCTTTGTGACTCTATGTAAAATTCTATATGCAACACAAACCAATCTACAGTGGCAGAAAGTAGATCAGCGGTGGTCAGTTGATGAGGATGGCAAAGAGAGGTGACCAGAAAAGTTTATAAAGGAGCAAGAAATATCTTTGGGGGAGATGGATATACGTTCATTTTCTAGATCATGAAGATGGATGGTGCCATGGGTGTATATATGTCTCAAAACTTGTCAAAGTAGACACTTCAAAATATGCAGGTTAGTTCATATCGATTATACCTTACTAAAGTTGCTCAAAAAGAAACACATTCCTACAAAAAAAAAGAGAAAATGTAAAAATATTACCTAGTGAGCATTATGATTTTTACTGTTGGAATTCCCAAAGGCATTTGGTTAAATGGTACTTTTTCAGTGAAACATTCCAAGATATCCTCTTTGGTATGAAAAGAACGAAAAAACAAAACTCCTAAGACACTGATCCCTTGAAATTTTTTCAAGGGATCAGATAACATACCCCACTTCTTCTTTTTTTTTTTTTTAAGATTTTATTTACTTTTTGACAGAGAGAGGAGAGACAGCGAGAGAGGGAACACAAGCAGGGGGAGTGGGAGAGGGAGAAGCAGGCTTCCCGCTGAGCAGGGAGCCCGATGCGGGGCTCGATCCCAGGACCCTGGGATCATGACCTGAGCCGAAGGCAGACGCTTAACGACTGAGCCACCCAAGCGCCTGCACCCCTTATTCTTTGTGTCATATATTACTCCACCACTACACACACACCTACCTAATAAAAGTATGAAAAAGACCTAGAGTCCAAAAATGGTGTAAAGAAGGGATGGGGTGACTGGGTGATAGACACTGGGGAGGGTATGTGCTCTGGTAAGCGCTGTGAATTGTGCAAGACTGTTGAATCTCAGATCTGTACCTCTGAAACAAATAATGCAATATATGTTGAGAAAAAAAGAAGAAGAAGATAGCAGGAGGGGAAGAATGAAGGGGGGAAATCAGAGGGGGAGACGAGCCATGAGAGACGATGGACTCTGAAAAACAAACTGAGGGTTCTAGAGGGGAGGGGGGTGGGAGGATGGGTTAGCCTGGTGATGGGTATTAAAGAGGGCACGTTCTTCATGAGCACTGGGTGTTATGCACAATGAATCATGGAACACTACATCTAAAACGAATGATGTAATGTATGGTTATTAACATAACAATAAAAAATTTAAAAAAAAGTAGTAGAGGTGATTACAGAACTTCAACTTGAATAAAATTAAGCAATGAGATTTAAAAAAAAAAAAAGAAGAATGCTCAGCCTCTCCCGCACCACCTGAACACCCCAGCCCAGTGTGCTGATGGAAAAGTTGCTGTGGAAAGCATGTCTTAACACTCAGAAAAACAAACCACCATACTAAAGCACAAAGCTTGCAGAATTCTAGCAGTAAAATGAAAACCAGAAGCTCATTGGAATTAAACCTGTTGAGAAAGACCAGGGCAGCATCCAGGAACCTGTCCTCTTTGCAATCAAGTGGTGGAATTAAGGAAGATAATTTAACTTCACTAATAAACACTCAAAAAGGATTCCTGACAATGGAGCAAAATTGGTCCTTCCTGTCCTAGGGCAGAAAGGCCTCCCCGACGTACTTGAAGGAGCTGAAATATTAGTGAAGGGGATCAGGATATGCCAGCCCAAAATATGCCTTGTTAACATCAAGATTGTTTTGAGCTAAAGGCAATTGAAAATCAACAGATGCAACAAGAAACTTTCCTCCCCTTTTCTGCCTAAAATCAGAGTATTACCTTCCCTTGTGAAAATGTATCTGCTCCCGTACCAAGCAGAAGAGAGAATCGGCACTGAGATGCGTCCACATAAAAAAACCTTACCAAAATAACTCTTACCTGCCATTAGATTCTCTCATCCATTTCCTAGTCACTTTCCTACAATGTATCATCCCTCCAAGCCCAAACCCCCTTTCCTTTGTTAAAAATGGAATATAAGCCCCTGTGTCTAACTGGTTCTTTGAGTTTCACTCCCTTTCTGTGGACTCTCATACATAATAAAAGATTAATAAAAATTGTATGTCTTTTCTCCCATTAATCTGTATCTTGTCAGTTTAATTTGCACACCCTTTGGGACAAAGCCTAAAAGGGTAGAGGAAAAGATTTTCTTCTCTAACATTAGCAGTAAAGGAGAAAATGTGTTTTCGTGGTGAGATCAGGGTAAACTTTGGGGTTGACCGAATCATCCCATCAGTCACTGAGGTCTTCTAGCCCGAGCAGCCTCCCTTGGTATCACTGTCTTGCCTCTGCCTTTTAGGATACCCAGGAGAGTTGCAGTGTCCAGGAATGTTATCTGCTTTCTGCAATGTGAGTCCTATATACAGATATCATTTGAGAAACTATTTCCATACTTCCTTGTAAACATGGTCAAGGTAAAGCCATTAAATTCATGTTCTAAGCATGATGTCAGCTCAGCACACAAGACAGACCCTCGAGAAAGTGCAACATGCCTATGGATTTCAGGTATGGTGTTAATAATGGCCTCAGGATTGTCAGAAAGCAGAAAACACTGCACTCCCTTGTATTGGCCAAGTGTGAGTAAAATGCATGTGCAGGTGCTTCCTTCTCTCCAATGATGCAGCTACCTGGAACCTGCAACATTTCACCAACACTATGCTTTCAAAGAGCAG
Source organism: Mirounga leonina (assembly GCF_011800145.1). Lineage (NCBI taxonomy): Eukaryota > Metazoa > Chordata > Mammalia > Carnivora > Phocidae > Mirounga > Mirounga leonina. The sequence goes on from NW_023270615.1 coordinate 16,591,186, forward strand.
TTTCTGCTCTCACTCAGATTTATACCCCACATAGTCTGGGTTTGTTTTTTTTTTTTTAATCATGTGAACAGTTTCAAGATTCACTGTTAAAATGGGGCAGCTGGATAATGCGTCTGGGAATACCCTCCCCAGTAATATGCAGTCTCCTAGATATTTATTGGTCAGATAAGAAAGAGAAAAACCCTTGTAAATTGGTGTTAAGAAAAATTGCCCAAAAACCTGGAAAAAAGCTAAAAGATTTTAGCTTGCTGTTTCTTGGGGTCAAACTAGAGCTTGATTATCAGGTCTGCCTGAGGATTATCTGACTCTCCAGGCATGTACTTTTGTTTCTTTGTTTGACTTGCTATTTAATATTGCTAATGGTGTGTTATAACTCTGAAGGGGTTGATGCTAACTTGTAGAAAAATGATTCTTGTCAGACAGCGATACAAATGAACTTGGTCCAGTGGGTACAAATGATTCCTGTCTGAGAGAAAAGATAACCCCCAAAGTTTAGAATTTCAGCTGGTTTTCCCTGCAGAAGATTAGGTGGTTTGGGTTGGGTTTGGTTTGGTTTGGTTTGGTTTGGTTTGGTTTGGTTTGGTTTGGTTTGGTTTTGTAAGTGTTTTTTTTACCTAAAATTAATGATCTTATGTAAGAATTCTCTCTTCCAGCTACTGAAAAGACTTCCACTCCATCCTGTTCTCTCCAACCAGAAATACCATCAAGCTGGTTCTCTTATTAATGAGCTAATTAAATCTATGACATATGCTCATTTTATATTTGCATGAGAGTCATGGGTTTAATTTTTGAAAATTATACTTTAACAAAGAGCAAGTGTGAATCATACCGCATGAGCCAGTCCATAAACTATGGGTGCATGAAGTAAGGGTCACCTGCACGGATATATACACACGGGAAAACTGATCGCTGTCAAACAGTAGCTCTGCAATCTTTTCCCTGCTGTTATCTGGGTTCATAAGATTTGACAATATCTAGTATATATGTTATGCTTCTCTGTTAAAAACACTTGGGCCCACATTTGTTCTATGCCATTGTAATTTTGGACTATTGTTTCTCATAGGATAGTTAATGCCTAGCACTTTGTGCATGGGTCTGATAATAGGCTCTCATCTGAAGCTGAGATATGTTCTAGAAAGTTAGAACCTACAGCTCCATCCTTCCTGAATGCTGGCATATCCTCACTCAGCACCACCTCCCAGTCCTGGCTGTTCCCACTGTTTTCCCAGAAGAGAACCACTCTTCCTTCCCTCTGGTCCTCCCCCTCTCCTGGGGAGGCTGCTTGGACACCTCTACTTCTTCTCGCTCCTCCCCATAGCTGCCCTCCACCGAGTCCCAACATCCTTCTTTAAAGGGGCTATTTCCCTTGCAAGCAATTTCATTGCAATTGCTCTGATTGGTGGATACTATCGAAAAGAAGGAATCAAACACCTGGCCTGGAGGTATTTACAACTATGAGTGAAGGAAAGCTGAGAGGGACTGATTTCATAAATGTATTCACTAATTTTTTACTTCTAAACAATATTGTGTCCCTACACCACTTAGGACCTGTAGACCTGTGAAAATGAATTTTAAATCAACAAAGATTCAGTGTTATTCAAGTCAAAGGATGTATTCTACTTAGTATTTTTGAACTTTTGAACTTGGTCCAAAGATGAATAAGGCAAACCACCGATCCTCAAGAAGGTCGCAGTGCAATGGAGGTGGCAGATAGCTACACAGAACATAGAAGATAGAGTTCATAAATATTGTAGAAGTACAAACCAGCTGAAATAGGGCATAATGAGGGAGAAACACATAACTTAGAGGATCTGGAAAGGCTTTCAAGGGGTGTGAAATTTTAACTGGGCTTTTAGCGATCAATTAAAATTAGGGGGAGTCAAAATCGAAGTGGGGAGAAAGGATAGCCAGGTGGGGAAGCAGCGTGTCAAAGAATGAAGAGCCTGGTTCTTTCCGTGCCCCTAGAAGTGTAACCTTCACTGACAGTCATTACTTAGATATGATATGACTCAAAAAGCTTATTTTTACTAAAAAAAAATTTTTAGAGGAGTCTGAAGCTATATTTAAATGAGATTCACTTGAAAATGGTATCACTTTGTGATTTTGATTAAAAGGAGCATTTCCAAATGTGCACCTGTTTAAAGATACACAGCAAAACAATGATTTCCCTGATTTCAAGGCAACCTTGGCTCCCCTCCCAGCCTCTTCCCACGCCTGCGGCCACCCGAGAAACGTCACCCAGGAACACCCAGGAGCCACCAGGGCCCGAGCAGGAGGCGCAACTGGGCGACCCCACAGATACACCAAGGTTCTCACCTTCCAAAAGCACACATGGAATATTTGGCATTCTCTTTCATCTTCTCAAATTGCTTCCCAAATCACTAATCTTCATAAATAATGAAAATTCCAAAGGTCAGGGAGAACCTTGAGGATTAAAAACCAAAAGAGGCAGCTTAGAGTCCAAGTTTGACAACTGACTCCGTCACCTTGGGTGTTTCCCAGGTGAAATGAGGCAGTTTGGACAGGTGGAGTGGGCAGGTGCCCATCTGGATCTGGAGCTCCAGGAAGAGGCTGCAGAAATAAAATTGGGCGCTCTCAGAGAACACAGGTTTACAGGAAGCCAACCTCTTAAACTCAATTAAATGTTTGGATTACCAGGGGTCCACAAGAAAGGGGTGTGTACAGAGAAAAAAGGAGAGCACTTGGGACGCAGAACTCATCCACAAGATATTTCGCTATCTGCAGAAGGGCAGGGGCCAGAAAGGCCGTTGAGAAGGGCAGCTGGGGAAGGCAGTCAGGAGAATACAGGATTCTGGAAGACACCGAGAGACCGAATATCCAAACGGACCATGGCCAGACCATATATAAAAATAAAACTCTGACTCAAAACCTCAGTGACCTGCCAAGGAAGCCAACCTCTTCTCTATAACCGGCCCGGTAAGGCAGTCTGCTCTAAGTCAGACTTGTAACTCTGTAAATAATACAGGAAGCCCAATGATAACTTCCGTAGCAGTGAGGCCAAAATAGCCAAGAGTTAACCAATAACTGGCAGCTCTCCTACCTTGTTGTCCCACTTCCAACTCAGGACCCACCAGAGAAAGCCAGCTATGCTCCCCGAACACCAGTCCCCCGGGATGTGCACCTGCTAGTTAGCCGCCTCCAGCTTCCCCCCACACCACTGCTTCTGCTCGGGGCCCACCTGAACCTTCCTTTTGCTCCACCAGAAAGTTCCCCCACACACCCGTCTGCCTTTGAGTCTCCGCCAGACCCAAGCGATGGCACTGACTCCCTTGCTAGAACGAGCTCTGAATAACTGGCTTGTCCTCATTGCGCTGTGTTCGTTTGCTTCCAAGCACGGCAGGCAAATGTTTTCAGAAGGCAAGGGTGTTGAACTGGGTGCGTCCCTGTGCACGGGCTGAGTAAGACGAGGGAGGAATGTGTCCCTTGTGCTTGGTAATATGGAGGCCATCAGTGGCCGTGTCACTCTGCAGGGGCGCCAGGACACTGAGTAAAGGGAAGAATTAAGAGGGTTGAGAGGGCGCCTGGGTGCCTCAGTCATTAAGCGTCTGCCTTCGGCTCAGGTCATGATCCCAGGGTCCTGGGATCGAGCCCCACATCGGGCTCCCTGCTCCGCGGGGAGCCTGCTTCTCCCTCTCCCACTCGCCCTGCTTGTGTTCCCTCTATCGCTGTGTCTCTGTCAAATAAATAAATAAAATCTTTAAAAAAAAAAAAAAAGAGGGTTGAGAAAGTGGACACAGCAAACATGGATGATGACTTTGTAAAAAAAAATTTCCAGAGGAAGAGAAAGAGAATTTGGAGAGTAGAGAGTGGAAATAGATGGTTTTACAACAGACTTTTTAAAAAAGATTGCGGAACATGTCTATGGTGTGTTGGGAATAATCCAGTTTAGAGAGGACTGCCGGTGATGCCGAAAAGAGCACAACTTACTGAAGACGGGAGGTCACGAAGCTGTAAGGGGGCAAGGGACCCAGAGCAGAAGCAAGAAGGAGGAGGGAAATTTATCCTTTAAAGGGATGGCAGAAGATGCACGTAGTTGCCAGTAAGTGGAAGACTCATGGAGAGGAGAGAGAATTCTTCCAAATGCTTCTATTTTCTTAACGAAGTAGAAGGTAAAGCCATTAGCTGAGGGGGAAAGGGAGGCTCGTTGGTGGGAAGTTGTCACAGACACCGAGCAAGGAGCCTGCTGGAAAGTGTGGTAGGATCCCACAGCACAGTTCAATGTGTCTGGTGAGGGACCAAAAACTTCAGGAGAGTCTGGTGAGCCCAGTGACTAGATTTGTTCCTACTGTTTTGTTCATAGGAAGGTTTCCGTAGATGGGGTGCCGTCCAGGGGGGAAGCAAATACAGGGAGGCAGAAAGGATCTAAACTGTGGAGGGTACGTGCCGGGAAGAGAGCATAGTGTCCGTCACATGGTGGAGCCTCACCTAAACAAGGAGGAAAATCAAGGCAAGAATCGCTGGAAACCAGGCATGAAGTGCAGGGTCTGGCTTCCCAGTGACATAGAAAAGCTTGAGGCGGGGATGCTGAAGCAACTGAGCTGGAAGGATAGAAAATGTAGTTGAAATTTGGAATATTGAGGGCGCCTGGGTGGCTCAGTTGGTTAAGCGACTGCCTTCGGCTCAGGTCGTGATCCTGGAGTCCCGGGATCGAGTCCCGCATCGGGTTCCCTGCTCGGCGGGGAGTCTGCTTCTTCCTCTGACCCTCCCCCCTCTCATGTGCTCTCTCTCTCTCTCATTCTGTCTCAAATAAATAAATAAAACCTTAAAAAAAAAAAAAGAAATTTGGAATATTGAATAAGGAGACACTGGAAACGGTACACGGTGTGCTGGTGATCCCAGCTTCGAGGGTGTGACACGCAGGAAGCTGGTGGAGGTGAGCAAATCCAAGTGCAGGGAAGCAGCGAGGCTATACGCACGTGAGTAGTTGGAGTATCACAGGCTGGCTAACGGGGCTTGGCTTCAACTTCCAGAACTCGGGGTGCAGGAAATGTTATAGCATCTTATTTTATTTTTTTTATTTTCTATAAATGCACTTAGGTGAGACCCCAGACTCCAGTGCGGGAGAGGATGAAACCCCCATCGTTCTCGTTCCTCCAGGCTCCAGAGTCCCAGCAAGGCTCCAGCTGACCCCGTGCTGAGTTCCAGTGAGCCCCATCCCTGCAGGTACACACACCACATTCCTTTTGAGATCTTGTTACCTCTTTGGGCCCGGGTGTCCCCTACCCTGACTGCTCCTCTCTCTCCCTTGCCCTCAGACAAGCCAAAATTGCGCCTGAAGACTGACCTCGGGCTTCCCTTGTGTGGAGCCCAGTGGGGAGCCCCAGGCAAACATTGACAAAGCTGGGTTACCAGAATAAAATGAGAGAGGAGGGGAAAATGTGGGCAGCAGAAGCACGATTTAATGTTTCCATAAATTATTCTGGGAAAATTCCAAAAGTATTCTTGGTGTTTGTGATTATATCTGCCATATTCTGAGTATAGTAAGTATATTCCAAAATGTAAATTGACATCTGTTGAAATAAGCGAATAAGGGCATTTTAAGTCTCATTTTGACTTTTCGGATGCCTGTACAAAAAATCTGAGCACACAATGGCTCCATAATCAAATATTATTATTTATTTTATTTATTCATTACTTTTTGTTCAAAAGTCATTAGAGAGTTAGTTTTCTTTCCTACTGACGTATTAACAGAAGCAAACAAAAAGGAAATGTGATTTACTTTAAGCTTGTATTCCACTTTAGGATGTAGAGGTAATTACGACGTTTCATTCAATCAAAGGAAGCCCCCCAACAAGGAGGGCAGGCGGCCGCGGTGTAATTACAAAAAGAAAAGCTATTCTCATGGTGTTGTTTATATTGGACCAAATAAAAATCCACAAAATCTAGACACTGAAAGGCAGTTTAATTCTCAGGAGGTGTCCGACTCCCCCTGTCCCTATCTTTGTAGATTCCTGGGGTTAATTCATTCTTCTCTGTCCTTTATAAGGATTAGACAAAAATTGTAAATAAAAAACCGTCAGTACTCCATTGTGGATTGGCCCTCTGTAAGGATGTTCCTTTGCTGTTCAATCTGAGTGGTGCCCCTGTCCTCCAGGAGGGGTTTGGGGGATTCTGACAGCTGCCAGGGGATCCCGGAGAACCTCCCGTGTATCACAGTACCAGGATCATGACAGGTAAACGGACTGCAACTGGGAGGTGTTAAACTGTGCACCGTATTCTCTAAAATAAACGCAAACACTGTAAAATGCATACATACGGCGCAACATTGGAAAGAGCTTTGCAGAGGAGGTCACAGGGCCACCAGGGCCCCTGGGGCGGGGAGAAGCCATGCAGAGTCGGTCTGAGCCCTACAGACTCCGGACCAGTTCTGCCTGTGCTGCTCATAATCGCTAAGTGAAGCTCTCAGAAACTTAGCTTCCTTTTCATTAAAAGAATCTTAAGCACCGAGAACAATTTGGATTTTCCCTTGTTTGAATGGATACTTTGTGTCCGCCTCTAATCCCAGTGATTGTTGGTTCATGTGTTGGCCTGACTTTCACCTAATTTTATTTATTTTAATGGATTTGTTAAATAATATTTTAATGAGCATTAAAATACTCATATAAAAACAATATAAATAACACACTTGTGAAGTTAACCAGAACCCAAAAAGTAAAATAGTTGCCAATGTATTTTTCCCTCATAATGTCCCCCTTTTATCAATATGAGCACCTGTCTTGGGGCACCCAGGTGGCTCAGTCGGTTAAGCCTATGACTCTTCGTCTCAATGCAGGTCTTGATCTCAGGGTCATGAGTTCGAGCCCCACATTGGGCTCCATGCTGGGCATGGCACCCACTTAAATAAAAATAAAAATAATAAAAACAAATAACTTATTGTTGGTTCCTAATTCTCCTGGGAGCTGGTGTAATCTGAAACTGGTTCCTGTACACAGAGGCCGGGGAGACCAAAGAAAGAGGCAAGTCACTCCAGGTTGGTAGGTGGTGGTTTTAATAAGCAAAGGGAACTCACATAGGAGGCTTGTCTTGGGCAGCAGTGGGATGAAAGGATCCCTCACCTGCCCGCCAAATCTTAAATGTTCACAAAGAGGCCTTACCTGGATTTAGTCATGTACACCATCCAGATGGTCTCCACCCCACATCGCTACCTCAAGGCCATGCCCTGGAGAAGCATCTGGGGATGGGAAAGGCAAGCAGAACCCACATTCTAAGGGCAGAGAGGGGGTGAGAATTTCCCGATTGCCTGGGTCCAGCTCACGGGTCAATCAGCAGGCACATCTTTTCAATGATGTTCCTCAACACTCATTCTCTCATTTTGTTTGTTCTTGAACCTTCTAAAAATGATTTTCTAACGAACATCGTCTGACTTTTTTCACTCAACAATATTTTATTAGGATCTCTCCACTTTATCCTACAGAACTGTAATACATTTATTTTCACAGCTGTGTGTAGATATCCTTCGTGAGGATATCTACAATTTGATTATCCATGTTCTCATTCATGCCATTTGGGTTATCTCACTGTTTTTTATTATCACAAATATTCTTTTATATCTCTTCATTTTTCTTGCATATCAAGGGTGTAGGGGCGCCTGGGTGGCTCAGTTGGTTAAGCGTCTGCCTTCAGCTCAGGTCATGATCTCAGGGTCCTGGGATCGAGTCCCACATCGCGCTCCCTGCTTGGCAGGAAGCCTGCTTCTCCCTCTCCCACTCCCCCTGCTTGTGTTCCCTCTCTTGCTGTGTCTCTCTCTGTCAAATAAATAAATAAAATCTTAAAAAATAAATAAGAATAAAAATAAAATTTAACTGGTGCCCTGAGGCGCCTGGGTGGCTCAGTCAGTTAAGCGTCTGCCTTCGGCTCAGGTCATGATCTCAGGGTCCTGGGATCGAGCCCCATGTCAGGCTCCCTGCTGAACAGGGAGTCTGCTTCTCCCCCTTCTCTGCTCCTCCCCAACTCGTGCTCGCTCTCTCGCTCTCTCTCTCGTTCACTCTCTCTTTCTCTCAAATAAATAAATAAAATCTTTAAAAAAAAGAAGAATCAAGGGTGTAACAAAGAGTCTGACCCCACTGTTTGATGTTTGAGACTTTCAAGCCTCATTCCTCCCTCTTCCCTTCATGCCCCTATATGGACAAGCTGATAAGAAATGCAAGTGTCCCCTCCTTTGGCTCAGGTGAGACATTCAGGTCACATGCGAAGATCTTCATTTCAACCCCAAACCCAAGCCCTAACCGTCATAAAACCTCCAAGCCATGTTTGGACCAGCTTGGGAAGGCTTCCTTGCTTTCCCCAGAAAGTCTCATATATAAGTATAAACCTTTCCATGCCCTCTTGGCGTGTCTGTGTGTGTGATGTCATCATTTTTGACAACCAAACCAAACTTTGGGTAGAAATCCATCCTGTCTCTGCAGATTGTTAAAAACAACGAATGCTGTGGGTCACACTTAGTCGGTTAAACATCCGAATCTTGGTTTTTGGCTAAGGTCATGACCTCAGGGTCCTGAGATTGAGTCCTGTGTCAGGTTCCACGTTCAGTGGGGAGTCCACTTGAGATTCCCTCTCTCCCTCTCCCTCTGCCCCTCCCCCCCACTCATGCACACACACTCGCCCTCACGCTCTCGCTCTCTCTAAAATAAATAAATAAAGGAAATTTTTTAAAGACATACCTATTTTACATGGCTCTTATGAAGTTAAAGTGAAGTAAGCCAATATAAATTACCTAGCTTTGTAGGTGTCCTGTATTAAATCTTAGTTTGCATGGTTTTTCTACTGCTCAGAGACATGCCCCTCAGTTGGTGCTGAGTAGATTTAAGAGTCCAGAACTCTGGAAGGACTCTCAATTAAGTATTCTTTCTTCCAAGACAAGGAAAAGGATAGCAGAAAGTGTGTGCCCTTTTACCTGTGAACCTCATACCTTGTAAGGCTAGGTGAACTGCAAAATCTTTGTCTTTGAGTGACGCGCTTTGGATGGCCCCAAAGAAGGTGAGCCTGTGAGAGGAGCCACCGCCAACCCCGCAGCAACTTCCCGGGACACCATCCTCCCGGGACACCATCCTCCCGGGACATCGTCCTCCCAGGACACCATCCTCCCGGCACCCCATGGCCGCGCGGCTTCCTGCTTCCTCCCACCCACACTTGCTGACGATGAAGGTAACATCCACCATTTCAAAAGTTTGCAGCTTGTCCTTATTCCATTATTTCACACTCATAAAACACACAAAACAACCAAAAAAAAAAAAAAAAAATCAAGAGTCCGTAAATGAAAAGGCTGCTTCTGTGTCATAACAGACTTCTCAGAACCAAAGAAGGATAATGATAAAAAAGAACTGTTTTAATTTCAGTGTCAGGTTTCCTACTAAGAAATCCTGCATTACTTGATGTGAGGCTAAGCTCCATAGAACGAGTTGTGTGTCAGCGTAAGAGGGTGAGATTTTAGAGGTTACACCCTCAAACTTGTCCACTGCATCATATGAATATTGAAGACCAGAATATAGATTTTTTCATTATTTTCAAACTGTTCTTCTTTCTGAAGCCAAACTTATTGATCATACTTTCAGTGTCTACAGTATAACCCAGTTAACAATAGATTATTAATAAATATAAATGATATTGTTGATTAAGATCCAGTGGCAAAGTCTGTGGTCACAAGGGGTTCATCCCAAGGAAAGTCCTTACTCATATTTGAAAATGTGAATGGGTCAGGCACCTGGGTGGCTCAGTCGGTTAAGAGTTTGACTCTTGGTTTCGGCTTAGGTCATGGTCTCAGGGTCCTGGGATCGAGCCTCATGTCAGGTTCCCTGCTCAGTATGGAGTCTGCTTCTCCCTCTTCCTCTGCTTCTCCCCCCCAACTCTCTCTCTCTCAAACAAGTAAAATCTTTTTAAAAAATGTGAATGAGTCATGCCTCTCTAAGTATTACATTGGGAATCATTATTATTGAAATTAATAAAAGTTAATATGGAATTGGTTGACCTCCAATAAGACTAAAAAATATTTTCAAACTACATAGTTTTAATTAAACAAACAACCAAAACACTGCTTCTGCTTCATGTGAAAACAAATCAAAGAACAGCTTTTTATATCACATCTAAAAATTTAATTCTAAATACCAGTTTGTTATATATTTCTATAATTATTATATATTTGGAATTATATATATATTTTTTATTTTTCAGAAACATAGTGATGCTCCAGAATTCCAAGAATCAAATGATATTTGTATATTTTGGATACCAGCCCTTTATCAGATACATGTTTTTGCAAATATTTTTCCCAGACCATGGTTTGACTTGTCATTCTGTTAACAGTGTCTTTCTCAGAGCAGAAGTACTTAATTTTAATAAAGTTCCATTGCATTTTATATTGATTTCTATGGTCTATTTTAAGTTAGTATATGTGACAGGTATGAAGTTTTTGTCTAGATTTTTTTTTTTTTTTTGCATATAGATATGCGTTTGTTCCAGCACCAAAACTCACACAAAGAGAAAGAGACAATCTGAATAGGCCTATGTCTATTAAAGAATTTGAATCAATAACTAATAATCTGCCAAACAGAAAACACTAAGGCCAGATGGGTTCATTGGTGAATTTTACCAAACATTTTAGGGGATAAAATTATGCTTATTCTGTAAAGCCTTTTCCAAAAAATAGAACCAAAATGAGTACTCTAAATGTATTTTATGAGGTCAGCATTATCCAATATCAAAAACATAGAAAATATTATTAAAAAAGGAAATATTCTTTCATGGGTATAGATACCAAAATCCTCAATAAAATATTAGCAAACCAAATTCAATAATATATGAAAAGAATTATATACCAGGACCAAGAGGGATTTATTCCAGGTGTGCAAGACTGGTTCAATGTTAGAAAATTGATTAGTGAAATTCACCATTTCAACAGGCTAAAGAAGAAAAACTGCATGATCATATCAGTAGATGCAGAAAGAGCATTTGACAAAGACATAAAAAGTATACAGATTGGAAAAGAAGAAATAAACTGTCTTCTTTCCCAGATGACATGATTGTCTATGCAGAAAATCTTGTAGAATCAACAAAAAATTCTGGTAACCAAAAAACAATTATGGCAAGATCACAGGGTATATTTTCATATATAAAAGTTGATTGCTTTCCAATATACCAACAATGTACACTTGGGTTTTAAATTAAAACACAATATCATTTACATTAGCCCAAAAAGAATGAAATACTTAGGTATAAATCTAACAAAATAGGTATGAGATATACATGATTAAAAGCCACACACCTCTGATAAAAAGAAACAAAAGGATATTTAAATAAATGGAGAGATATTTTATCTCCCTTTTATAGAAAGATCAAAAACTGTTAAGATGTCAGTTCTCCCTAACTTGATCTATTGATTCAATGAATCCAAATCAAAACCGCAGCAAGTTATTTTCTGGATATTGACAAACGTATTCCAAAGTTCATAAAAAAACAGAATAGCCAACACAATATTGAAGGAGAAGAACAAAGTTGGAGGACTGCCACCACCCAACATCAACACTTACTATAAAATTACAGTAATTGAGACCATGTGGTATTGGCAAAAGAATAGACAAATAGATCAGTGGAGCTGAACAGAGAGCCTAGAAATAGAACCACACAAATACAGTCAACTGATCTTTGACAAAAGAGCAGAGGCAATCCTGCCTTTCACAAAAATTAACTTGAAAAGGATTGCAGATCTAAATGTAAAACACAAAGCTATTTAACAGAGGAGAAAAATCTAGGTCACCCAGGGTTGGGCAATGATTTTTAGACAGAACACTAAAAGCACACTTCTTGAATGGAAAAATTGATAATTTGGATTTCACTAAATTAAAAACTGCTACAAAACCACAGACTGGTGGCCATGGGCAAAATGGTACAGTCACTTTGGAAGACAGGCTGGCAATTTCTTACAGGATTAAACATACTCCAGTTATATGATCCAGCAATCACACTCCTTTGTATCTACCTTCAGTAGATGAATGGATAGACCAAGGTGATATACCCAGACAATAGAATAGTATTCCTCAATAAAAATTAAAAAAAGAGCTATCAAGCAAAACAAAACAAAACAAAAACAAAAGACATAGAGAACCCTAAAAGTATATTGGTAAGTATAAGAAGTGTGTCTGAAAAGGCTACATGCTATATTATTCTAACCATATGGCATTATGGAAAAAAAGCCAAACTATGGGGATAGTAAAAAGATCAGTGGTTGCCAGGAGCTAAGGACAAGGGAGGGAATGATGAATCGGTGGATTGCAGGAATTTTTAGGGCAGTGAAACTCTGTAGGAGACTATGATGGTGGACACATGACATTATACATTTGTCAAAAGCGCTAGAATGTACAACACAAAGACTGAACCCTAATGTAAATTTTAATTAACAATAATGTTTCAGTATTGGCCCATCAACTATAACAAATGTACCGCTAATACAACATGTTAATAATAGGGGAAAGGGGGGGCGCCTGGGTGGCTCAGTTGGTTAAGCGACTGCCTTCAGCTCAGGTCATGATCCTGGAGTCCCGGGATCGAGTCCTGCATCGGGTTCCCTGCTCAGCAGGGAGTCTGCTTCTCCCTCTGACCCTCCTCCCTCTCATGCTCTCTGTCTCTCATTCTGTCTCAAATAAATAAATAAAATCTTTAAAAAAAAAATAATAGGGGAAAGGGGATGGGGGTGTTGTGAGGGTGAGGGTAGTGTATGGGAACTCTATACATTCTGCTCAGTGTTTCTATAAATCCAAAACCGCTCAAAAAAAAAGTTCTTAAATTCAAATAGTAGTGACAGAGAGAGTTGGAGATTTATATGAAAGTGTTGACTCATGAAGGTTTTGGAGACTTGAACAAAGTGAATTAGTGGTGACTTAGGCTCGGGGGCTTGGGGAGATGTGGGGTCATCACCCAAGTGTATGGGATTCCTTTTCGGGGTGATGAAAATGTCCTGAAATTAACTGTGGGGATGATTACCTTCTCTGTGAATATACTAGAAACTACTGGATTGTGCACTGTAGGTGTGATATGTGAATTATATCCCAATAAAGCTGGTGAAATAAATCAAAGGGCCTAGATTTGTATTATAAAGTTAAACTTTTATACTAATTTGTATTAGTATAATACACAAAAATAATACTAATAAGACAAACAAATATTAAATACTAAACAATAGTATTTAATAGTTTGTCTCTCGCCAGAGTGCATGCTCTAAGGTCTTAACATCTGACTTCTTACCAGAAAGTCAATAATGTTTAAAAGTATAAAACTCCAGAGTGAACATCAATGTTTTACTGATTTCAGTGAAGGTTAGGAGAATCATGGGTGCAAGAGACCCTTAAAACATTTTCTTTCCAGTCCACGGACTGTTCCAACAAGATTTTCAATTGTCATTATTAATGACATGGAAACTGTATACAATGTTAATTTGGGCTGAAGTTTTGAGCGTTTATTTTTGAATAAAAACAATTACAGTCATTCCCCCCACCAACACACACAGGCAGAAGAGCACATCCTCCTTCATGAAGCTACCAGCTCAACTGAACGCCACTTCAAAGAGGGAATACAAAAGATAGAGCGCAGTACAAATACCCAGTATTGCCATCAGCTCAGTCACAACGGTGGCTTTGTCATCAGAAGTAATGGGAAGAACGAAAGAAGAGATGAACGTTCGGATTACAGGGATTCACAAAATAAGTTTTGTCTTCCTTGAAGGGCTTGCCAAGAAAAGAGATTAGACATCAGAAAGAAGAAATGTGAGAGCCACAGAGAGGAAGAAGTTTTGGAAAATGAGTTCTCCCAATTATCGTATCTGGTTGTTTAACTTCGTGGCATGTATCTGACTATTTGAGCTGCTTTCCTTGCGATTCACTCCAACATGAGTGGAATTGAATTAGCATGATTATTTTAAATGGAAGCTATCTTACAAAAAGAGTTTAAGACCTAAAACTGATAATATGATTACTTGCTAATGATTTTTAAATATCACGTGGGAATCTGTTAATAGTGATGTTTAGCAGCTGATATTTCGAGTCTCCAGCTCATCTCCATATCATCAAGTGAAAATCACATTTCAGTGTACTCTTTAGCTCTATAGGACACCCCCTCCCACGTGTCGGGATTAAACCTTAGGTCCTGGGGGACTTGATCTAAACTTGAAGAGTCATACATAGATGGTTTGGGAGCATCAATCAATTACCTGTTTGAATTTAAGAGACTAAAATAGCCATTGGCAGTAATGTCAACTGCATTCAGGCTGAACACCACTTGCACGTATGCTTCACAGGTGTGATTTCTATCTTATAATCTGTAAAAATTGAAATGAGGCACTGGAAGGTAAACTCAAAAGATATTAACTAAATTATGTTTGTAACACACTGAACATTATCTCTTAGCGTATATTTGAAGAACCCTGACTCACATAGGACGTATTTCCAGGGAAAAGACATGTATATAATGTTTTAGAGAATAGAATAAAATTATTTTCATAATATATGTATATATGTAAGTGTATTTGTTAGCCAAAATCCATTTCTAAACCTTTATTCTATTCATCAGACTCAGTACTTCTCTTCCAAAAAGATTTGCCCATATAAAGTCATAAAGGCTCAACTCTTAAAATGTATGCATATCTGTGTAGGAGAAATAAAGATGCATTATAAACCATATTCAATTCTTTAAATTCGTGTTTCATCCCATAAATTGGACTGCATTGCATAATATTCCATAAGTACTAAATACATACTAAAAATTGGAAATTTGTTTATCTAGATGATAAACAATTGACCAGAAGGAATGACCTGAATTATTACAAATATCTCAAAAAAGAAAGATTATTTATAAAGCCTTTTTCATCTGAAGTCCAGATCTTATGATATGGATGGAACTTCATTTAATATGTTTATAGTTTCCTGGTTTCCTTTGAAAAAAAAGATAAGAAATTCCTCAAAGGAAAAAAAAGGAAACAAAACAAAACAAAAACAACACCCAAGTTAATCCAGTTTATGTTAGTCCTTATTTTACTAGATCTTACTTAATTTAAAATCAATTTGGGGCGCCTGGGTGGCTCAGTTGGTTAAGCGACTGCCTTCGGCTCAGGTCATGATCCTGGAGTCCCTGGATCGAGTCCCGCATCAGGCTCCCTGCTCAGCAGGGAGTCTGCCTCTCCCTCTGACCCTCCCCTTCTCATGTGCTCTCTCTCTCTCTCTCAAATAAATAAATAAAATCTTTTAAAAAATAAAATAAAATAAAAAATAAAATAAAATCAATTTGAAATCTGTTGTGATATGTACTGCTTAATTAAGTAGAAGCAATTAGACAAATAACATTTCAAGTACAGGTGTGCTCAGCCATTCTGGTAATTCTATTTAAAGATGCATTAAGACAATAGGCTGAGATTCCTGAATAGAATTTAATTCAAGGAGTTCTGGCTAACAAGAAGGTCACTTCTAAAAGCTTGTGCCCGATCCTATAAACACCAATTTAAAATATTGCATGATATCTTTGGATCGAATTTTGCATCAACTTTTGCAAGCATACTCTTGCAACTTTTAGGCCTAGTCACAAAAATAATGCAGGCACATAGTTTAAAAAGTCAAATAGCACTAATATATTTACTCTGACCATTAACTTTTCACAGCAGGTGTGCAACTTTGGACGAGTCATTTAACCTCTCTGTGTGTCAGCTCCTCATCTGTAAAATGGGAGTAATAATGTATTGAACTCATAGGGATGCTGTGAGGATTCAAGGAGTAAAGGACTCAGGACATCTGACCACAGCAGGTGCTTACTACAACCCACCATTTTTCTCAGCGTCCCCACCCTCAGCCCTCAACTGTGACCCTCTTGACTCCTCGAAATAGCCGCCATCTCCCTTGGAACAGACTCGGAGTTCCTTCTCTCACTTAAGTGCAGTCTGTTAAAATTTTAAAATTTGGAAAGCACCCGCATGCTTTTTTCTTCTTATCCTCCTTAAGAGAATGTGGAATCCTTGTTTCCCTGAGGGTTTGATCCAACACTCAAAATGCCCTCAATGTCTGAATCATCAGCAACTTTGGAATGGAGTCTGAATTTACACCTGGATGTACACATGGATATTTCTAGCTCAGAACGTAGTCTACAGAGTAAGCCCCTGCTTCTGTCTCATGGCTCCTTCTAAAGCTATGTTTCTCTAGAATTTCTGAAGATAGGGAGAGGCATGCCTTCTGGTACAACTGCCTATTTCATGCCTGAGGAGGTGGTCCCTCTGCTGGAAAGAGTGTAAAGACTCGTCTTTGCCCCAAATCCTCACCTGACTCAACTCATGGGCGTTCCAGCGTCATGCTCAACATTGGAAGTTTCGTGCTGTAGCCTACTCCAGGGATGAAGGACAGATGGAAGAGATCAAATCCCACAAAGGCACCTGCTGAAGCAGGATCTCAAGATCCCACCCACAGAGCTTTTGATGAGAGGTACTTTTGTTCCAGAGAGAGGCTGGAATTCCCTGGAGATGGAGTTTCAGGCTCAGAAAGTTCCTGAAAATAAATAATACAACGGCATTACAAATTTCCCAATTGAGGATAGGGAAGGTCATGTATGAAAATGTCCTTGGGACATTATTGAAATTCTTTGAAGGACTTTGTTGTCCTTCAGGTTCTTGAGGGGTTTATCAAAACCCCAGAGCCACAGAACTCCTCTTTGTCCCCATTATCATCCGACTCAACTTCTATTTTAAGTTATGGATCTTTAAGGGCATACACCATGATTTCCTTCGTAATGAAACTGCGAGGCCCGCCCCAAATCCCAACCGCAGTCAACCCCGGACTAAAAATTCTGCCATTTGCAACAACATGGGTGAACCTGAAGGACATCCTGCTAAGTGAAATAAGCCGCACCCAGGGGGACAAACACTGCATGATCTCACTTACATGAGGAATCTAAAATGGTCAGACAGATAGAAGCAGAGAGTGGAATGGTGGACGCCAGAGGCTGGGGGAGGGAAAACGAGGAGGATTTAGTCAAGGGTACGAGGTTCAGTGATGCAGGATGAATGGAGTCTAGAGATCTGCTATACGGCATCCTGCCTACAATTAAAAATATTGTGCATTTAAAAATTTGCTAAGGGGATAGATCTTATGTCAAGTGTTCTTTTTTTCCCCAATTCTATTTATTTATTTATTTATTTATTTATTTATTTATTTATTTAATTTATTTATTATGTTCAGTTAGCCAACGTATAGTACATCATTAGTTTTTGGTCTAGTGTTCAACGATTCATTAGTTGTGTATAACACCCAGTGCTCTTATCACAGAATAATAAAAAGTAAAGAGGGTGAGAGGAAAAACAAAACAAAACAAAAAAAAGCCCTGCCTAGCAAAGAGTGTGGGCCACCCCCCCAACACACATACACACACACCTGGAGGGGGAGTGAAGCATTGTTCATAAGAGCAGGCAGCACGTTGATTCTCAACAGGAGATCACATCTGGGGAGGCAGGTGGGGACTGGACAGTCAAAAAAATCACAAGCATGGCTTCCCAAAATTCATACACATTCTTATACACACTTAGAATTCCAGAAATTGTAAATGTTCATGATTAACACGGTACAGTTATCTTTCAAGTGGTAAAGACTGTAGCACCTCTGCTTCCTGCCCCAGTCCCAGCATCACTGGCCACCACCTGGTTCTCTCCTCCAAGATGGTCACAGGCACATCTCCATCCTCTGAAACCCACAGAGTAACAGTGAGTTTAGCCATCCTCAAAGCAGTCCTTATAAATGGGTTTCACAAAGCAAGGGGAGGGGGAAGGGAAGTTAGTTCTGGAGCAAGGAAGGAAATATGAGTCAGCATGTGCTTCTGCAACAGTCCCGGCATCGTGACGTGATGCCCGTCAGCCACGCCCTGTCCCATGCTCACTTTGCCCTCAAGCAGCACTTAGCTCATTGCCTTCTTTACCCGGTGACCCAACCCAGACCTTCATTTCGAGGACATTGAGACCTTCCTGGTCCAGCCAGTGTGGTATTGTTGCTGCTCCATTAGTTTTGATAAGATACAGAGTGTAAGGAGGCCAAGACACAGGATCCCTTGATAACTGGGATAGGATTCCTTCTGGCCATCCCATGACCCTTTCCCCTCCAACTTACCCAGTGATTTGCAGAGACTGGGATACCAGGAAGCAGTCTCAGCCATGCAGTGGGACCACTGTTGTGCCTGCTGATGGAAGCAGCCTTCTCGTGGGTCTGACAATGTCTAAATCCAGGGTCCCCAACTGAGTGGCAAGAAGAAAAGTGTGAGCAGGTCATCACATGGTTCATAAGTGAAAGCGAAAGCGGTTGCTAATTCAAGTCATAACCGAGTCCTATAAAACAGTATGCTGGGGAATCAGCCAGGATGCAACCCCGGGGCACGGACAGGTCCAGCTTAGCTAGCCCTGCACACGCCGCGCGCTCCCCCATTCCCGCCAGAGAGGCCACTGTCCCCGCATGCTCCAGTAGCCATTGGAGAAGAGTTGCCATCACCACCACAAAATCCAGTTGCTCCTTTATCTTTGCCCCACGTGTTCCTGATTGTGTCTTGGGCTGGAGGATCGCATCGGCTGAGTCCAAAGCTTAGGCCTCCTAGCCGGCGGTCAGAACACCAAGAAGATAGAATCTGTCCCCTTCATCCATTATCAGCATGAAGTCATGACTCCAGAATATAACAGCTGATCCTGCCGTTCACATGTTCGTTCCTGATTCCCAAACAGTTCACAGAAGCAAGTAGGGACCTCCGAGAGCTTCCGGCCACGTGCTCTCAATTTGCTTTTTAGTGCCGATGAAACAGACTCCAAGCTCACATGGTTCCTTCCCGGCAGAACTGGAATTAAGATCACACCTTGAGAACCTGTGAATACCACACATTCTGGTTATTCGGGTCATCCTGCAAAAGCAGACTTGTTCCAGGGTTTTCTTCTCTGAGTTGGCAGAGAGAAAGCATACGGAAGCAGTGCGCCGCGTCTCCCCCTGAGCCAGCAGCTCTGGATGGAGCGCGTGCTCATGAAAAGCACCTTAATAGCCAGACGACCACTGGTAGGTATTTTAGGGATAGTACTCAAAATAGGGAAGACTAGTCCTCCCCCATATTAGGTCAGGCAGAGTTTTCTTCTTAAGCTACTTTCTAAGTCATTTTTATCCCCCTAAGAAGTAGCAGGACAGAATCATTGCTAAGTGAGCTGAATGGGCTCTGGGCCAAGCCGCTGATGACACAAATGAAGGGCGCAGCCTCGGAGGCTGGCTGCCCCGGGGGCTCTTCCCAGATCTGGTGACCCAGTGTGGTCTCAGGCCCACACTAACCGAGTGCCCACCACTTGCCCAGCATCACAGTTGATGTTACAGAGAAATAACAGTCACATTTCCTGCCCTATTACAGAAGGTATTATCATGACTTTCTTAGTGAGAGTGCATTAAAACAGCATTTTTTAAAAAGATTTTATTTATTTGACAGAGAGAGAGAGAGACAGCAAGAGAGGGAACACAAGCAGGGGGGAGTGGGGAGGGAGAAGCAGACTCCCTGCTGAGCAGGGAGCCCGTCGCAGGGCTCGATCCCAGGACCCTGAGATCATGACCTGAGCTGAAGGCAGATGCTTAACTGACTGAGCCACCCAGGCACCCCTAAAATGGCATTTTTAAAGTAAATCTTCCCCAATGTAAATATGAACATATGAATGTTTTTGGTCTTACACACTCATTAATATCAACAATGAGGACCGAAGGGGTACAATTAAAGCAGGAAAAAAACAACCCTTTCCTTTCTCCGTAAAAATGTGTCTCAGAATAACCAGGCTTACAAAAGCTAGGAATACAAAGGCTGATGATGAAAAATATGTGATTGGGATAGCTCCAATTAGACACTTTCTAAAATATTTTTCTTTCTTCTGACTAAAGTATTTTAGGCTGCAGAGAAGCTCGTTAGCTGTAATGGGACTCATTGAAGGATGATTCTTGAGAGAGAGCACAGAGGCAGCCTGCCGTCAGGCACGTGTGGGGGGGACGCTGTCCATAGCCCCAAATCTGGCAGAAACCACACAGCATGAAGCCAGTGTGTGAAGACACAGGGTGCCGTGTGGGAAGGAACAGAAGGTGGTTCTCAGGGAAGATCATGGGTCAGGGGCTGAATAGTCTTGGACTTGGTCCAGTCCCCAGTCCTGGGTGAAATTGGAAATGTCACCAAATCTCTTCAGAATCTCTCAGAAAATGTCTCACCATGAAGGCTCACTTCTCCACCAGCTCTGCAACTGTTTCCATCACTGAATCCATTTGCCGCAATTTACTATGTAAACTTTTTATATTCTTCATTAAATCTCAGGAGCATTGGACTTGTCAGTTATCTTGACATTAGAGTGCTACAAAATTGCTTAAATTAATGAAAAATTCCATATAGCATGATATCGTGTATCTTAAGAGACTGCCTTTCTGTCTTAACATTATTCATTGATTACCAGATTTATCTGCTCATGGTTAACCTATCTCAAAAGTGAACTAATATTGAGCTACCATACAATCCAGCAATTGCACTACTGGGTATTTACCCCAAAGATACAAATGTAGGGGTCCGAAGGGGTACACACACCCCGATGTTTATAGCAGCAATGTCCACAATAGCCAAACTGTGGAAAGAGCCAAGATGTCCATCGACAGATGAATGGATAAAGAGGATGTGATATATATACACAATGGAATATTATGCAGCCATCAAAAGGAATGAGAGCTTGCCATTTGCAACAACGTGGATGGAACTGGAGGGTATTATGCTGAGAGAAATAAGTCAATCAGAGAAAGACATGTATCATATGACCTCACTGATATGAGGAATTCTTAATCTCAGGAAACAAACTGAGGTTGGCTGGAGTGGTGGGGGGTGGGAGGGATGGGGTGGCTGGGTGATAAACATTGAGGAGGGTATGTGCTATGGTGAGTGCTGTGAAGTGTGCAAGACTGATGTATCACAGATCTGTACCTCTGAAACAAATAATACATTATATGTTAAAAAAAAAAAGAAGAAGAAGAAGAAGGTAGCAGGAGGGGAAGAATGAAGGGGAGGAAATCAGAGGGGGAGACGAACCATGAGAGACTATGGACTCTGAAAAACAAACGGAGGGGAGGGGGGTGGGAGGATGGATTAGCCTGGTGATGGGTATTGAGGAGGGCACATTCTGCATGGAGCACTGGGTGTTACGCACAAACAATGAATCATGGAACACTACATCAAAAACTAATGATGTAATGTATGGTGATTAACATAACATAATAAAAAAAAGTGAGCTAATATTATTCAGCAGAGTAATATTTCTAATAGAGTGTATCAAAAGTTACATTAAATTCTCCCTGAAATATAGTCTTCTTATAAAAATTGTGCTTCTCTTATGTTATGAATGATAAAATGACTGCCTTAAAGTTGAAATGTCTTGAACAAGTGATCATTCTCAAAAAAAAAAAAAAAAACCCACACTTCTATATAGACTTTTTCTTATTTTAGCACATTACTTTTTAAAATGTTTTGTTTTGAAATAACTAGAGATTGCCAGAAAGTTGCAAAAATAGGGCAAAGAGACTCCATGTAATCTCCATCCAGTTTTCCCAACTGGTTACATCTTACGTAACAATAGAACACTATCAGAACCAGGATACATTGGTACAATACCTGTGTGTCATTTTATGACATGTGTAACCACCACCACAATCTGGATACACACCTGACCCATCAGCACAAAGATCCACCCCCCTGCCTCCCTTTCACGGTCACACACACCTCCTCCCCTGCCTACCCCCATCCACCATCCCTACAACCTGGCAACCACCTACCTCTCTCCTTTTTCATTGTTTTGTCATTTCAAGAATGCCATACAAATGTACTCATACACTATGTGCCATTCAAAAGCCAACTCAGAGGTTAGGTTTTCTCATTCAGCATAATGTCTTTGAGATCCATCGGAGTAACTGCACATAGCAGTAGACGATCCATTTGATTGTGGAATGGTGTCCACAGTATTGATATACTATGGCTTGCTTAACCATTCACTTATTCTAGAAAACTTGGTTGATTCCAGTTTATAGCTATTACAAATAAAGCTGATATAAACAATCATGTACAGATATGTGCATGGACTTAAGTTTTAATTTCACTTGGACAGATGCCTCGGAGTGTAATCACTGGCATAAAGCCCACTTGGACATGGTGTATAATTCTTTTGATATATTGTCAAATTCTATTTGCTAATGTTTTGTTAAGGATTTGTATATCTATGTTTATGAGGGCTATTGATCTGCAGTTTTCCTTTTTTGTACAGTCTGAGTTTTTTTAAAGATTTTATTTAAATTCCAGTTAGTTAACATGCAGTGTTATATTAGTTTTGGGTGTACAATGTAGTGATTCAACACTTCCATACAACACCTGGTGCTCATCACAAGTGCATCCCTTCATCCCCATTCCCTGCTTCCCCCACCGCCCCCCCCCCTCCACCCTCTCTCCTCTGCTGACCGTCAGTGTGTTCTCTAGAGTGAAGAGTCTGGTTTTCGTATCAAGGTAATACTAGCTTTGTTTTTTTAATTTAATTTAATTTTATTATATTATGTTAGTCACCATACAATACATCATTAGTTTTTGATATAGTGATCCACGATTCATTGTTTTCGTATAACACCCAGTGCTCCATGCAGTACGTGTCCTCCTTAATACCCGTCACCAGGCTAACCCATCCTCCCCCACTCCCCTCTAAAACCCTCAGTTTGTTTCTCAGAGTCCATAGTCTCTCATGGTTCATCTCCCCCCTCTGATTTCCCCCCCTTCATTTTTCCTTTCCTTCCTTAATGTCCTCCATGCTGGTCCTTATGTTCCACAAATAAGTGAAACTATATGATAATTGACTTTCTCTGCTTGACTTATTTCACTTACCATAATCTCCTCCAGTCCCATCCCTGTTGATGTAAAAGTTGGGTATTCATCCTTTCTGATGGCTGAGTAATATTCCGTTGTATATATGGACCACATCTTCTTTATCCATTCATCTGTTGAAGGGCATCTTGACTCTTTCCACAGTTTGGCTATTGCGGACATTGCTGCTATGAACGTTGGGGTGCATATGGCCCTTCTTTTCACTACATCTGTGTCTTTGGGGTAAATACCCAGTAGTGCAATTGCTGGGTCTTAGGGTAGCTCTATTTTTAATTTTTTGAGGAACTTCCACACTGTTTTCCAAAGTGGCTGTATCAACTTGCATTCCCACCAACAATGTAAGAGGGTTCCCCTTTCTCCACAACCTCTCCAAAATGTTGTTTCTTGCCTTGTCAATTTTTGCCATTCTGACTGGTGTAAGGTGGTATCTCAGTGTGGTTTTGATTTGAATTTCCCTGATGGCTAAAGATGATGAACATGTTTTTCATGTGTCTGTTAGCCATTTTTATGTTTTCTTTTGAGAAGTGTCTGTTCATGTGTTCTGCACATTTTTTGACTTGATTATTTGTTTTTTGGGTGTTGAGTTTGAGAAGTTCTTTATAGATCTTGGATATCAGCCCTTTGTCTATAGTGTCATTTGCAAATATCTTCTCCCATTCCGTGGGTTGCCTCTTTGTTTTGTTGACTGTTTCCTTTATGTGCAGAACCTTTTTATCTTGATGAAATCCCAAAAGTTCATTTTTGCTTTTGTTTCACTTGCCTTTGGAGCTGTATCTTGAAAGAAGTTGCTGTGGCCAATGTCAAAGAGGTTACTGCCCATGTTAGCGTGGTACTGGCACAAAAACAGACATATAGACCAATGGAACAGAATAGAGAGCCCGGATATGGACCCTCAACTCTATAGTCAAATAATCTTCGACAAAGCAGGAAAAAAATGCAATGGAAAAAAAGACTGTCTTTTCAATAAATGGTGCTGGGAAAATTGGACAGCTATCTACAGAAGACTGAAACTCGATCATTCTCTAACACCACACACAAAGATAAACTCAAAATGGATGAAAGACCTCAATGTGAGACAGGAACCCATCAAAATCCTAAAGGTAATACTAACTTTATAAGATGAATTGGAAATTATTCCCTTTCCAACTTTCTGGAAGGGATTTTGTAGATTGGTGCTAATTCTTCTACAAACATTTGGTAGAATTCTCCAGTGAAAACATCTGGGCCTGGCAATTTTGCTTTTGGAAGTTTTTTAAATTATGAATTCAATATCCTTAATAGGTTTCAGGCTATTAAAATGATGTGTCCCATTTTGGATGATTTCCCATATTTGTAATTTCTGGTTTATGTGGTGGGTTTATTGTAGAATTGATCTATTTTCTCTAAATTATCAAATGTATGTGGTTGGAATTGTTCACAGTATTTTCTTATTACCGTTGTCATGTCTTCAGGGTCTGTAGTGATGCTCTGTATTCCAGATATGGGTAATTTGAGATCTCTCTTTTGCTCTCTTTTTTTTTTTTTGCCAGTTACTAGAAGATTGTCAATTTTACTGATCTCTTCAAAGAATCTGCTTATTTCCCTTGATTTTCTCTATTTTTTTTATTTTATTCATTTCTGCTCTTATTATTCCCTTCCTTCTGCTTTCTTTGGTTTTATTTTGCAACCATTCTTTTAGTTTCTTGATATGATATCTTAGATTTTTTTATTTCAGACTTTTCTTTTCTAATTATATGAATTTTATAAAAATATATTTCCTTCTCAACAAAGGCTTTCCTCTGTTCCACAAAGTTTGATATGTTATATTTTTATTTTTATACAGTTTAATGTATTTTATAATTTCCCTTGAAATTCCTCCATAGAAGTGTATCGTTTATTTTCTAAGTGGAAATTTTCCTGTTATTTTTATTTTGTATTTTCAGTTTGATTCCATTTTGTTTGAAGAACGCATTGTACATGGTTTAAATTCTTTTAATTTGTCGAGGTTAATTTTATTGCCTAGGATATGGTCTATATTGGTTTATGTTCTGACAAAAATGTGTTTTCTGCTCTTGACAGGTGGAGTAGTCTATAGAATCAATCAAATCCTATTGATTCATGGTGTTGTTGAGTTATTCTATACCCTTGCTGATTTTCTGTCTAGTTTTTCTATCAACTGTTGAAAGAAGGATGTTGAGGACTCCAACTATAACTATTGATTCATATATTTCTCCTTTCAGTTCTATCAGTTTTTACTTCTTAGCTCTGTTGTTTGGTGCATAAACAGGACTGTTATGTCTTTTTGGTAGAATTGACCCTTTTATCATTATACAATGTCCATCTCTACTGAGGGCTTGACTAGAGCAAGAGATGGAGGGAGGAGAAATTTG
This sequence comes from Mirounga leonina, assembly GCF_011800145.1. Taxonomy (NCBI): domain Eukaryota; kingdom Metazoa; phylum Chordata; class Mammalia; order Carnivora; family Phocidae; genus Mirounga; species Mirounga leonina. Next base: position 16,616,478 of record NW_023270615.1, read on the forward strand.
CCCTTTTTTTCCTGTCTCATTGCTTAGGCTGGGACATCTCATTTAATTTTCTCCTGCCCTTGGACTGGGACTTGTACCAGCATCTCCCCTGGTTCTGAGGGTTTTGGACTTGGACTAAATTACATCACCAGATTTCCTGAGTCTCCAGCTTGCAGATGACAGACTGTGGAACTTCACAGCCTCCAGAATCATGTGAGTCAATCCCTCATAAAAAATTTCCTTTCATATATATGTCAATTTAATAATATATACGTCAATTTAATCATATATACATGCTATTGGTTTTGTTTCTCTAGAGAAACTTGATTAACACAGATTTTGGTATTGACAGGGGTTCTAGAGAAATGGAGTTAAAAGGATAAGTTTTCTGAATTGTTTCTAGAGTTTCTGGAATTGGTTCTCTAATCTGATTAGATTTTAAGACGTTAATGTGTCTATTTCTAGTAGTAAAGAGAGCAGTGATAGGTGTGAAATATTTATGGAGATATGCAAAATATCTGCACTGGATACTCTTAATATTATAAAGAGCTAAATGACTCTGTATATAATACTTTTGAACATTTTTGGAAAACTAATGTATATGATTTTGTTTGATTGCTCCTAATATCATTGGACAAAATGCTGAAAGAAAAGAATGAGCTTAGGGATTTGAATTCCCAGTGCAAGTGCCATATAAGTGACCTAAGAGTGTCTATGTGTGTTCTAAAGGAGACCATTACCTCCTGTTACTACAGGGCTGACAATCAAGCACAGAACCTCATGATGCAACTGGTTGAGTTACAATGCAAGTTGAACTCCCAGCCTTAAAGGGTGTCCACTGTTAAAGTGAGGACATTGACTGGGAAACAGTGGGATCCTATAAGTTGGGATGGGGACTAGTGGGAAGATTGTGATGAAGCTGGGGGCATTAAGCCTCTAAATTGTGGTGAGACTCTTTTACTAGCAGTCTTGTCTTCCTCGTGCCCAGCAGAAGTGGCCTCTACAATATGACTCATAAGGAGCTGTGCCACACTCAAAAGAACTAGCTCAGTCTCATAGTGTACACAGACAAAATCTGGAAGAACATGTGTGGGAATGGACACTAAGGGTGTGAGATATTGGAAGAAGGAATTCATTATTAAGGTTGGATCTGAACTTATGGGCAGATCCATAAACAGCTTCTGCATTTATGCCGCAGCTCAGGGAGTTAGAGAGGGCTCTAAATGGTTGGTTGATTGACTGAAACATGGACCACAAGGTGGCCCACCATGAGTACACTGGAAGTGCTGGACATGCTTTTGTTTAATGTAAAGGGAGAAATTCAAGTCTTAGAGAGATTGGATATTAGAGTGTATTTTTCATGTAAAACCTACTCACCCAACCAGGGGGATCCAGGAGACATACTGTCCACTAATACTATAAGAAATACATTTGTGAGGGGGGCTCCCGTATCCTTGAAGAGCTCTGTGATTGCTTTCTCTGGAGGCTGGGAACTGCCGTCACTGGATTAGGACATCTAAATGCAATGGAGTAATTGGGTCCTGGGATAGAAGGGACCAAGTGGCAGCATTCAACCACCAAAAGCAAAGTGTGGCTACAGAGTCAAAGCAGCAATCAGAATAGTCCGACCCAGGCAGACCTATAGCATTGGCTAATTGATCATGGTGTTTCTAGAAGTGAATTGGATATAAAGCCTACTAAATTCTTATGTGATCTGTATAAGCAGAAAAGTTTTAGATCAAGTGAACAAAAGTCTAAATTAAATCATAAAACAGAAAATCACAGCTCCTCAATCAATTCCCAGACGTGAGCCCGAAGCTCTTGAATGAAGGGAAGGCTGGGTCTCCAACGCACTAATGAAAGTTTATATTGTTAATCCTTATCCCAGTCTTCCCCAGATAGACCCATGGCCTTTCACCAGAGCAACCACGACTTGAGGAAAAGCATATGAGCAGAACTTTAAAGGGCTACTGGACACTGGCTCTGAAGTGATACTATTTCGAGAGACCCCAAAACATCACAGTGGCCCAAAAGTCAGAATTAGGGCTTATGGAGGTCAGGTGATCAATGCCATCTCACAGTGGGCCTCGTGGGTCCCCAAACAAGTCCTGTGGTTATTTCCTCACTTCTGGAATGGATATTTGGAATAGACATAACTTAGCAGCTGGCAGAATCCTTACCTTTGTTCCCTGACTTGTGGAGTGATGGCTATGGCTGCAGGAGAGGCTAAATGGGAGTCATCAGACCCACTGCATCTACCTAGGAAAATAGAAAAGTGAGAGGACCGCCACATCCCCGGAGGGACTGCAGGGGTCAGCGCACCCATCAAGGACTTGAAAGATGCAGGGGTTGGTGGTTCCCACCACGTTCTATGTGGCTTGGAGAATGGCAGTGGATTATTGTCTGCCTAACCAGCCAGCGACTCCAAAGGCAGCTGCCGTGCCAGATGTGGCTTCATCACTTGAGCAATTTCCCGCATCCTCTGGCACCTAGCGTGCAGCTCTCGATCTGGCAAGTATCTTTGCCTCCACACCCGTCCATCAGACCCACACTGGATGCAGCTTTCTCAGCTGGCAAAGCCAGCGATGCTTCTTCATGGTCCTACCTCAGGGGCATATCAACTCTCCAGCCTAACTGAGTTTTCAGGGGCCTTGAGAGCCTTTCCCTTCCACAGGATATCACACTCGTCCATTATGTTGATGACGTTACGTTGACTGAACGTAGTGAGAAAGAAGTAGTAACTTACTACTCTAGATTTGTGTGAGACATTTGTGTGTCGGAGGGGAGAAATAAATCGGACAAAATGCAGAGGCCTTTTACCTCAGTGACATGTCTAGACGTCCAGTGGTGTGGGGCATGATGAGAGATCTCTTCTAAGATGAAGGACAAGTTATTATATCTGACCCCTCCTGCAACCATGAAAGAGGCGTGATGCCTGGTGGCCCTCTTTGGATTTTAGAGGCTACGTGTTCCTCATTTGAGTATGTGACTCCAGCCTTTTTGCCGAGAGACCCAAAAAGCTGCTAGTTTTGAGTGAGACCCAGAACAGGAGAAGGCTCTGCTGTGCAAGCTGCTTGGCCACTCGAGCCATATGATGCTCCATTTGGGCCATATGGTGCTTGAAGGGCCAGTGGCAGATAGGGTTGCTGTTTGGGGCCTTTTGCAGGCCCTTTCAGGTGATTCAAAGAACAGGCTTTAAGGATTTTGGAGCAAGGCCCTCTATCATCCTTAGATAACTACTGTCCTTTTGAGAAACAGCTCTTTGCCTGCTACTGGGCCAAGAGACTAAACGCTTAACCATGACCACCAAGTTACCAGGTGACCTCAGCTGTCCATCATGAACTGAGTGCTACCTTACACATAGAGCCATGAAGCTGGGCTTGCACTGCAGCACCCCATTATCCAATGGGAGTGGTATATATATGATCAGTACAGAGCAGTCCTGGAGGCACAAATAAGTGACATAAAGACGTGACCTGAATACCCATGGTCCCCACTCCTGCTACACTGCTTTTTCTCTCTGTGTGTACACACAGGGCCTCTCGAGGAGTTCCCTATGATTAGGTGACAAAGGAAGAGAAGACCCAGTCCTAGTTTATAGATGGCTCTGCTTACTATACAAGCCCTTCCCAAAAGTGGACTGCCACAGCACGGTAGACCCTCTGTGAGACATCCTTACAGGACTGTGGTGAAGAGAAATCCTCCCAGCGGACAGAACTTCAGGCATCCTGGTTGAAGGATATATTCTTGGCAGGAGAAATAGCCAGACGTGTGATTTTATACTGAATCATGGGCTGTGGCCAATGGTTTGGCTGGATGGTCAGGGACCTGAAAGGCACATGATTGGAAAATTGATCATAAGGAAATATAGGGAAGAGGCATATCGATAGACTTCTCTGAATTGGTCAAAAATGTGAAGATATTTGTGTTCCATGTGAATTCTCACCAAAGGATAAGCTCAGCAGAGGAAGATTTTAATATTCAAGTACATAAGATGACTCATTCTATGGATACGAGTTAGCCTTTCCCCAGCCACCCTTGTCACTGCCCAATGAGCTTATCAACAGAGTGTTCATGGTGGCACAATGGAGGTTATGCATGATCTCAGCAACATGAACTTCCATTCACCAAGGCCAGCCTGGCTATGCTCACCACTGAGTGCCTAATCTGCCAACAGCAGAGTCCAGCACTGTCTCCAATATGGCCCATTCCCCAGGGTGATAAGCCAGCTAGTTGGTAGCAGATTGATAACATTGAATAGCTTCCATTATGGAGGGGGCAACATTTTGTGCTTACTGAAATAGACACTTGCTCAGGATACAGATTTGTCTTCCCTGCATGCAATACTTCTGCCAAAACTATTATCTCTGGACTTACAGAATGCCTTATCCGTTGGCATGGTATTCCACACAGCATTGCTCCTGATCAGGAAACTCATATCATAGCAGACGGAGTGTGGCTATGGGCCCACGGTTGTGGGATTCATGATCTTACCATGTTCCCCACCATCCTGAAGCAACTGGCTTAATAAAACAATGAAATTTGAAGACTCAGTTACAGTGCTGCCTGGGAGGCAATAACTTGCAGGCAAAACTTATCCTGGGCCAAGGTTCTCCAGGGGGCCATATGTGATCTGAATCACCATCTGATATGTGGTGGTGTTTCTTCCATAGCCAAGCTTCATAGGTGCAGGAATCAAGGGGTCAAAATGGAAGTAGTACCATTATTAACCCTAGTGAGCCTTTAGAAAATTTTTGCTTCTTTTTCCCATGACCTTATGCTCTGCTTAGTTCCAAAGGTATGAATGCTTCTACCAGGAGACACAACAATTCCATTTAAATGTGAGTTAAGCCTGACATTTGGCCACTATGGCCTCCTCATGCCTTTGAATCAACAGGCAAAGAAGAGAGGTAAATTTTATTGATCCTGACTACCAAGGGGACTACTTGCAAACTACCAATTCCACAGTGAAGGTGAGGAACAGTGTATCTGCAATACAGGAGTTTCCTTAAGGCAGCTCGTGTTAAGGCCTAATGCTCTGGGACTAGGTTCAATAGAAAACTTACAACAACCAATCCAGGCAGGACTGCCAATGACCCAGACCATTCAGGAATGAAGACGTGGGTCACCCCACCAGATGAAGAACCATGACCAGCTGAGGTGCCTGCTCAAGATAAAGGGATTACAGAATGGGTAGGGGAAGAAGGTACAAATACCAGCTACAATCATGTGACCAGTTACAGAAGTGAGGACTATAATCGTCTGGAGTATTTGCTCCTTTTTTTGGTTATGAATGTGTGTGTGTGTATGGTTTTTACTCTCTTATTATCACATAACATTAAGATGTATTGATTTTATATCCCAGTACATAAGAATTATTGATTTTACATTAAATTATATTACTCAAGGGCTCTACCTCCCCTTCTGAGGATGGGGTTAGTGCATTTTCTGTTGAATGTAAGATTGTTGTATCATGTTAGAATCAGGTAGAATTATGACCTTCTTATTGTCTTTATTGGAGGTTAAGTAAGGTTTAAGGAGATTCATATAAGTGTCATATTGACACAGGGTTTGTTATTTGTGATGGCTAATTTTTGTGTGTCAACCTGATTGGCCAAATAGTGCCCAGATTAAGCATTATTTCTGGGTGTATCTGTGAGGGTGTTCCAGATGAAATTAGTATTGAAATTGGTGGACTCAAGAAGTAGATTGCTCTCCTCAAAGTGGGTGGGCATCACCTAATCTGTTGAGGGCCTGAATAGAATAAGAGGCAGAGGAAGGAAGAACTTGCCCTTGCTTTTCACTGTTGAGCTTGGGACATCTCATCTCATCTTCTCCTGATCCTCAGACTAGGATGTACATCACTGGTTCCCCTGGATCCCAGGCCATTGGAGTGGGACCCAAGTTACACCAGCTTTCTTGGGTCTCCAGTTTGCAGACAGGAGATTGTGGGATTTCTCAGCATCCATTATTGTATGAATCAATTCCCCCATTACACACACACACACACACACACCATGCAAGTTCTTTTTCTTTGGAGACCCCTGACTAATACAACATGCATCCACCATCATAATATCATACAGAATAGTTTCTGCTCCAAAATCCCCTGTGCTCCACCTGCTCACCCCTCTCTCCTCCCAAACCTTGACAACCACTGATCTATTTACTGTCTCTATAGTTTTGCTTTCCAAAGTGTCCTAGAGTTGGAATCACACACTATGTAGCCCTTTTAGATTGTTTTCTTTCACTTAGGAATATGCATTTAAGGTTCTTCTATGTCTTCTCATGGCTGGATAGTTCATTTCTTTTTATCGCTAAATAATATTCCATTACATGGGCATTAGCACAGTTCATTTGTCCATCCACTTAGGAAGGATATGTTGGTTGCTTCCAATTTTTAGAAATTATGCATAAAAGTTCTACAGACATTCATGTGTAGGCTTTTATATGTATATAAGTTTTCAACTCATTTGAGTGTATACCACGAGGTTTGATTGACAGATTGCATGTTAAGTATATATTTAGTTTTTTAAGAAACTGCCAAACTGTCTCCCAAGTGGCTATAACATTTTGCATTCCCTTCAGCAGTAATTAGAGTTCCTGTGGCTCCATATCCTCACCAACATTTGGTGTTGTCACCATTCTGGATTTTGGCCATCTTAATAGGTGCATTGTGGTATTTTATTGTTGTTTGAATTTATAATTCCTTAATGATGTATGATATTGAGCATCTTTGCATATGCTTACCTGGCATGTTTATATCTTCTTGTTGGTGTGTCTACTAAGTTTTTTGCCCATTTTTAAATCAGGATGTTCAATTTTTTTAGGGTTGAGCCTTAAGAGTTCTTTGTATATTTTTATATGAGTTTTTATAAGATTTGTGCTTTACAAATATTTTCTTCCTATCTATGGCCTGTCTTCTCATTCTCTTGGTATTCATTTCTTTTCTAAGTTTCTAAAATTTTTATTTGTGAGTTTGTTTGGGATAATATCTCTTGCTCTTTGTTTAAGTTCAGTAATTTTTTTCTGCAATATCTAATCTGCAGTTAATCTCATCCAGTGTACTTTTTATCTGATCTATTTTAATTTTAATCTCTAGAAATTTGATTTGCGTCTTTTTTATACCTCCCTTGCCTCTACTTCACATGTTCAATCCTTCCTGTAGTTTCTCAAAGATATGGAATATAGTTATAATATCTGTTTTAATTTCCTTGTTTACCAATGCTTTAATCTCTCCATTTCTGGATCAGTTTTAATGGATGACTATTTTTCCTTCTTATTGTGGTTCGATTGTCCTGCTTCTTGGCATGCCATTTAATAATGTCTAATGGGTGCCAATCATTGTAATTTTTACTTTTTTGGTGCTGAATATTTTAGTATTTCTATAAACGTTCTTGAATTTAGCTCTGGGATATAGTTAAATTACTTGAAAATAATTTTGTCCTTTTGAGTCTTGCTTTTAAGCTTTTTTAGGTGGGGTCCAACCAACGTGTAGTTTATGTTAATGTGTTCCCCACTTTTCAGGACTGAGTTCTCACGTATTGAGGGCTTCCCACTTTGGTTGGAGAGACCAGGCATTTTTCTTGGCCCTGTGTGACTCCCAGGGATTTTTTCTTTTTTTAATTTGAGAGAGAGGGAGAGAGAGAGTGTGTGTGTGAACAGGGATAGGGGCAGAGGGAGAGGGAGAGAGAATTCCAAGCAGACTCTACACTGAGCATGGAGCCGTATGTAGGACTCCATCTCACGACCCTGAGATCATGACCTGAGTCAAGACCAAGAGTCAGATGCTCAATGGACTGAGCCACCCAGGTGTCCCCCTTCTGATACTTTGAGGTGGTTCTTTTCCCTGCCTTGGGAAGTGTTCTTACATGAGTATGCTGATCTGTGCTCATAAACATCCATAACCTAGTTTCCACTCACCTTATGCTGCTTCCCATCCCCAGACTTACTCTGCCACATTCACAGTGGGGCTTGTCCAGTTTCTAGAACAAGCCTGGCTCTTTGTACGCAGTTTTTATCTACCTACAATGTGCTTCCTCAGCCTGGCTTGACTGGCTCCAATTGGCATTCAGCACTGAGCTTGAATATTGCCTTTTCTTATGCAAATGCGATTCTCTAATTTTCTCTCAAATGCTGTTTCTTACCTTCAAATCATTTTATGATTTAAAATCACCAGTTTGTGTATTTTGTGCTTTTTTAAAAAATGTGCTTTCGTAAGATGTCTTACCCGGTAGTTGATAATCACATGGGGACAGGAACTCTAATTTTTTGCTCACCACTGGATTCTTTGTGTTTTGGTTGACAAACACTTGGTTAATATCTGTTTAAGTATGGCTCTTTGGCTTGATCGCTGATTAGAAGTCTGCATCTATCAATTATTGCAGCAGTGTATGCCTGCTATTGTAAGATATATAATATCAACATGTTTATGGTCTACAGTAATACTTGTTTTATGTTTATTAGTCATTTTCTGCAAACTGATCCCCTAGGATCTGTGTTCAGTAATGATATTTAAGTGAAAGTCCAATTTTATATGTTAGATTCTTTAGGTTTTCCACTCATCAGTTACTCAGTTTTAAATGACATGGAAATAAATTTGCTAGAGGCAGAACTACATTTTTCCCGAAGATATTTTGATATTAAACACTAATAATACCTTTTTCCATTTTTTTCTGATTCTAAAAAAAGAAGTCCCAGTTCTGAAAGGCTTAACAAAAAAAAATTTCCAAATCTTGAATCATTAGATTGTACACCCGAAACTAATAGAACACGGTATGTTAACTAACTGGATTTAAAATAAAAACTTAAAAAAAAAAATCTTCCAGATCAATGAAAAACAAACTTATAATTGAAATTTTAAAATTTAAGAAGATATTTTCTGAGTTAATTATGTTATTGCTCTGAACAAAATATCTTCTTATCATTATATCTATTTAATTTGGGCTGTGAATGTATACTAGTAATTGGCTTTTTATAGGCATCCAAGAAATCACATTGGCTTAAAATATCTATTATTCCTATTATTAAAATTTAACTGCAAAAAGGTCAGGAGACTATGGGTGTAACATTAGACATATAACACCATTTAATTAGTGGGAAAATATTTTGCAAATACTTAGTAAGCCCCTTGTATCAGCTCTCTTCTAGCTCTGGGATCCAATTTTTTTTTTTTTTCCTGAAAAAAGAGGGAAGGGCGCCTGGGTGGCTCAGTTGGCTCAGTTGGTTAAGCCTTCGGCTCAGGTCATGATCCTGGAGTCCCAGGATCGAGTCCCACATCGGGCTCACTGCTTGGCAGGGAGTCTGCTTCTCCCTCTGACCGTCCTCCCTCTCATGCTTTCTGTCTTTCATTCTCTCTCTCACAAATAAATAAATAAAATCTTTAAAAAAAAATTGGGGGCGCCTGGGTGGCTCAGTTGGTTAAGCGACTGCCTTCGGCTCAGGTCATGATCCTGGAGTCCCGGGATCAAGTCCCGCATCGGGCTCCCTGCTCGGCAGGGAGTCTGCTTCTCCCTCTGACCCTCCTCCCTCTCATGCTCTCTGTCTCTCATTCTCTCTGTCTCAAATAAATAAATAAAATCTTTAAAAAAAATTTTTGTATTTAAAAAAAAAAAGAAAGAGGGGAAAATCCTTAAAACAAAAATTTACTAATTTTTTTTCCACAACTGGGAAGAACACAATTTCAGAATTATCTTGACTTTGGGGATTGTCTTTTTTAGGCCACAATGATGCATTTTATTGGTTTTGCTGGTATGAGGAGACATTGGAATTACTCATCAGAATGTCCTGCAGTCAAACGAGAAACACAGCAGTGACATCTGTCTGCAGTGCAGACCACTCATCTAGCAGGAGGCACAGCTTGTGGATCCTGACAGTCGTTTCGGTCCTATCAAGACATAAAACTTAGATGCGATCTTAATTCCAGGAAGGAAGGGAGGTTATAGAGGAAATTGGGCTGAGTGAATCCTTTTTCCTCCCTCAAGGGGGATAAATAGGTTGATTCCAAGCATGTGCAGAAACAAGTAAGCAAACACTTGCTATTTAGGAACTCAGACTGGATGGGCTTCATGTGCTCTGGGGGAAGGTCTGATTTTGTGATCATTCAGGACCTTTCATCTAAAGACGTGCTTCTCTTTTCAAAGCAAGCTCTTCAGGAAGCCACGTTTTATGCCAAAGACTCTGCCAGATCTCAGAGCCCATTTTTTTATATCTAGATAACAATGAACCTGTAAAATCTTGAGCTGGTATATGTTACTAGTTAATACGATGTGACATTTTTCCAAGTTTATTTACAGTTTCAAAAGTTTGACCTGTCTCCTTTAGAAGTATGTAAGGATGGGGCGCCTGGGTGGCTCAGCGGGTTAAGCGTCTGCCTTTGGCTCAGATCATGATCTTGGGGTCCTGGGATTGAGCCCGCCATCGAGGCTCTCATGGGGCTCCCTGCTCAGTGGGGAGTCTGCTTCTCCCTCTCTCTCTGCCCCACCCCACTCCCCACCCCGCATCTCCTGCTCGTGCTCTCTCTCTCTCTCTCTCAAATAAATAAATAAAATCTAAAAAAAGAAAATTCTGGAGGGACTTTGAGAGGGACTCCGTGCAACTCTTTCCCACACATTTCTGCGAGTGTGTTTTGTTTGGCTAGGCCAACACCAGTATGCCACAGGCAGCCTTCTTGCTCCTAACATGGGTCTAGAGTCACCAGTTTGTGCTACCTGTCTTGCCTTTGAGATCATCTGAGCGTGTAAATGAGACCTGCTTCAATCCCCTTACGTGACAGGGGAAGAACTTAAAGCTCGAGTATGTCAGAGATTTGCCTAAGGTGACGGGACTGCTCTGCGACTTTGGTGGGTGTATTAGTTTCTCACAGCAGCTGTTAACAAACCCATAAACTTCATGCTTTAAAGCAACCGAAATTTGTGGTCATACAGCTTTGGAGGTCAGATATCTGAAGCGAGCCTTCTGAAGTGAAGTCAGGAGTCGGTGGGGCTGCTTTCCTTCAGGAGGCTCCAGGGGAGAAGCTACTGTCTTCCTTTTCCAGCTTCTCGAGGACGCCCACATCGCTTGGCTCGTGGCCACATCCTCCACCTTCGAAGCTCATTGCTCCAATCCCTGCTTCTGTGGTCACACCTCCTCCCTCTCTCTCTCACGTCTGCTCCGTCCTAGGAGGACCCAGGAGATGACACCGGGTACTCCAGGATCATCTCAAAATCCTTAATGTTCAAGGTCCTTTTTGTCCATGTGGGGTAACATAGAGGCAGGTTCCGGAGATTAGGATGTGGGCAACTCTGGGGCCATTATTCTCACCAACAGAACGGGCATATTCACATTGTGGACTATTTCCTCCATTATAAAGCATTAAAAGTTACATCCTATGACCATATTGGTAGAAAGACAAATATAATTCAGCCCCAATTGTTTAATATATTCATTATTATTATATTCAATTTTTTCCTCATAATTTTAGAAGAAATCAAAGTTAAGCCTTTTCGTCAGCCTGCTGTACCTCAGGGATAAGTAGGTCCCGGATGAAAAAGCTAAAAATGCATCTTGAGTGTTTGGACTTCATTTCCTTCCTCTTTATACTGAATTGCCTAGGTCTGGCTTGGCATTTCCGACGGAACTGTGCTGTTTTTTGCAAGCTGCTTTGCAATGTGCTACCACAAACAGCCTCTTCGACTTGATGAAGAGTTTGCTTGGTAACGCGATGTTTGGCTGATGTCTGCTGTCTTCGAGGCAGTCCTCAGACAAACCAGCGGCCACCCACCCAGGGAAGACAGTCATCACACCCACACAGGTCTTTCCTCACCAGAAAACACTTTCCCGGAGATGTGCGCTAATCCATTTCCCACCTCCCACGCTCTTCTACACATTCTGGTTTATGCCAAGACCCAGGAGGAAATTAAATTTTCCTCTGCAATTAAATCTTACCTTCTCCAAATTGCTGGCACACTCTCTGGCACATGGCGTGAGCCAGGAGTCTGACAGTTTATTATATGACTCTGTGGCTATCGATGGTGGCCTGCTCCCCCAGCTAAGGAACGAAGATGAGATGGCCCCAGGCCTCCAGCTACATTGGGTTTCCTGAATTCCCTGATTTAAGAACCAGCCTCCAAGGGGATGAGCTATACTCCCCATGGCAGGAGGGTCTTTTCTTCCTCATCCACACGCTGGGATACAGTTTTCTCTATCTTGTCTTGACCCAGCTTTGAGACTCCAAGTAGAGGCCCATCAGTTACTCATCTTGAGCAGCTGGTTAGCTCCACACCCAACCATTTACCTCGGGTGGTGGCCTCTCGTATTCCAGCCCACTAGGCCCTGCCCCAGGCCAGGTACCAGGCAGCTCCGGACAGCCCCTCTGCCCTACAGCATACTGACATGGATCAAACTAGCCAATCCTAAGCCTGCCTACCCTGCCTCGCCTGTTCTGTCCCACAGAAACCACAATAAAGGTCCTTGTCCACATTTTCCCCTCATCCCCTCTGCCTCTCCACCTCGGTCCCCTGACTCTCACATGGCCTCCCGTGGTGCAGGCCCCCTCCTGTGGGGACCTGTGAGTATAATAAACTCTCTTTTCAAGGGAAGTCATCTTCTGATCTGTTGGCCTTACCATTAAGACACATACATGTCTCCACATCAAATACCCATTGAAATAATGAGAGTTTTCACAATCCAAAGGGTTAGTCCATGAATTTAACAATGGGATGTGTGAGTCGAAAGAGCGAAACCTGAAAATGTATAGTAAACCATTTGGAGTGCAAAGATGAATGAAGGCATGTTTAAAGAAAGAATTAATAAACAAAATCTGATTCACAATTCACCTTACGGGAAGGCAGACAAATGCTCACTTTACTGAATATTAATCACATGTAAAGCACTTTGTAAGGACTGTCTCATTTTATCCTCACCATGAATACATAAATCGAGAGTTGTTATCTCCTTATTAGAGATTTAGAAATGGAGGTTTGAGAAATGTAAGTAATTTGTTAAAGTCACATAGTAAGTAAGTTATAGAGCTAGATATTCAGCTGAGTCTGACTCACCACTGCCATTACAAAATGCAACATTATAAGTCTAGGTTTCTGCAAACGTTTTTGCAAAACAGGAGCTGGGAATGGAAGCCAAAATTCGCGGTCACAAGTTGAACAAGGAAAAAAAATATCCTTAAAAAGATGCCAAAATTGGAAACTCATCTAAAGAGAGAAGAAATTGTAAACTGTGTTGGATTTGGTAGGAACAAACACGATCTCCATATCCTCCCAGAAGAGTCAAGGGCTCTGGTCCCTTTGAAGTGTGTTTACTTTATCCATGAATCAAGAAAGCCTCTGAAATGTAAGGGCAAGGGTAGGAAACCCGCTGTTACAAGATGTCTAATTTTCTGTCTTGTACTGCCAGTTTCATCCGATTCAGGCTTTGACCTTGTCATTTCCGCCCTGAGGATGCTGTAAATAAAATGTGCAATTGTCATGATCTCTATTGATTCTTCTCCATTAAAACTATTGTCTATAGCCTACTAATTCTTTGATCAAAGGCTTTGCAACACAGATAAAATACTTTGAAGTTTTTTTTTGTTTTTGTTTTTTTTAAGATTTTATTTATTTGACAGAGAGAGATACAGCGAGAGAGGGAACACAAGCAGGGGGAGTGGGAGAGGGAGAAGCAGACTTCCCGCGGAGCAGGGAGCCCGATGCGGGGCTCGATCCCAGGACCCTGGGATCATGACCTGAGCCGAAGGCAGACGCTTAACGACTGAGCCACCCAGGCGCCCTACTTTGAAGTTTTTACATTATTTATAGTCCACTAATTTCAGTTCTTTTCTGTCTTAATTTTATAAAAGTAATTATTATTACTTTATCAGTCCTGCCCTGTACAGTATCATATACTATTTCACTAAGTCTAGTTTTTGTCATGGTGCCTTTTTTGACGTATGGTCATTACTTTGATCAATCAGTTAACAATTATCCAAAGTCTTAAAGGTTTAAGATTTGTCAATTTTTACCCAGTAAACTATTTTACCACTTGCAGTTTGATCTCTTGTCAATATTATTTCAGGTCAATTATTTCTACCAATTATAAAAATTTGCATGTTTATTATTGCCATTTAAAATATTATCCAAAAATGTATATATTATCAAACCGGGGCGCCTGGGTGGCTCAGTGATTTAAGCGTCTGCCTTCAGCCCAGGTCATGATCTCAGGGTCCTGGGATCGAGCCCCACATCGGGCTCCCTGCTCTGTGGGGAGTCTGCTTCTCCCTCTCCCACTGTACTCTCTCTCTCTCTCAAATAAATAAATAATCTTTTAAAAAATAAATAAAATATTTTCGAACTACATGACTTGATAGTATTTTTATTACAACCAACAGTTAGTATCAATTCTAGTTTTTCCTGAATTCTTCTACCGGCACAACTTGCCATGAATTGGTTAGTTTTAGATGTGACTGGCATCATGTTTTTATGACAAATATTCCAAACTGTTCATAAATGATGATTTGGCTTGATAAAGGTTACCCTACATATTCTCTTCAGATGAAAAAAGAAAGTCTTTACAGACCTAAAAACAGCAAAACAGAAGTCTAATTTCATGAAATAATAATTGTTGGAAAAGATGATTGTGCCGTCTACCAACTCTTGATCAAGAGAGTGGCCTCATGGGCGCCTGGGTGGCTCAGATGGTTAAGCGTCTGCCTTCGGCTCAGGTCATGATCCCAGGGTCCTGGGATCGAGTCCCACATCGGGCTCCCTGCTCCTTGGGAGCCTGCTTCTCCCTCTGCCTTTCTCTCTTGCTCTGTCTCTCATGAATTAAAAAAAAAAAAAAAAAGAGAGTGGCCTCAGATTTGGAACATTTCCTTGCACGGAAATAGGAGCCCTCCTAGCCTGTGCTGTCTTATCACCTTGTTTGGGAATTATCTTCTCTAGTTCCAGGCTTGACATGCAATTCTTTGTTCTGCTTAAGTGTGTGTATGTGTCCTATGGCACCTGGCCAAGCCCACTGCTCTACGGGAGGAAAGGAGGCGCTTCCCCTGCAGCCGAGAGGGGTGCATGCAGACCATAGCCATGCTTGGGTTGAGGCTTTAGACCCGCTGCCCATGGAGACTGTGCTCACACTCCTGAAGCCGGGCTTGCCCTGTCTCTTCTTATGGGAGTAAAGCATCGTTCCATCCAGTGCCTGCGGGAGTCATACCTTTCTGGCAGCCCCAGTAAGTGCAAACCCAGCAGGGGGCTGACATCCTGGAACTGCTGCTCTTGTGCTTACGACCCTCCAGCCAAGGGCCTCCTCCCCTGGGAGTGGAATAGGTGTCACTTACTTGGCAGTAATGACAAGACTCCAGCTTTGTTTGACCTGCCCTGCGAGACTGATTGCTCAGTTAAGTATAATATTGATTTGGTCTTGGATTTAGTAGAAGTACTTGCACTGTATTTTTGAGACTCTAAGAAATGTCTATAAGTTGGAGATGATTAAATCAAAAACAAAAACAAAATTCTAAGCCCTAGAGAACACACACCAATCCTCCTTCCTTCCTTCCTGCCTCCCTCCCCCCTCCCTGCCTCTCTTTCTTTCTTTCTTTCTTTCTTTCTTTCTTTCTTTCTTTCTTTCTT
>NW_023270615.1:16632059-16644482 GCF_011800145.1 Mirounga leonina
CTTTCTTTCTTTCTTTCTTTCTTTCTTTCTTTCTTTCTTTCTTTCTTCTTTCTTTCTTTCTTTCTTTCTTTCTTTCTTTCTTTCTTTCTTTCTTTCTTCTTTCTTCTTTCTTTCTTCTTTCTTTTCTTTCTTCTTTCTTTCTCTTTCTTTCTTTCTTTCTTCTTTCTTCTTTCTTTTCTCTTTCTTTCTTTCTTTCTTTCTTTCTTTCTTTCTTTCTTTCTTTCTTCTTTCTTTTCTTTCTTTCTTTCAAGTGTCCCCTTAACTATGCATTTTCACCATGAAACCACTGAACAAATACTGGTATATTTGTGTAGATTATCGGCAATGCACTATAACAAATAAAGGATGTAAGCTTTGTAATTCAAAAGGTTGGGGTTAAATGCTAGTTCTACCATTGAGTAGGTACCTGACTTTTTAAAAAAAGATTTTATTTGTTTATTTTGAGAGATAGAGTGTGCACGCACATGCACATGAGAGTGGAAGGAGGGGCAGAGGCAGAGGGAGAGAGAAAATCTCAAGCAGACTCCGTGATGAGCACAGACCCCAACGTGGGGCTTGATCCCACCACCCTGAGATCATGACCTGAGTGGAAACCAAGGGTCAGACGCTTAACCAACTGAACCGATCATGCCACCCAGGCACCCCAGGTATCTGACTTTGACACACTTACCTACTCACACTTGGCTTCAGTTTCTTCACTTATAAAGTGAAGTGAACAATACCCATTTCTCAGAATTTCATGGAGACTAAGTGAGCTAATGAGTATATATTTAAACTCACAGTTACGGGAACATATTAAATAGTCAATACATGGTAGCCATTAATGACTTAGCCTTTTTTTTTTTTTTTTTTGGAAGGAGGAAAGCCTAAATTTGAATGCGAAAGCCCAATCTTGCCTTTAATATTTTCTAGTTATTTTTCTTTTTGCCTGTGCCCTAAATCCAAGTGGGTCTTCTGACAAGATGACAAGATTTAGGAATAAAACACATGCCGAGAGAGAGAGTTTTACCTCTACAATGCTCAGATCCCTTACTGAATTAGCAACATAAATATGGCCATTTACTTAATGCTCCCTTTCTCCAATGGGTGATTTGATTCTCTTTCTATGTGTATCTATCTGCATGATTGAGGCAGGATGGGGGAACCAGAGACTGACATTTGTGTCAGATGCTGCGCTAAAAGCTTTCTTGTTCTTTCCCTCTCATCTTCAGAGCATCTGTCTGATGTAAATATTACTCATTTAATTTTGCTTATCAAGAAGTGAATACTTGGAAGACTTGAACATCTTCCCAAAGACAACATACCCAGGAAGAAGTGGATTGGGTTTTGAATTCCCATTTGATTCTATGTTCTTACTACCATACCAGGCTACCATGGACATAAAATAACATCTTTGTAGTCAAATGAAATGATTATTATGATTACTTTTCAAAGATCACCTATAATAAGATATATTATTTACATCCATTATAGATATTTTTGATTCTATGTATTGCTTTTAAATTCAGCGTTTCTCTTTCACAGTCTACAAACTGCAGGCTTAGCTGGGCAGAATCCAAATCCTTCACTCAATTTGCACGTCGTGTCATTCTCGCCAATTCCCACATAGCCAGCTCTCCCATTGGCCAGCATCAGAGAAAATGAGCTTTGTTCCCCATCATAAGTGTACCGAAAATGAACTTCTTTCAGAAAGAAATTACAAAGTTACCAGGGAAAGTAGG
The DNA here is from genome assembly GCF_011800145.1 of Mirounga leonina. NCBI lineage: Eukaryota > Metazoa > Chordata > Mammalia > Carnivora > Phocidae > Mirounga > Mirounga leonina. The sequence goes on from NW_023270615.1 coordinate 16,633,781, forward strand.
CAAGACCCAGGAAAGTTACAAGGTTTCCTATTTCCTGTGATAGAAGAGAAATAGCTTGGGGTATTCATTCCTTTTGGTCAGTGTTTATCAGGAAGGTCAGAATTTGATCACAAAGACTCGAGTTCTCATACTGCTTTAGCTAAATTGGTAGACCCTATTGATTTTTAAAAATGTGTATCAGACTTGACTTAGCCAGAATATATAGGACTCAAAAAAGTGATTTTTAGTTGAGTCATAGCAAATCCCTTTTTTTCTGAATCAATTTTAATGCAGTGTAGATTTTTTTCTTTTTAATATTGATGCTGAATTACAAGAGGACTAAAAGGGAGGTGAAACATCGTGGTGTTGCTTCATCTGGGTAATGTAGGAAAGAGATTATTCAATGAACTTCAGGATACTTGTATTTGCATAAATCCAGATGACAAGCAAGCATGCCACATTTTTCCCTACCTCACGGCACATGTTTTCTTGCAAGTGTATTTAGAAACATAACTGCTCTTTTTCCAACTCTCTGATTCGTCTGGAGTCCCAGCTTCTTCCTCCACTTCCTGCTTTTCCATCAGATTTATTTCTCTGCGGAGCATTCCCACTTGGATGTTGATATTTATGATTTTCCATCTGACATCTTTGCTTTATGATTTTACCTTCTTGTTCAAAGGAACCATTTTAGTAGTAGGTCCTGCTTTCAGAGCCATATTCATAGGAGTAAAATAAATTCACAGATTTAATAACAAATCTTACTTATCAGGAACAGTCTTTTAAAAGTATATATCTATGACCTTCAAATAAAGTATTGAGAGTTCTTTAGTGTGGTGGTTCCATTTGTATTTATATTTTAAATAGTTTGTTGAAGTAATTAGAAATGAAAGGAATATTTCAATGTTCTGACTCTTGTCTAGCTGCCTTAAAGGTTTTTCTTTGTCATTGTTTTTTTAAGTTTATTTATTTAAGTAAACTCTACATCCGACCTAGGGCTTGAACTCACAACCCTGGTCTTCAGACTGAGGCAGGCTGGTGCCTCACTTTGTCATTGATTTTTAACAGTTTTACTAAAAAGGACCAAGGTCTGGGGTTTTGTTTTGTTTTGTTGTTTTGTTTTGTTTTGGTTCACCAAAAATTCTGAGTTAATATTTTTCATCAGTTCTGGAAAGTTATTGGCCAGTATTTCTTTAAATGCTGTGAGTTTTGCCTCTGCTTTGTTCTGTTTCTTCTCTCCTATTGGGACTCCAATTACACATCCCTTAGAAATTTTGAGCATGTTCTACATGTCTCTTATGATTTTGTTTTCCCCCATGCTTATTTTCTTTCCTATTTATTTTGGATATTTTCTATTGATTTGTCTTCGGGTGCAACAATCCTGTCCTATCTGCTCTTACTTTCATCCACTGATATTATAAGTTAAGATACTGTATTGTTTCAGTTCTAGAATGCTCACTTGATTTTCATACATTCCAATCCTCTGATAAAACCCTCCATTTCCGGTCTTCTTCATCTATTTCTTGAATACATCGATCAGTTATTTTAAAGCCCTTGTCTGTCACTGTCAATAGCTAGGTCATCTGTGATTCTGTTTCTATTGTCCCCTGTCTCTCTTGGTTACCTGCTCTATCATCTTACCTCTTTGCATGGCTGCACTCTGAGAGTGTACCAGGTACATCCTTAGAGGATCAATGATGTCCCCACTGTTGAGGGGGTTCTTCTCTGTCAGATGACGTGTGGGGGCTGATTCCCCACATCTAGTTTTGGGAAAACGCTTAAAAATAAAGCCAGTTGCCAACCCAGAAAACATTTCCACGAAGGTTTTTGTTTTTGTTTTTGTTTTAAAAGGCAAGAAAACAGTTTTCTTATTGAATAAGCATCAAATTAGACAGCATTGCACAACCATTAGATAATTCACTAAAGAGGTTGCAAAGACAGAGTAGAATCCCACCCTTTTCCATAGCTAGTGATACTCAACCCATTGCATTCTTGTAAATTGTCTTTATCTATCAGAAAGAAAATTAGAACTTGTGGTGTCTTTTTCATAAGCAGGAAGTTACCACTTGGAGCTAAGGGTCTAAACTTGAACCCCCTGAGATGGAAAGATGGGGTGTCATACTCCTTGGTGTTTGTATTTCGAAGAGATATCTTCAAGATCTCCAAGAAAGACATTCCTGGGATGCAACGAGTCTGATTTAGCTTTTACACAGTTTTATCTACATCTCATAGAGGCAAATAGAGCACTTACAACTTCAAATTTCCTAAACAAAATGACATAAAGATGTTAGGAGGACAGAGTTCTTCCTTATGCACCAGGGAAAATTTTAAATTTCCTTTTTTTTTTTTTTTTTTCAGATGGGCATTTAGCCTTACACCAGTCAGAGTTACACTCGATCAGAACTGGGTGGTGGTTTGGGTAAGTTTTAGTGAGATTCGGTCTATCTTCAGTTTACCTCTAGTCCTCTCAGTTGAGAATCTGTAGTGGATCTAGTGAGTTGTAGAAGATCCCTTTCTTTTTTTCAGCTTCTTCTTGAGCCAAACAGACAACAGCTTCAAAATCTCACAAATGTCTTGAGTGAAGAAACCACTGTGTGCTTCAGGTCCCTCAAGTCTCTAAATCTGCCACTCTAATCTCATGCAAATGCCCCCAGCAGAGGTCTCCCACCAAATGCAGTAGAGACCCTCGGGCCAGGAGCCAGGGTAGACCCTCAGTGTCATCTCACTCCTCCCTGGAGAGGTCTCGTCTCAGGCACCTACTGCTGCAGGTCTTTGTTTCCTGATGACCCTGAGGCTACAGGAGATCTTACTCTGCTTTTCATAAGCTTTGGCGTCACACTGTCACCTTCCACTCAAAATTCAGCAAATGTCTTCTGAGGAAAACCTCCCTGTGTCTAATGCCCTGAAAGACTCCCATTGTCTGACTCTGCATGACTGCCAGAGCTTTGCTGGTTTCTCTTGTCCCCAGAGGTGGTCACTGGTCTTGGCCAACCCCTGTTCCTCAGCCAGTGTCCAGAACTGGCAGACACCCCTGGGGAGGGGTGGGGAGACAGTTGGCTCTCGGGGTGCCTGGAATGGGTATCCCCTGTTAGGAATGGCACTTCACCCGGCCCTCATGGCTTCCACGGACCTCCAATGCCAATACAAAATGCATGCCTTTGTTGTAGGGGGGATGATGCCATGCCTACGGGGATGTGTTGGAGGGCAGAAGCTTCCTTCTGGATCACTCCCTGAGGCTTTGCTTCTGGGACAAAACCCTGAGCTTGTTTTCTTATTAAAATAAATAGATAATTAAGTGATCCATATTTCTCCATAGTTTGTAGCAACCAATTCTTCAAAAGCACAGATTATACCAATGTCCTCCTTTTTTTTTTTTTAAATGCCCACGTGCCTTTCTGTTTTGTTTCACTTTCTTGACCTCTGATATTTTTCTCAAATGACAACACCTCCTTCCCAGACACAGAGACATCATTTCACCAGTCCACCCACATTGGCTTCCTCTCAGCTTTTCAGTCTGAGAAGTTTCAAAAATAAGTTATTAATATGTTCTGATGAGGTGTGAGGAAGCAGAATTGCTTTTTTTTAAAGATCTTATTTATTTGAAAGAGAGCAAGTGGAGGAGGAGTAGAGGGAGACAGAGAGAGAGAATCTCAAGAAAACTCCACAATGAGCGTGGAGCCTGATGTGGAGCTCGATCTCATGACCCTGAGATCAGGACCTGAGCTGAAACCAAGAGCCCAACGCCCAAACAACTGAGCCACCCAGGCCCCAAAGCAGGATTGTTTTTATTTGCATAGCAAAAGAAAGGAATGGTTATATGTGAATAATAACTCCTTAATTTATCTAGCTTATTTTGTTTGTATTCTTACTTTACAGAGAATGCATGTTCAGTGCATGGCTAATAATGGCTCAGAAAATTTAACATTTGATTAATGAGTTATAATTGTATAGACAGATTAAATGAAGAACAGGTCCCAAGTCATACATACACTGAAGTATAAAGAAAATAATACATCTTGAATAAGTCAGAAGTCACTTTTGGGTGAAGCAGTCCCCTTTTGGTTTGTTCACTGATACACCAAATACTGATCACTCCTAGATTAAGTGCCCCAACGGCCACTGACCAGGGGCTGTTAGAATCCTAGTTGGTAGAAAAAGTGATTAGTAGCCACTTGTAGATAGATTTAGAAGATGACAGACATTGTCTAAAGTGCTGGACAACCAGAAATCAGATTATCTAAGGGGGAGAAAGCAGGATGTTAGCAGCAAAATATGAGATGCTCACAACTCCAACCATCTCCATTAAAGTGCTAGCAAAAATGATGCAGACCAAAAATAGTTTATGTTTCATGTATCTTAGACATTGGGTTAGTAAACTATCTTGACTCGACTCAACTGAAAAGCAAATATCACAAATAACAGAAATTGGGATCAATAATACCAATATCTTGCTGTCTATTCCATAATGACATATTCTTATGCTTTAAGGTATAAAAAAAATTAGGCGTCTTTATATTTACTGTAAGAAAGACCATAAAATCTTTATCAAACAGGAAGACAAAATCATATGAGTGTTCATTATTTAAAACGGCAGCAGGTGGGAGCCAGGCTGCATGATGCTGGAATGGTTCCCCAGTTGGAATAAATCGAGCCCGCGGTAGGGCACTAATGAGCTGGAGTCGTGGTTCAGCCACAGCAAACACGCAGGAGATTTCAAGCAGCAAGGTGGGCTGCGTCTCCCCACGGTGCGATCAATACAGAGTAATTCCCTTACACCTTTATATTCTTTGTTTAACACCAGCAGCACCGGACTGTCTGTTGTTCATGGCTCAGAAATGCCTGAGGACATGACACCTGCGTGTGGTGGGTGATGTTGAAGTCCCACCACCAGCAGTCCCTTCACACCGATAAATAAAACATATTAAGGTCAGGTTACGAACACTGACTCAGGAAAGCCTTTTAAAGCCACGTCCACTGAATGGGACTGGGACTCAGAAGATCTGGGGTTCCTCTCTCAGACCCACCCCACATCTCTGGATACCGGCCAACTTGCACTTGGGGAGCTAATCAACGGTGGGCTGTGCCCCGGCAGCCTCGCTCCTTCCCTCCCTGCCTCCTCTGCAGCACAGACTGTCACCCAGCCAACGCCGGGGGTGCTCTGGCCGGCCAACCTAGGGGGAAAGAACCATTAAACGCAAGAGCGTGGGAGACCCAGAGCCCGGGAGAGGGGTCTTCTCAGCACTTCCAGTGCGGGGAGCAGAGGGGAGACAGGCAATGAATAACAAGGGGACTCAGAGTGTCAGAAATGGTGAGAGGTAAGGAGAAACATTGAGGAGGAGGGAGGGAGCGCCAGGGAGAAAGCTGCTATTTCGACAAAGGGATGCTTGAGCAGAGATGCCGAGGTGGTGAGGGAGGCAGCCGCTCACACATCTGGGAAGCTTGCTCCAGGCAGAGAGGAGAGCAGGTGCAAAGGCCCTAAGGCTCAGCTATGTGTGAGCAGCAGTAGCCGGTGGGGGCTGAAGAGTGAGATTGGGGAAGATGGCAGGAGATGAGATGCGGCGGGGCTGGGTCATGCTGGACCTGTAGGCCACTGGGCAACTCTGGCTTTTACTCCGAGTGGATGGGGCACCATGGCAGGGTTCGAGCAGAGGAACTGTGATAACATGGGGAGCATATATATTTGGCCTTTGTCCCGGTTTCCTGGCACACAGCTCCAAAAACCCTTGGAATCTTCAGAGCAATGGGAGCAGCTTTTGCTTTCCGATGACATAGCTGGTGGCTCCAGGATGGGGGCTGACGGCCAGGGGGACCACCCATGTGGCTAGAGCCCCCCTTCCTGACTTCCAGGGAGGGGAGAGGGGTTAGAGGTTCAGTTAATCACCGATGATCAATGAATTAATCAATCGTGCCTATGTAATGAAACCACCCTAAAAATTCCTAACTGAAGGGGCTCGGAGACCTTCCAGGTGAGTGAAGACATGGCGGTGCTGGGAGAGTGGTGCACCCCAAGAGAGCATGGGAGCGCCGTGTCTCTCTCTCCATGGCTCACCCTGTGCCTCTCGTCCATCTGGCTGTTCTGGAGTTGTTGCCTTTATAACAAATTGACAATAGTAAGTAAAGCACTTTCCGGAGTTCTGTGAGCCATTCTAGCAAATTACCAAACCTGAGGTCATGGAGGTCATGGAATCCCCCATCTATAGCTGGTCCGGCTGAAATGTGAATGGCCTGTGGTTTAACGATTGGTTTCTGAAGTGGGAGATGGTCTTGTGGGACTGTGGGGTCTGCCCTAAGTCAGGGTTAATTCATGTCAGAATTGATCTGAATTGTTCAACACCCAGTTAGTGTCAGAGAATCAGAGACTGGGTCATTGCTGTGGAAAATGCTCATGCATTTGGTGTCAGAAGATCCTCTGACAGTTGGGGAAGGATCACCTCTGGTGGCTGCATTCCAGACGGGTGGCCAGTCCACGGTGGCCCAGTCGTCTGATCAGGATGGGAGGAGGGGAGGATGGCAGCCCACCAGCTGCTGGGACACTTTGTCTCAGAACACCGCTCAGTCCATGCTTTATTTCAGACAAGTAGATCTGCAGATGCTCCTCCTGTTCTTAATGAGCCCTCCAGTCTAGTGCGGGGATGAAGCACATGTGCAGAAAGTGGTAAGGGCTCCTCGTGGAGAATGAGGACAGGAAGGGAGAGGAGAACAAGGCAGCTGAGCCTGGAATGCAGAACATGCTCTTGCGTGAGATTGTCAGGAAGCAATCTGGCATTACACGACAATTTAAATGAGCCCGTCACTGTGTTGTCTGTATGGCCAAGTGGTCAATCTCTATATGCGAGTAAGGTTTCATTAAATACCTGTGCACCTGTCTGCTGTGTCCCCTTGTTTCTAACCCAGTGCCCTGCAAACAGCGGCGTGGTCCCACAGGGCAGGCAAGATCCCACAGAGTCACTGAGGGAGACAGAGGTTCACTGTCTGAATCTCTGCAGGCAGGGCTCCCAGGTAGCGCATGTGCTTTCATTCATGTTCTTCAGCCTTCCTTCCTGAAGTCTAAGGCAATGACCTTTATCACAAAGCATATAGAGGGTTTGACATGTATAGAGGGGTTGAACATGCGCGGACGGGAAAAGCCATTCTAAGCAGAGGGTCTGCCCACTCACAGAAAGGATGGCAGGAAAGAGAGGGGCTTGTAATGACTCTCGACAACTTCTGATGAGTGTTGGTGGCAGGATTTGCCTGGAGTGCAGGGTACATGGCTTTCAGGGAGTGTCTGGGATTGCAATGGGGAGGGCCTTGCATGTCAGAGACACTTGGCTTCATCGTCTAGGTAATAGGGAGTCAGAGGAGGTTTTCAAACTGAATGGAGACATGATAGAACCGTGGCTCACACATCTCCTGGCCAAGTGTGATAAGAACCGATGTGTGGCAGGATGTGTGTAAGAGACAGAAGGCAGGACCCCCAGAGGAGAGGGCAAAGGCGGCCCTGGGGATTAAATGCAGGGAATCGGGAGGCTGGGCCAGTAGCCTCAGCCAGGAATACTGGAGGAGGAGATTTGGGGAAAATTTCATTTGGGTCACAAAGATTTCAGCGAGTGGATGCCACACCCAGGATGTGGAAGAGTCCTATATCTCTGAAGGTCAAGTGTCCAGTTTAGGTAGGAAACAGTCTTTTTAATTTTCAAAATCAAACATCCACTCTTAGGATTTACTCATTTAATGCGGAATATCCTGCAGATAAATGTGCTAACATTTCCAGTTTATATTTAATTTGCAGTATCTCAGTTCACTATAAGTTTCTGAAGACTTCTCATCCCTTTATTAAATTACACCAGAATAAATAAATTAAGAACTTAGATTACTTTCCAAGTTCAAGGTCCTATATGCAGTTATCCTCTGTTGTCTTACATTATTGCTTTTTTATCTATGTTATTTCTTTAACATTGTCTTTCTCATTACCCTGTATCTACACTTGACTCAAGAAAATCTAACCAGAGCTAACTTGTGGGACAGCTTGTGACAATTTGAGGAGTCGAGAAATATATATATATATTTTTTAGGGCAGGTGTTCCAGAAGGGAGAAGTATAGAAAAGCCTAGCTGATTCAATCACCTCAAAGACTGAATTTTCTATGTGTCTCTATGCTCTGAGCAACTTTTCTTCCCTTCATGAAGGAGAATTCAACCTTCACATTTTGCTATGGCTTTCATCACATGAGCAAGGAATGATTTTGTCATCTCCTCTCTCTCTCTCCCTCTCAGGCTTTCCAGAACCATTTGCTCTTTCCTTCGGGGGTAAGAAAGCAAGGAGGGTCAAGTCACATTTCCCTTTATCTTCCTTCCTTCAAAGACTGCTGGGGACCAGGAAGGCCAGTTGGGAAATTGGGGTCCGTAGGGGATAAATAAACTCCTTTGCTGGTTTCATTTTGTGAGTTAATAAAGGTTACCAGTGTCCAGGGTTATAAATCCAACTTCTTTCATAGTCATGAAAAAGTGAAAGCAGTCCAGAAGTCCTTCAACGGGGGACTGAATTCACAAACTGTGGTACATCCATACAGTGGAACATGACTCACTAACAGAAGGAACTCCTGATTCATGCAACAACGTGAACGAATCTGAAATGCATTTCACGGTGTGAAAAAGCCAGGCCCAAAAGGCTCTCCAGTCTTTGATTCCATCTGTAAAGGGGAAAGAGTTCCATTCTGATTTCCATTCTGAAAAGGGAAAACAACAGGGGTGGAGCACGGGTCAGTTACTGTCAAGGGTGGCAGGTGCCTGGAGGGTTCCATGACAGAAGCAAAGCATGATGTGAGTTTTGCGACAAAGGAAGCATTGAGTGTCATGGCTTTGCTAGTGGATATGTGACTGTCCACCTTTGTCAAAACCCATGGAGCTGCACACCATAAAGTGTGCAGTTAACTAAAGCTCACTCTTCACGGATACGTGTTAACTGGGGAAATCAACCAGGAGGTGAGAGTAACCAAAAAGGACCAGGAACTTTAACAAAGGACCCTTGCTCTGTTATAAATGAATAACATAATCGCACCAGCTCCTTGGGAGAATGAGGTCATTACCTTCCATTCCAAAGAATTCCATTCCTGAGATTTAACAACTCACTTGTGCAGGAAGAAAAGCAGCTCAGCATGAAGCCACCACTAAGCTGCAGACCCATAAAGTTGGGAAGACCCCTAGAATCATTTCATTCACCTCCTGCTTCCAGGTTTGCACTCTTGTCTCATTCCTAAATGAAACCCATTCCAGAGAAGAATCAGAAAACATTCTCTACAGCGGGATGTGTTATTTTTCACCCCCGGGGTCAGCACACATCTGTATAATGGGAGAACAGTGATGGGGCTAGCCTGGGCAGGGGATTCCATCTCTGCTTTTAGGATGCAACTCTTAGCAAAGCTCAGTACAGCAAGAGATGAATGGGGAGTTTCTGTAATTGAATCCCTGGTGAAATGTTGGGGTTCTGCTCAAGCCTTCACTCTATCACCTCCATGCCCACCCTACCCCGAGGAAAACCGTAGGGATCCAGTGGCTATTGGATTCAATCTGAAAATCACTGACTGAGGGGAAATGTAGAGAAGCAAGAAGGGATAGAGGAAGGGGAGGTAGAATGTGTTCTGCCCACAGTCACTACGGTGGCCTTTGTTATGCATAAATAGATGTGTCACAGGATTGCTTGCTTTTCACTGAACTTTCTACCCCGCCCCTATTTTAGCGACTCTCCTTGTATAACAGTCCTAGCGCGTGGGGAAGGTCTACGATATTGGGCGTGGTATAAAAGAAGGCCCACAGGCACCCCAGTGTTCATAGCAACAATGTCCACAGTAGCCAAACTGGAATATTACTCAGCCATCAGAAAGGATGAATACCCAACTTTTACATCAACATGGATGGGACTGGAGGAGGTTATGGTAAGTGAAATAAGTCAAGCAGAGAAAGTCAATTATCATATGGTTTCACTTATTTGTGTAACATGAGGAATAGCATGGAGGACATTAGGAGAAGGAAGGGAAAAATGAAGGGGGGGAAATGAGAGGGGGAGATCAACTATGAGAGACTATGGATTCTGAGAAACAAACTGAGGGTTTTAGAGGGGAGGGGGGTGGGGGGATGGGTTAGCCCGGTGATGGGTATTAAGGAGGGCACATATTGCATGGAGCACTGGATTTTATACGCAAACAATGAATCATGGAACACATCAAAAACTAATGATGTATTGTATCATGACTAACAACACAATAAAATTTTTTAAAAAAGACTCTCATGTTCCAGTTCTTTGCCAACTGTTCTGACCTCATCCACCCTCTGACACCCGATTCCCAAGACACCCTCCCATCCGCGTCTAGTTTCTCAAGCCCACGTTCATGCTGCAGCCCTCAGGCACCTAAGGAAGAGTCCTATATTTCTGAAGGCCAAGTGTCCAGTTTAGGTAGGAAACAGTCTTTTTAATTTTCAAAATCAAACATCCTTGTAACTGTCTGAAGTAATACTTAACAGGCAAGTTTTTTTTTTTTTAGATGAAGAAACGGAATTTTATTTTTATTTATTTATTTTATTTTATTTTATTTTGTTATGTTAATCATCATACAGTACATCGTTAGTTTTTGATGTAGTGGTCCATGATTCATTGTTTGCATATAACACCCAGTGCTCCATTCAATATGTGCCCTCTTTAATACCCATCACCAGGCTAACCCATCCCCCTGCAAGTTTTTTTTTTTTTT
>NW_023270615.1:16649482-16668347 GCF_011800145.1 Mirounga leonina
TCATGATCCCAGGGTCCTGGGATCGAGTCCCACATCGGGCTCCCTGCTCCTTGGGAGCCTGCTTCTCCCTCTGCCTCTCTCTCTGTCTCTCATGAATAAATAAATAAATAAATCTTAAAAAAATAAATAAATAAAAATAAAACTAATGATGTAATGTATGGGGATTAACAAAAGAATAAAAAAAAAAAAGAAGAGGAGTGTTTTGTGGAGAAGGTAACAGAGACGTGATGATGAGGGTGGGAAATTCTGTGAGGAGGGTGTTTGTGGACCTGTGGTTCTATTAATCTCTGTACAGAGGAAGGTGACTAACTTACTTTAAGTAACTGAATTTTTTTTTTCTTAATTAGGAAGCAGTAATTTGCAAATGCCCTATGGCCCAGGAGAGACTGGTACCTAAGGGGAATGAGGTGAAAACGAGAAATCCCACAGACAGTATATTCAGGATATGGATAAACAAAATGTGGTCTAGCCACACAATGGACTACTATTTGGCCATAAAAAGTAATAAAGTACATGCTACAATGTGGATGAACCTCAAACATGTCATGATCAGTACAAGAAGGCGGACACAAAAGGTCACATATTATATGTTTCCATTTCTATGAAATATTTAAAATAGATGAATCCATAGAGACAGAAAGCAGATTCGTGGTTGCCAGGGGGAGAGGGGAGAGGGAAAAGGGAGTAACTGCCTAATGGTTTGGGATCTCCTTTGGGGCAGTAAAAATGTTTAGCATCTGCACAAAGGTAATAGTTGCACAAAATTGTGACTGAACTAAATTCCAATAAATTGTAGACTGTAAAATAATAAATTATATGTTATCTGAACTTTAATAAAAATATAATCTTCACAGCTATCACGGAAAAGAGCAGATAACTCCTCTCTGAAGGGACATAACATTGTCATAAATCCCAGTTTACTAAACAATTAGTCTCAGTCCCGAAAACTGGGGGGAGCATATCTCTCAGAGTGATCGTTTACAGCAGAAGAACCAGAATATATCTCAAGTTTTTGTAATGCATAGTTTGACCAGGAAGCAAATAATGGATTTTAATAATGCTTTAGACTATGCATTATTAGGTTAATAGTTAATAATGTTTATACTTCTTTGTGGTATAGATATATGTGGTTATTATGCATAATATATTAAATATATTTATACATTAAACATATATTATACACATAATTATAAAATTACAATCACATTATATATATTTTTACAGTTATAATATACATTATACATATAATTATATGTAATTTTACATTATGTATATAGTTATACACATTATGTATAATGTACATTATAGTTTTATAATTATACATTGTTATATGTATGCTTGTGGGTGTGTGTGTATATAGAGAGAGAGAAACACACACATTTATATATGTTAGGGAATGTTGCCAGAAGTGGAGTTTGATATCTTACCCTGAAGACTTACTGTGGCTTCATTAAGGGTCTTTCTCTTTAGCCCATGAACAACAGATAGCCATTAAAATGTATTAAGAAGAGGATGGACAAATTTGATAAACGTTTTGAAAAGACTATTCTCACTATATGTGGAGAATAGATGACATCAGTCAAACATGGGTGCAGGTGGGTCACTGAGGAGTCTCCTGCAGAATTCAAGGAGGACAAGCAACTTGGATTTGGCTGATGTCAGGGGAGAATGGTTGAATTTGAACCACCCTTAGGAGAAGACCAGAATGACTGGATCTCGAGAGACAAAGACGTCAGGGATTCTGCTGGGATTCTGGCTGGCCTATCCAGGAACAGTAATGCTGGGAGTGAGATCCTGGTTCAATTTCAAACGTGGTGGGATTGAGGTGTGTTTGATGATTCCTAACATGGCTGACAAGTAATCAGTGATTCCAAGTGGAGGCTGAGTCTGTAACAATTGTTCTGCTCATAGGTGTGAAGTGAAGCCAGAGGCGTGGAGGAGGTGGATTATTGGATTTTAAAGTGAAACCAGCATCCATTTCGGGTTACTGATTTAAGGGAAGATCTTTGAGCATAGCTGAATTTAAAGTCTGACACCAATATTTGAGATAAAGGGGAATAAATATTAACATTTAGTCCAAACTCAAAGCTGTATTTGAATATCACCCAACCTATTCAAGCCTTTTGGCATATTCTAATTAGCAATGTATAACAAGTACCGACCTCACTAACAGATAGCCTAGACTTCTCTGAACCAGGTTGAATCTGTAGATCACCTCCTGTGTTAATGCCATTAAAAAGTAACATTACAGAAAGCCAACTTTTATTCCAAAAGTTAGACCCTGAAGGAGGCAATCCCATAATGTCTTGTTTTCTATCTCCTTAGGGCTGGGGTTGAGGATAGAAGGAATAAGAGGTGGATCAAGACACATTTGTCAAGACGGATCTGCTAAGCAGAGTCTGCATCTAATGTTGCAGCTTTGGGTTGGAACGGGCTCGAACAGTTTGGTTGGCTGAAACATAACCCAAAAGATGGCTTCCGCTAAATAAAGTTAAAGCATCAGACCAACCTTGGTGTCCTACAAAGGCAGGGATTCAAAGCTTAGGGAGTTTCTTAGGCAGTTTGGGCTGCTGTACAAAGCACCATGGATGGGGTTGCATAATAACAGCAGACATTTATTTCTCACAGTCCTGGAGTCTGGAAGTCTGAGATCAGGATGCCAGCGTGCTCGGCTTCTGGCGAGGGCCGGCTCCCAGGTTGCAGACTGCCAATTTCCCCTTGTGACCTCATATGGCAAAAGGAGGAAGGGACATCTCTGGAGTTTCTTTCCTAAGGGCCTTAATCCCATTCATGAGGGTCCCCCCTTCCTGATTTATTCATCTCCGCAAGGACCTCCTCCCAAGACAATCGCACCGAGGATTGGGTTTTCAGCATATGGATTTTAGGGGACAGAAAGATTCAGTCTGTCGTGGTGGGCTGGGGAAGTGAGAGTGTAGTTGTCATTGAGGACATTCTGACCTCCCTGGGAAGGACCAGAACCCAGACCTTTCATCAGGACTGTGAGAAATAAATTATTAGTGAGTGGAGCCCCAAATCCTTGAAGGGTTCTGTGATTTCTCTTCACTATAGGCCAGACCCTACAGTGGGAACCATGGTTATAATTGGGAAACCTAAACACAATGGAATTAATTGGATCTGGGGTGGCATGGGCCAAGTGGTGGCACTCCACAGCCAAAGCCATGTGGACTTGGTAGCCATAGTGGATAGCAGATTCAACCCAGAAATCCGCATAGAGACACAGAGATGCATGGCATTGGCCACTTGATCACTGTGTTCCTAGAAATGAAAGAAATGGGAAGTCCAAAACTTGATCTGTATGAGCATAAGAATACTAGGTCAAGTGAACAAACCTTAACTTGAGTCCTGACAACAGAGAATAATGGCTTTTCAGTCAATTCCCAGACTTGAGCCAGTTTACAGACCCAAAACCCTTTGAATGGATGGAAGGCCAGGAGGGGGACTCTGCTATGCTGCCAGAAATTTTACTGTGAATCCTTCACCCAGACTTCCCCAAAGGAACCTCTGGCCCTCTACAGGGTTACTATGCATTGCAAAAAAAGAAAACTATCAGATTTTTCAGAGACTATGGACCCAAAACATCACTATTGTCTACCACTCAGAGTAGAAGCTTATGGAAATCATAGAGTCAATGGAATTTCTCTCAGGCTGATCTCAGAGTCAGCCCAGTGGATCCCTAAATTTATTCTGTGGTTATTTTCCCAGGTCTGGAATGCATAATTGGAAAGACATTCTCAGCAACCACCAGAATCCCTGCGTTGATTCCATGGCCTATTGAGTAAGTACTATTATGGTGAGGAGGCCAAGTAGAAGCCCCTAGAACTGCCTTTACTGTAGGGAAGTAGAAAGCCATAAGTTATGGCACGTTCCTAAAGGGATTGCAGAGATTAGCCCCACCATCAAGAACTTGAGGGGTGCAGGGGTGGTGACAGCCAATCCCTCCCTCCTTCAGCCCGCCTGTTAAGTCTGTGCAGAAAACAGATGGATCCTGACTAATGACTATGGATTCTCATAACTTTAACCAGATGGTGACTCTATGCTCCTGCACCAGATGTAGTTTCATTGCTTGGACAAATTAACACATCCCCTGCAATCGAGTCTATAGCTATTGACCTGAAAAATGCTTTCTCCTCCAACCTGTTAGTAAAAACTACCAGAAGCTGTTTCCTTTCAGCTGGCCAAGCCAACAATACCCTCCCCTGTCCTATCTCAGGGGTGTATCAACTCTCCAGCCCTGTGTTATGATTTAGTTCACAGGGACCTTGACTGCCTTTCCCTTCCACATAAGAGATCATGCTGGCCCATGACACTGATGATTGGACATAGTGAGCAAAAAGTAGCAACCACTGTAGAGTTATTGGTAAGACATTAGTACGTTAGAGGGTAGGAAATAGATCAGACAAATTTCAGAGGTCTTTGACTTCAGTGAAATTTCTAGGGTCCCACAGTGTGGGGCACGATGAGATGTCCCTTCTAACTTGGGTAACTTGTTATATCTGATCTCTCCTACAACCATGAAAGAAGCATGATGCCTAGTGACCCTCTTGGACCTTTGGAGGCAAAATAGTCCTCATTTACATGTGTTACTCCAGTCCATTTATTGAGTGACCCAAAAAGCTACTAGTTTTGAGTGAGACCCAGAACAACAGAAGGCTCTGTAACAGGTCCACGCTGCTGTACGAGCTGCTCGGCCACTCAGTCCACGAGATCCAGTAGTTCCAGTGGGGCTTGAAGTGGTGGTGGCAGATAAGGTTGCTATTTGGAGCTTTTTGGTTGCTCTGGAGCAGGTTCTTATAGGTGATTTGCAGTGCAGGACCTTAGGATTTGGGGACCGAACCCCACCATCCTCTTTGGATAATTGCTCCTTTTGAGAAACAGCTCATGACCTATTAGAGGGCATTAGGAGAGTTACTTAACCTTGGGCCACCCACTTAACATGTGACCTGAACATGACCCATCATGACACCCACCCATCCGGTGGGTGTCACCTGACCCACCACGCCACAAAGTAGGACATTTAAAGCAGCATTCCATCATCCAGTGGGACCAATATATACATGGTTGGGCCCAGGCAGTGCTGGGCATGTAAGTTACACAAAGAAGTTGTCCAAGTGTGCATGGCCCCAACTCCTGACACACTGTCTTCTCTCCCATTATGCACCTACGGCCTCCTCATGGAGAGTTACCTATAATCAACTGACAGAAGAAGAGAAAGGTCATACCTGGATCATAGATGGTTCTGGCGTATATGCAGGTACTACTTGAAAGTGGACAACTGCCTTGCTACGCCTCTCCCTGGGACTTCCGTGAAGGAAAATACTCCCAGTGGGCAGAACTTCAAGCAGTGCACCTAGTTATTCACTTTGCCTGAAAGGAAAAGTGGCAAGACATGCAATTTTATACCAATTCAGGGGCTGCAGTCAATGGTTTGGCTGGATGGTTAAGGACTTGAGCATGATTGGAAAATTGGTGACAAGGAGAATTGGGGAAAAGGTCTATGGATGAAATTCTCTGAATGGCTAAAAAAATGTGAAGATATTTTTATCTCATGTGAATGTTCAGCAAAGGGTGACCTCAACACAGGAGCATTTTAATAATCATGTACATAGGATGACTTGTTCTGTGGATATTATTTCCTCTCTTCAGCCACTCCTGTCATTGCTCAAAGGGCTCATGAACAAAGTGGCCATGGTGGGAGAGATTATGTACGGGCTCAGCAACATGTATTTCCACTTAGTGGGTCCAACCAGGCTATGAACCACCACTGAGTGACAGCAGCAGAGTCCAATATGGCACCATTCCCCAGGGTGACCAGCAGCTAGCTGGTGGCAGATTGATTACATTGGACCACTTTCATCATAGAAGAGGAAGTGTTTGTTTTGTTCTTACTGTAATAGACACTTGCTCTTGATATGTATTTGCCTTCCCTGCAAACAGTACTTCTGCTAAATCTACTCTCCTTGGACTTAGGGAACACCTTACTCATTGATATGGTATCCCACACAGTGTTGCCCGATCAAGGAATGTATTTCATAGCAGATGAAGTGCAGCTTTGGGTCCGTGATGGTGGAATTCACGGTCTTACCATGTTTTCCACCATTCTAAAGCAACTAGCTGGCTAGAACAACAAAATGACCTTTTGAAGACTCAGTTACAGTGCTGGCTGGGGGGCAAAAACTTGCAGGCAAAACTTGTCCTGGGCAGTGTTCTCCAGGAGGCTGAGTATGCTCTAAATCAATGCATCCAAATATTATGCTGTTTCTCCCACAGTCAGGATTCATCGATCAAGGAAGCTAGGGCTAGAAAGGAGAGGAGCACCTGTATTACCCTAGTGATGTCACTAAGAAATCTTTGCTCCTTGTTTCTGTGACCTCATGCCCTGCAGATCTCGAGACCCTAGTTCAAAGGGAGGAATGCTACCCCCAGGAGACACGACCATGATTCCATTGAACTGGAAGTTAAGACCGCTGCCTGGCCACCTTGGGCTCCTCATGCCTTTGAGTAAACACATAAAGATGAGAGTTAAGGTGTTTAATGATCCTGACTACACAGAAAAATGAGACTGTTAATCCACCGTGGAGGAAAGGGAGGGTATGTCTGCAGTACAGGAGATTCCATAAGCGTCTCTTAGTACCACCAAGCCCTGTGATTAAAGTCAGTGAAAACCTACAACAACCCAATCCAGGCAAGACTACTCATAGTCCAGAAAATTCAGGAATGAAGGGTTGGGTCACTCCACCAGATAAAGAACCACAACCAGCTGAGGTGCTTGCTCACAGCAAATGTAATATAGAATGAGCAGCAGAAGTATATACTTAGTTATATCAATACCAGCTATGACCACGGGACCAGTTACAGAAATAAGGACTCTAATTCTTCTTTTCTTAATATTTTATTTGTTTATCTATTTATTTATTTAGATTGCAAGTGGGGGGTGGGGCAGAGGCAGAGGCAGAGAGAGAATCTCCAGCAGACTCCATGATGAGCACGGAGCCCAGTGGGGGCTCGATCCCACGACCCTGAGATCATGACCTGGGCCCAAACCAAGAATCGGATGCTTAACCGATTCAGCCACCCAGGCATTCCAGGACTCTAATTCTTATGAATATTTCTTCCTTATTTTGTTATGAATATTTTTGAGTGTATCTGTCTGTATCTTTGTTTTCTTCTTTCTCTTAGTCCTTTATCATAGAACATAAGATGTATGGAGTTTGCACCACAGTATTGAAGTTACAGGTTATCAGGGAGAAGAGGGAGCATCTCCAAGGACTTTGTATCCTCCGCTAGGGAATGTATTAGTGCATTTTAAGTTGTATGTAGGATAATTGTATCAGGTTAGACAGAAGTAGAACCTTGTTATTGAAGAGACGTGTATGGGTCCTAAATTGACAAGGGTTAATTGTGATGGTTAATTATATGTGACAACCTGTGTAGGCCAGAGTACCCAGATAGTTGATTAAATACTTATCTGGATGTTGCTGTGAAGGTATTTTCTTATATGTGATTTTCACTTAAATTTTGAGAAAAGCAGATTATTCTCTGTAATGTGTATGGGCCTCATCTAATCAGTTGAAGGCCTTAAAGAGAAAAGACTGAGGTCTCCCAAGTAAGAAGGAATTCTGCCTCCAGCCAGGGTTTAGACTCAAGCTGCCACATCAGGTCTTCCCTGGGTTGCTGGTCTGCCACCAACCTGCAGAATTCAAACTTACCAGCTTTCACAGTGAGCAAATTCTTTAAAATAAATCTCTCTCTTTCTGTGTCTGTCTCTGTCTCTATCTTTCTTTTTCTCTCTCAGTACACACACACACATATCCTAGAACCTTAATACAGAAAGTACTTAATATCTGTAATTAAGAAAAGATGAATAAAGTATGGAAGATGGGCATCATATATACTCAGAAATTATTGGTATGTGCCTTGGTTATTAATTATAAAATTTCTAACAAAATTCTCTAGTAAATTCACAATGATGCACCTTTAAAGAAAGTATAGAAAGGGATTAGGCTATAAACTAAAATCTGGGAAAAAAAAAACAAAACAAAATGAAAATCCAGTAACTACATGAAATAGTAGGAAAAGTGATAATAAGAATAAAATTAATCAAATAAAAAACATACATTATTGCAACTAAGAAGGAACATATAACCAGACATCAACAAAATATGAGAATGTGATTTGTTTCTCCTGGAGGTAATGGAGCCAGGATGTTAGGTTTCTCCAAACTCTGAGCAAGCCGGTCTGGGTTTGATCCTCCCACAGAGAGCTACCAGCTAAAGAGCTCATTCGTGGTTTTCTTTCCTTTGGGGAATTGTTGATAGACCATCCATCACACACTCACGTAAGCCTGAGCATAAAGAATAGCAGTATCAACCAAAATTGTGATTATTAAGAATGACTGTCATCCCCAAGCTAGCACAGTATTATCTCACAGAGATGAGCCTGGTTAGGAAGCTTAGAAGCAAGGCGACTCACGTTGAAATTCACCCCAGGTACAGGGCATGTGGCTCTGGGATCAGCTGTTCCTGGGATGGATTGGGAGTTCTGACTACCACCCTTATCAGGGTAATGAGTGGGTCAGATTGAGCAGAGTAGAGTTGCATAACAAAGAAATCAATGTGGACACTCATGGCAGGCTGATGCATAAAAGAAAGAACACTGGAGCACCTGATGGCTCAGTCGGTTAAGTGCCTGACTCTTGATTTCAGCTCACGTTATGATCTCAGGGTTAGCAGGGCTAACCAGCGCTTAGCAGGGAGTCTGCTGGAGATTCTCTTTCTCTCTCTCTCCCTCTGCTCTTCTCCCTGCTCGTGCTCTCTATCTCTCTCTCCCAAATAAATAAATAAATCTTTTTTTTAAAAAAAAAAGAATGATCAGAAAGGCTGCACAATTAAACAAAATGAAATGCCAGTGAGTCATCATGACATCTGAGTTTTCAAAATAAGCATGAAAAAAGAAGACACCCCCCCCCCCCCCAAACGGGGGGGGGGGGGGGGGGGGGGGGGGGGAACTGTCCACTTTAAAAAATGTTCCCTTGGAAATTATTTTCAAGGACA
Source organism: Mirounga leonina (assembly GCF_011800145.1). Taxonomy (NCBI): domain Eukaryota; kingdom Metazoa; phylum Chordata; class Mammalia; order Carnivora; family Phocidae; genus Mirounga; species Mirounga leonina. The sequence goes on from NW_023270615.1 coordinate 16,658,554, forward strand.
TCTTCTCTTACCCACTCACTGGATTTCTTCTGAATACTTATGACACGGGGATATAATGAATGCCTTTACATAGAGCATGAATATGAAAACGGGCTGGAGCGATCAACCCTGTATCAGAGAATGCGTTACAAAGGCAATGTCTGGTGCTTCAGGATTTCTTGGCTTCAGCCCTGGGTGTCAATCTGGCTGTGATCATGATGGTATCTGTGGGGTGCGATCTACTTATGGATACGACTAAGGGGCCAGAGCCACTGACTACGGCTTACCTCCCCTGGTCTATTTAGGGAGAGGGCCAGGGCTCAGAATTGTTAAGTAAATTGTTCATTTTTATTAAAGCAATAATCCAAAGAGCTTTCTTTGAAGAGTTTAAATACTATTTTCCATTTCTGATGTTATGTACCACTTGAAGGGACAGTCCGCTCTTAGCTTCGGTGGGACCCCTGGGGGTGATCCATGGGTGTCCGCTGTCGAATAAAGTTGCAAGAACCTCTAGGAGTTTCACAGAAACACACGTTTGCTCAAAATAATTTTTTAAGTGAAATTGGATTAAGAATTAGTTTCAGTCCCTTTCTGGCTCACATTGGCCATTTTTAAAAAGGGGTAGAGAGAATGTAGCAACAGCACTGATTTATCAGTTTCCGCATCCAACCTGTGAAAACTCACGGTCTACGTTCTATGTTCTCCAGAAAAGGACAAACTATCATTATGATCATACGAAGCATGACCACACAAAATTCACATACTTTCATGTAGTCAGCTGCACAGGTGGAAACACATATGGCCAGCCAGTCAGCTAGGTAACTGCAACTGGGGTCACTGGAGCCAGGTGAGTTAGTCTGAGTCAAGTCTGCCCACGGAACTGCATTTTCAAGGAAACTTGCTGGAATGGAACATAAACATCATACTGGAAGCATCAACTGAGAGAGGAGCCCGGGGAACTTCCTGCTCCTGCCCTAAACAAATACAAGTAAATATCTCACTGTCAAGGAAGATCCAGGCATCATTCCTTTTCTCTTAAATGTCCAAATCTGAATCTGTAAGTGCCTTGGTATGATACAATGGGTCTTATCAACTTGATATTCAGCATGTTCCAATGTCCTAGTAAAACCTCCTTCAGATCCACTTCAACTTGCTTGGTCTTCTGAGGATCCAAGAAGCTAATTAGTACCATTTCATAAAAATCTCCTAATAGGGGAGGGGCTGCTGCTCAGACGATTAAGCATCTGCCTTCGGCTCAGGTCATGATCTTCAGGTCCTGGGATCCAGCCCGGCATCGAGCTCCCAGCTCAGCAAGGAGTCTGCTTCTCCCTCTCCCTCTGCCTCACCCCTTGCTTGTGCTCTCTCTGTCTCTCTCAAATGAATAAATAAAATCTTTAAAAAAAAATCTCGGGGCACCTGGGTGGCTCAGTCGGTTAAACATCTGCCTTCAGCTCGGGTCATGATCCCAGGGTCCTGGGATCGAGGCCCCTGTCGGGCTCCCTGCTCACAGGGGGTCTGTTTCTCCCTCTCCTCCCTGTTCCCTCTCGCTATCTCTCTCTGTCTCGAATAAATAAATAAGTAAATAAAATAAAATCTTTTTTTAAAAAAAATCTCCCAATATCATATATAGTGAGGGACAGTCACTTCTTTATTTTGTCAATTAAAAACTAAAATAGGGGCGCCTGGGTGGCTCAGTTCGTTAAAGCGACTGCCTTCGGCTCAGGTCATGATCCTGGAGTCCCGGGATCGAGTCCCGCATCGGGCTCCCTGCTCAGCGGGGAGTCTGCTTCTCCCTCTGACCTTCCTCCTTCTCATGCTGTCTCTCATTCTCTCTCTCTCAAATAAATAAATAAAATCTTTAAAAAATAATAAAAATAAAAATAAATAAAAAAAATAAAAACTAAAATAACCCAAATTGTTGAACCTTTCATCACATATCCTATTTTGATCCTGATAGTCATTTGGTTGTCCTTCCTGGGATCCATTTGGTAGGTTGTCTTTTCATCATGTTGATGGTTTCCTTTTCTGTGCTCCATACTTTTACAGTGCTCTGAAAACATATACATAAGCCTATTTTTAAAATTCAATAGCTCCTCCTGAAATATTCTGGAGTAGATGACAACCACTCACACCTCACCAGCATATATGAGCGCACCTGTGATCCTGCCCCTTCTCCAGCATCATTTCTTAGTTTAGCCAATCTGATGATTTAAAACGCATTAGCATATCCTCCAGTGTGTGCAGTTTGATCTGTCGATGGAAGTCTTGGGTAGTAAGGCCAAGTGAATGCAACTTAATTAATCATAGCAAGCTGAAAGGATATAGATCATATGCAACATAAGCATCCTCTGTGTAGTGAAAAGGACAACAAAAATCCTTCAGATCTCATCGCACTGGCTTTATTCACAAAAATATTTATATTGGAGCCTAAACTACTCTCTAGATACTAACATGAATATTAAGAAGGTTAGTTTCCTGGGCAGCATTTCACTGCAAGCCTGGGAGAAATGCAGAATCATTTGGAAGTTCTTGTCTATTTCAGGTAATGTTCTATAATCTGAGACTTGTGCCTCTCTGACCCAGAGTTTGGGCAGGTCCTCAACTGACCTTCCTGGATTTGAATAGATGACACAAAGACACAAAAGGGCTCAATGTTACAACCTGGGCTATTGAGTGAGCACTCTCAGGTAAAGCATTTATCAAACCTTGGCATTCATCACAGAAAAGGTAAGATGGTATACCATGTGTTCTGTCAGCACAGATTTTATAATGTATCAGATGAAGCACAAGGAAGAGGAAAACAAGGGTGGAATCCATTTCCGTGACCGTCATTGCCTTTACGAGGCATGTAAGGAGAAGGATGTCACACCAGCTCCAAAATAGTGCATTTCAAATGTCTGCCCAGTGTAAATACATAGAAACATTGTGTTTTTTTTCTTATAAAAAATACATATTACACATAAATATTTAGATCAGTGTTTATAACTAAACAAGCAAAATGCTCCCAACATGAAAGTCCTATCTAAGTTTCTTCAAAAGCAGCTATATATCTCAAATGTTTACTTTTCCCCATGTTTTATTTATGAAAAGCTCCTTTCTATCCATCACTTGGCGAGCTCAGGGCTTGTTAGCCTGAAAGTCACTGGCCTAAATTCAAATACATTCGCATCTCCTCTTCCTTGCTTTAATAAAAACTCATCCACAAGTGTGAGGTCGGGTCTGAATCTGTTTTCTGTCGAGTCACGGTCACCTTGTCCCAAGAGCCTGGATTGTGGGCTGGTCAGACCCAGGTCCTGCTGCCTGGCACAGTCAGAATGTAGCCAGGGTAACAGCCAGAGCCCAATACCTTCATTTACTGCTGAAAATCTCCAGCCAAGAAGAAGCAAGTGCCATCCGCTAAGAATCACAGATCTGTATTTTGTTATTCTAGGTTTGGAAACCATCAGAAAGTGATCTGAGTTGAATACAGCTTGTCATAAACAGGGCAGTGGGGAGGCCCCAGCAATGCACGGCCTCAAAACTGAAAGTCACATGGGGATCTTTAAGGTGTGGAGAACAAAGACTACTCTAGAGCACAGAGCATCCTTATGATCAGTTTCTCTCCTCCCTTCCTGATGAGGCTGTTGGCTATTTTATTTTTGCTATGTTCGATTTTATTTCCAATAGAGTTGTTTACATTACCATGTGTCTTAATGTTTAAAAGTTACAAGTTGGCATTTATAAATTATATAGAAGATGTAAGGAATAATGAAAAACAGCCATAGACATCCCAACCTGTCTAAGAAATGCAGGATCATCCACATTTTTGGAAGCATCTGTACATCCCTCTGTTCATCAATCCTGTTCATTATTCTCAGTGTTTTTTTAATATTTTTACCAAAGTAAATGTGTCACTAAATCGTATTTTATTTTGTATAGTGTTGAAACTAGAACAAAAGGAATCATCCTGTACAATTTTTCTGCAAGTCGCTTTTATTTCTTGCTCAGTAGCGTGTCTACATAATTTACTCTTATGATGTTTCGCTGTAGTTCATTTATTTTAACTTGGGCACGATCCTCCGGCATATTGCTGAGCACATACCTTCCACTCGATTGGACTGGGTTGGTCCCCATTTTTTGCTATTACAAAATGGCGGGGTTTCTCTAGCTCTAGCTGTTTAATCGCTCTGTCAAAAGGCCCGCTCTCTTCAGCCTGGACCAGGTCATGATAAAGCATTTTCCAAAGCAATGGCTCTAACTCAGAGCCCCACCATAGTCAGAACACATGTGCACGGGCATGACATCATTACATAGGCAGCTTTCCATTATGCCAGCAAAACACTCCGTATCAAAGACCTTCTCAGAACTGACACTACTTTCTAGATACTAATGTGAATATTGAGAAATTTGGGGTCGTGGGTAGCAGTTCTCTGCAAGCCTGGGAGAAATGTGGGATCATTTGGAAGTTCTTTTCTACTTAAGGGAGTGTTCTCAGAAAGAAAGGAGAAATGGGGAGAAAGACACAATATTTGTAGAAATAGTGGCTGAAACCTTACCAAATTTGATGGAAAAATCTTGATCTATAGATTCAGTATCTACCTGCAGTAAAATAAAAACAAGCAGATCGCTCTTAGATACATCACAGTCAAACCATGCAAAAACAAAGGAGAAACTTTGAAATTGCAAGACAAAAACTTCTCTTCATACACCAGAGGACCACACTAGATTAACCACCAACTTCCAGTCAGAACCAGTGGGGGAAAGGCCCTGAAATGACAACAGTCAAAAAGCTGAAAGGGAAAAAGTTGTTCAGGTGCTTGGGTGGCTCACTCAGTTGAGCATCCAACTCTTGATTTCAGCTCAAGTCATGATTTCAGGGTCCTGGGATCGAGCCCTGTGTCAGGGTCCCTGCTCAGTGGGGGATCTGCTTCTCCCTCTCCCTCTTCTCCTTCCCCTGCTCATGCTCCCTTTCTCTAAAATAAATAAATAAATCTTAAAAAAAAATTGTCAACCCAGAATTCCATACCCAGCAAATCTGTCCTTCAAAAATGAAGGCAAAATAAAGATATTCCCAGATATACAAACTTACAAGAATTACTAAAGGAAACTTTTGAAATGAAACAAAACAAAAGAAAAGAAAAACTTGATTCTTAGATTTAAAAATGCTGGATTTGTTAAAGAATGTGGGTGAACATGTATATGTGTGTCTATACAGAATGTTCTGAAAGTGTTTCTGCAGTTTACTCTCTACTGATCTCAGAAGCAAAAATACTAGAAACATATGAAAAACATACTTTGGAGGCTTAACTATTTCAATTTGTTTTATACTTATTTAGCTTTGTAAATTTTGATTAATCATTAATTTTCTAAGTCCCTCTAGCTGAAGATAGTGGAGATGAACTGAAATAAAACATCTTAAGATGTTTTCAAAATATACATGGCTAAAGAAGCACAAAAGACATTTGAGTTTCTTTTGTACTAGGGTGATACAAGGCAAAAACATATTATGTGGGGAGACTGAAGTTGCAGACAGAGGGCAAAAGTTCCTGGGAATTAACCAAAATTCCAAGGACAACTCCAGATTTTTAAAAGCTATGAAACTGATGGAGTGCAAGTAGAGGTCTCAAGGGAACCAGGTATTATCTGAGTTCCAAGCAGGATGAATAGCAAATTGACAAAGGTCTATCTCTAGCAGGGTGAGAAGGTAGGAGTGTCAGGCCTAGGAGGGTGGAGGGATGATGAAGCTGCAAGGCTGGGTGGATGGGAGGGGCTGTGGTCCATCTACTTGTGTCCCCTACCTGCCCTCAAGAGCCCTTTGTGACCAGACCACAGCTCTGTGATGTGGGCCTGGGTTTTGTGTCCACAAGTGCACTCCCAGTGCTCAGTGTAGCAGCAGTGTGATCTGGCACTAATGAATTTCAGAGGAAAGAGATGGAGAATTACCTCTTCCCTCAGAAATGCATTACTGGTGGTTGTCTGAGCTCCAGTCCCACTTCCTGGGCACTTAATATCCTCGCCTTCCTATGTGGACTGGGGCTCTTTTTCCTGTTAGTTTCCTTCTCCCAGCCTGATCCATCCTTACCACCACAGAGGAAACACAGAAACATCAAGAAGGTAAGGAACCCTTGGCCCAGACCCAGCAGAGTATGATTCTGTCTTCTTTTTTTTTTTTAGGTTTCTTTTTTTTTTTTTTCTTAATTAACATATAATATATTATTTGTTTCAGGGGTGCAGGTCTGTGATTCATCAGTCTTACACAATTCACAGCACTCACCATAGCACATATCCTCCCCAATGTCCATCACCCAGTCACCCCATCCCTCCCACCCCCATCCACTCCAGGAACCCTCAGTTTGTTTCCTGAGATTAAGAGTCTCTTATGGTTTGTCTCCCTCTCTGGTTTAGTTTTGTTTCATTTTTCCCTCCCTTCCCCTATGATCCTCTGTCTTGTTTCTCAAATTCCTCATATCAGTGAGATCATATGATACTTGTCTTCCTCTGATTGACTTATTTCGCTTAGCATAATACCCTCTAGTTCCATCCATGTCATAGTAAATGGCAAGATTTCATTTTTTTGATGGCTGCATAATATTCCATTGTATATATATACCACAACTTCTTTATCTATTCATCTGTTGATGGACATCTAGGCTCTTTCCATAGTTTAGCTATTATGGACATTGCTGCTGTAAACATTGGGGTGCAGGTGCCCCTTCGGATCACTACATTTGTATCTTTGGGGTAAATACCCAGTAGTGCAATTGTGGGGTCATAGCATAGCTCTATTCTCAACTTTTTGAGGAAACTCCATACTGTTTTCCAGAGTGGCTGCACCAGTTTCTTTTCTATTACTATTTCCACTTTTCTGAATTATTGGAGAGACTCCTGGGATAGGAAAGAATAGAATGTGTATTCTCAGGAAAGAATAGAACACCATCCATCCAGGGATAAGCCAGACTAGGCAGGGGTTAGAGGGGCACAAGGATTTCTACCCAAAGATCTCAGGCCACGAGTCCAGGTGTGGTGGAGAGCTCCAGGACAATGTCCCAAACACAGTGACCAGTGGCCGAGGACCAGCAGTTAAGAGCTGCATCTCTAGCAGAGGTCAGGCCCCTAGGCATTGGTTCACCACCCACCTTCCCGGGGCAGGTGTCTCAGGTGAACGTTCCTCTGTCGGGGCTGATCGAGGGCAGTACTGAGCCCAGGAGGCCCCGAGCAGCAGCTGGAGTGGGGCTCTGGCCTCGGGAAGTGGGGTCCTACGTGAAGGAGCTCAGATGCGCCCACAGGTCTGGGAATATGTGTGTTTCTTGAGCAGAGGAACAGTGACAAAGAAATTTCTCACATAGAAAATCCTCCTGTACATTCTTCAAAGAAGGAAAACTGAAAACATTTTTATCCATCTTGAAAAGGAAATGAGTAAAATGAAAGAAAACCACAGCCCCCCCCCCTTAGTTAAATGTAGGAGGTCCCATTGTTCATGAGCAGTGAACATCTGCTGCTGGGGTTGGGGTCCCAGCCTCCCCGTGTTCTCTCATCTCAGCATCAGGAGGAGCCACAGAGAAGGAACAACAGAAGTAAGAAGAAAAGGCGGACTCTAAAAAGTGAGCATCTGCCACTCAGCCCTGCACACCCCAGTTACACCGACCCCCCTGCTCTGAGGGCCCAGCCCCACCATCTCCAAGACACCAGGGCCTGAGCCCATCCCTCAGGAAACAGAGCCCTGGGAGGGGGAGGGGCTCCTAGGAGCGGGGAGGGGCTCCTGGGGGGAGGGGCTCCTGGGAGGGAGAGCGGAACCCTGATGCTTCCCAGATTCTGGGCCAGAATGAAGCCCCGAGGGGTTGGAAACAGGTGTCGCCCAGCAGGGGCCCCAGGGCCTGGCCTGGGAGATGGGACCTCCAGCTTCAACTGTGGACAAGTTGCCCAGCTTTGCTCAGATTTCTCTGTGAGGCGACCCGGTCATTGCTCCCCCAACAAGGTCATGAATGGGGAAGCGATCCCCATCATGAGGCTTGCTATCACTGTGCGGGCACGTGGCCTTGGACACTGATGTTTGGGGCTCCCGAGTCTAATCCCCCAAAGGTCTCCCCTAAAGGGACATTGTACTCAGCCTCCTGTAAGACCCCTGGGCCCCCGCCTTCAGCTGTGACGCAGTCTCCTGTTTCCAGCTTTCAGAGATTGCCTGCAAGAACTGGAAGAGGTTCAGGACCTGTTTTCCCTTCTGCAAAGGTGAAGAACCTTCCCCCTTCTCTCCAGGGTGCTCCTCCCAGAGTCTATGGTGCGAGCCCAGGGCTGCAGGCACCCTGGGGCCGTTCTGGGGGTCTGGGAGGAGCCAAGGGGACAGTGTGGCTAAAGCCCTGGGATTAGGGACAGCAGGAGCATTGTGAAGTGGGTGTGGGGGCGCGGAGGGCCGTGGGGCCCACCCTTCTGGCCCCCCTGCTCCTGGCTTCGGCTCACACCTCCTGTCTCCCACAGCCACCTGGCGAGGTTCTCTGACCAGAGGCGCTTTCAGCTCTTACAGCAAGCAGCCCCTGGGCAGGTGTGCAGAGGAGTGCCTGCTGGAGCCCATCAGCCATGCAGGGAGCCTATGGAAGATGCTCCCACCATGGCCCCATCACCTTCCCCCGCTCCTCTGACGGGACGCCCTCTACCTCTGGCCTCCACCCTGTCACTAGGACCAATGACCTCCTCAATTTCTTTTCATTCACACTCCTCCCTGAGTACTTCCTGGCCATCGGAGCCTTTCCTTCCCCTGGATGGCTTTTCACACCAGCCACTTGCTCTTCCCCCTTCCCCACCATGGCTCCCCGCTTCAGAAGCCTGCCCTCCGCCTCTGACAGCCTCCTTGGCCCCGGAGTGGCCAGACTCTCCTCTGACTCTCCCTCAGTGTGACTCAATGGCACCCCCACTGTGCCCCATCCCACAGAGCTCGTCTCCACACACCCCTTGGTTAGCTTCTTCTGTCCCAGTCATCTCGGGCGTGGGCCGCTCAAACTGTCCCATTTCAGCGCTGTCCTGGTGGCAAGAGGCTGCCAAAACCTGGAGCCTCTCCACCTCCACACGCTTGGAGTCCGATCAAGAGCCTCTGGCCCACCCCTTACCAGAGGCCTTGTTCTGGGGAGACCCCACACACAGACAGGGAGAGACTGGAATCCCCCCTTTCATCAACCCTGACATCCAGAAGCTTCTGGAGATACTAATCGCCAAGAGAACAGAACTGAAGATTTGGAAGGAGAAGGAAAAGAAGGAAGGGTCAGACTGCCACCCGACCTCTTTTGGGAGAATGTTCAAGTTGCCAGGTGACAAGCAGGACACCATGGGTGACCAACACTTCTGGAGCTTGAGAGGCAAACCAAAACAGCTGCTCGGTCCTGAGAAGCCCCCACATCCCAAGACTTCGGGAAACAATTTACAGCAGAAATGCAACCAGCTCTTCTGGGGTCTTCCCTTTCTGCACAGTGAGTCCCTGGTGGCCACTGTCAGCATGACTGATTCCCAACTGGAGTTCCCATCTGTCCAATTCAATGAACTCTCTCATGCCTTGCCACTCCAAATTCAGGCCAACATAGCTCCACATCTTTCACTGACCCAGTCATTATCTGACACTTTGGCCCAGCCCCAACCCTTGACCCTGGACTTGTCCCAGTCCCAGCCCCTGCCTCTGGCTCAGCCCCAGCACCTGCCCCTGCCTCTGGATCAGCCCCAGCTCCTGGATCAGCCCCAGCTCCTGCCTCTGGATGAGCCTCAGCCTCAGCCCCTGCCTCTGGATCAGCCCCAGCCCCAGCCCCTGCCTCGGGCTCAGCCCCAGCACCTGCCTCGGGCTCAGCCCCAGCACCTGC
>NW_023270615.1:16668357-16676867 GCF_011800145.1 Mirounga leonina
TCAGCCCCAGCACCTGCCTCTGGATCAACCCCAGCCCCTGTCTCTGGCTCAGCCCCAGCACCTGCCTCTGGATCAGCCCCAGCCCCAGCCCCTGCCTATGGCTCAGCCCCAACCCCAGGCCCACCTTGCACCTTCTGTCCCAATCAGACCACCTTCTCTTCCACCCGAGATGGGGACCTGTGAGGTATCTTGCCCTGAATCCCAGAAGAAGACACCATCTTTCATCTCAACTGCAATTCAAAACCTGGAATGTCACTTTTTGAGGAAGCAACTAGAAAGGGGCAGGACCTTACCTGCTGTGGTGAAAAGATCTCAGGAAGTCTTTAGTCAAGGTCCTCCCGACCTTCCACAGGATGGCCAGGGCCCCCAGGGCCACGGGTCAGTCTCTGTCCTTCCCGGGGACTTGATCGACCCTGAGCTCCGGAAGCAACTGGAGTGGCACCTTTGGAAGAGGTTCGTGAAGCACCAAAGTGGCGTGCCCCACAGGATCCAGCTATCTGTAAAGCTGATACAGCCTCACGGAGAGTTCTGGAAGGTGCCACAGGCAAACAGCCAGCACAGGCCCGCATCTGAGTCTGACTCCACAGACGGAACTTGCCAGGCTACACAGAAGACTGGGTCCAGGTACCCAGCAAGGACCATGCCAGGAAAAAACCTGGACAAGGATTCAAGGTCTACTGCAGGGAGGATCCGGAAAGATCTACACAGGGGCTTGGCGAGTTCTCCAGGGAAGGCTCCAGGAATAAATTCTGAGGAGTCAGACACAGACTTGAAACCTTCAACAAGCAGCGCAGACGAGAAGCACCCAGAGAAGGTCCTAAGAGCCCATTTGGGCAGGAAGTTGGGACAGATCAGAGAAGGTCAGATCCCTGCAGATGTTCATTGTTCCAGACGCACTGCCCACCATGCCTTGGACCTTCTCAGAAAGCCAAGCACTCACAGGAAAACTGGAAAGCCAGCATTTTCCAAGGGTTGGGAACCCTACAGGACCACCTCCCACAATTTTTCCATCCTCAGTCCACACACTCAACGGATGCTAGAAGCACATATTATAAGGTTTCGGGTGAAGCACAGGTGGAGACTACCCCTCAAGGTCCTTAAGCCTATAAATCTCTTTAAGTTGAAAAAGGGCTTCCTCTTTCCCTGGTCCTCCATTCCCTGCTTAGCCACCTGTGTATCTAAGGCCCGCTCCAAAACCAAGTTCTTGGGAAAACCTCCTCGGCCCCATCAAGGAGAGAAGGTGGTAGAAGAGTCTGATCCCACCTTGGGGAGTCCTCTCCCTGCTCCCCAGCCTACATGTGAGGAAATCCAGCAGGCCCTAGAAGGGACCTCACCACGTGATGGCCATGGGCCTTCGGAAGCCCCTCTGGCTGGACAGGAGGCCAGGTCACCTTCTCAGACCCTCACATACAGCTTTGTGGGCAGAATCTGGCACAGTGAACCTGCCTCAGGGACTCTTATGAATAGCAACCTGGAGTCAAGTCCAAGTCCAGCAATGGCCACAAGTGAGCCAAGGAAGGAGAGTGGGGGTTGGGCCTCACAAGACTCCTGCTATAGCATAGAAGTGCTAGAGCTCAACTTAGAGTCCCAGTATTTGAGTGCCAAAGAGTTCAGGGATGCTGGGGAGGTCGAGGAGGCTCCCGCTTGGGGAGTCACCTTGGAACCCGGTGTGTGGGCCAACAACCAAACCATCCATGCAGATCTGAGAAGATCAGGGTCTTCAGAGAAAAGTGACAGCCCCTCGCCACCTGCAGAGTTGGTCGCCCAAGACCCAGAAGAGCTATGCCTTGATGCACAGCTTAGAGAGTTTGAGCTCCGGAAGTTCATGGAGTCAGAGAACCAGCCTCAAGACAATGCCGCCAGCGTGCTCCTTCAAGACTGTGAAACTGGTGTCCTCCTTCAAGACTGTGCCACTGACAGCCTTCTTCAAGACTGTCAGTCCGATGTATTCCTTGCCGCAGACATCTTGGCTTCTCAGGGGTCTCTGTATGGCTTCCAGAGTGGGTCCAGTGAAGACACATCAACTTCCCAGGTGCTGAACGGCCTCCCATCAAGAGGACAGAAAATCCAGAGGCAGCCAGAGCCTCTGGGACTGCGGGACCAATCTAAGAGCCCGAGCAAGTCATCTGCCCCCACTGCTGAGAGAGAGTACAGGAGGCCCCGCCCGAGAGAGCCTGGAAAAGAGTTGTCAGCACTAAAGATCCTCCAGATCAGTGAGATGAGCCATACTGTCCAGCACAAGGACGCAGTGGAGTCCTCAGGAAGAAAGGCCCGTCAACTCTTGCTGAAAAAGGAGACGGCTCCTCCAGAAAGCTACTTCAGAAGAAGGATGAGGCACTTTATACAGTGGGTTTTTCCCAGTAAAGGCAAAGGACTGGAAGATTCCCTTCAAAAAGGCAAGTCTTCATCATCCCGGAGTCGGGGACCGGTCACAGGCAGATCAGCTGTGGGGAGTGCAACTGCCGAGGCTCAGGTGCTCATGACGGCTGTGGGACAGATCCTACAGCAGAAAATGGTGCCTCACCATGGAGTTCAGGCCCCGGAGTTCAGCTGGTGCCAAAGGGATCTCCAGGCTTCAGCAGGTCCCAATGTCTGCTACCACAGAGTCCTCTCCTATCAAGAGCAGAGGAGAGTGATGAGAGAGACAACTTCCAAACAGCAAGCCACCACCAAGGGCCACAGCTATGCCAAGACCGAGTGGATCAGAAGCAGGGACAACAGGTGGGCCTTCCCAGCCAGGGTGCCGGGGTGCCCGGGCAGACCCTGCCAGCATGGGTCCATGGTGCCAAGAGCTTCGGGCCGCCCTCCGCACACCCACTGCCCGAGGCACTGCCTCCTTCAAAGATACGTCTCATCTGGCCAGTCAGTGTGTGCTTCTCATGCCTTTCCTGGGAGGACAGCTTTTCTCCAAGAAAAAACGCAAACAGTGCAGAGAAGAACTTTTATTTCTCATGTTAGCACATCCTCTATGAGCTAATGGCTTCTCTGGGCCACAATTCTTATTGTTTCCCCCAAATAAATGTTTCTTTCTCATGAGAGATGCTGGCCTCTGTCTGTGCCCTGCTCGGGGGAAGGGAAGGATCAAGGTCTGCTCTCCCCGAGTGCTTGCTTTGGCTTCCAGAAGGCATGGGGCCTTGGAGGGAGGGGGACCGTGTGGTGCACCCCCACCCCCTCCCTCACACGCCTTCGGTTTCCGTGACAAGATGAACAAGACCAAGGCCAGGATCTGGCTCCGCCCATCCTCTCCTGCTTTCTCTCTACCTTGAACTTGTGTGGCTGTAGGGAGGGTCTGCAGAGGCAGAAATCCCCCTCGGGCTCCGGGACGTGTGGAAGACAGAGTCCTATGTCCGAGTGGGGCGCGGAGTTTGGAGGCGCAAGGTTGGCCCTCAGTGCAGAGGTGGGAGAAATCCTGCTCCCCATCTCCTGGGGGAGTAGGGCACAGCTACCCCAGGAACCCTTCTCTCCCCGATGAAGCTGGGTTGACATCACCCGGGAGCCCCTCTTAGCTCAGTGTCACCCCCGGTTCTCATGCTCTGGAGCAGCAAGGGAGGAGCTCACGGCTCTGAGGGTGTGCAGGTGGGGAGCACAGAGGCCACTGTGGACCAGTCTGCCCTGCCCCAGACGAGTGAAGGGCCCTGCCCACCAGCAACCCCTTCCCCTTCTGGGGGATGGAGCAGGGGTGTGGCTGGGAGGCAGGGGGACACCACCTAGGGTGGGACTCCAGGAAGGAGGCAGAGTGACATGGTGTGCCCATACCTGGTGTGACGACCGAGGACCCGTGGTGTCCCACTGTCACCTACAGGCCCAGTGGAGACAAGGTAGAGGCCCCGTGGCCGCAGGGCCTCCACCCCACTCCAGCTGCCGGGCCCAGGTGGAAAGAAGCCCCCTGAGGCTCCCACACAGAGGGTCAGGCGCCCAGAGGCAGCAAGGCCTTCGGGCAGGGAAGCTTAATTTCTGCACAATTTGATAAGATTGCACGGGATTGGGGGCCTCGGGACAGACTTGTAGTCTGTGACCTTTACTTACTTGTGTGGCCAAGGACAGCTCCCAGGGGACTGGTGGGGACTCCAAGGCCAAGGGACTGGCCCGGGTCATGTAGCAAGTCTTGCCCGGCTCCCGGTCTTGGTTACCCCAGAGTCGAAGGGGGAGGAGGTCATCAGATAGAGTTTGTCCCACACCCGGCTGGAACGGACCTGTCCAGAATGAGGGTGCAGGCCAGGAGGGGCCCCCTGCATGCCTGTTCCCAGCCCAACATCATCCTCCGGGGCCCCCACACATCGCTCGCGTGGGGGAGAGTCCTGCTCCAGGAGGGACCCCCGATCCAGATGGCAGCAGGCATGGCCCTGCCCCCATGCCATCAGGACCCCACATGTGGGAGGGGACCCAGGGTGCAGGGCGGAGTGGGCGCAGGCCTGCTCTGCCGCAGCTTCTCTCTGGAGCCAGGTCCTGCCTCTAGGCCCCCGGGGTGTGCCCAGCACTGACACTGCAACCAGGACCCGGGGGAGGCAGGACCAGGACAGAGAGCGCCCTGGGCCCTCGGGAGCTCAGGAGAGGGTGGCCCAAAGCAGGGTGCCTGAGCCTGGCTGCTGCTAGGTCCTCCCAGGGGCACCAGCAGGTGAGTCCTGCAGCTGGGGAACCAGACGTGCACCCCACGCTCCTGTCGGGAGAAGTGCCACGGACGGGATGCTGGTGGAACAGCCAGAATCAGGAAGGAGCAAGTCCCTTTGCCCTTCTCCTGCCAGACGGTGCAAGGCCAGAGAGGGAAAGCCCTACGCCGAGAGACCCCGCGCAGAGACCTCTGACAGACCCACACAGAGACCCCGCACAGAGACCTCTGACAGGCCCACACAGAGACCCCGCGCAGAGACCTCTGACAGACCCACACAGAGACCCCACACAGAGACCTCTGACAGACCCACACAGAGACCCCGCGCAGAGACCTCTGACAGACCCACACAGAGACCCCATGCAGAGAACTCTGACAGACCCACACAGAGACTTCTGACAGAGACCCCATGCAGAGACCCCATGCAGAGACCTCTGACAGACCCACATAGAGACCCCACACAGAGACCTCTGATGGAGACCCACACTGGGACCAACACCAAGACCCCACACAGAGACCTCTGACAAAGATCCACACCAAGAACTCCCACAGAGACCCACACAGAGACCTCCCACAGAGACCTCTCACAGAGACATCCCACAGAGACCCACACCAAGACCCCACACAAGGACCTTTGACAGAGACCCCACGCAGAGACCCCATGCAGAGACCTCTGACAGACCCACATAGAGACCCCACACAGAGACCTCTGGCAGAGACCCACACAGAGACCCCATTCAGAGACCTCCCACAGAGACCTACACCAAGACCCCACACAGAGACCCCATACAGAGATCCCACAAAGAGACCCCACAGCAAGACCCTACACAAAGACCTCCCACAGAGATTCACACCCTGAGACCCACAGAAATACTTAGCCCACAGGTCCACACAGAGAGACCTCACATCCAAGGACCCCACACTGAGAGAATACCCACAGAGACGAACACTGGGAAATCCCGCACAGAGCCTCCTCTCTGAGAGGTCCCGCACAGAGCCTGACACCTCAGAGTCAGTAGGAGCTGAGCACCCACACAGTGACAGGACCTTCATAGTGGACCTGAAACCACTTGGCAAACTGCAGGGCAGGACGAGGCTGCGCCCGCCTGAGAACCCCTGACTCTGGGACGTTGTCAGCGTTTTCCCACATGAGCGTTTTCCCACATGAGCATTTTCCCGCTCGCGGAAAGGCTCATGAATGTTTATCCTTGCGCTAGGTCCTTGCCCCCGAACAAAAGAATTACAGATTCCACCTGTAGATCTGCAAACTCTCCCCTCCACAGGTTTTCATCAGCTTGTTCAGACCACACTTTAGAGAAACAAAAGCACAAGCAAAATGCCACCAAGCTCCAATGAGAGAAAATATCTTATTTGTCGAGTTTTACTAACGTCTAGTCAAAGGATGTCTCTGTCACATTTTTTGGAGACAAGATCTGAATTCAAGATGGCTGACTTCCTTAATTTGGAAACATGGTAAAGGCGTGTGGCAAGTCGGCTGGAGGAATAAAATAAACCAGCAAAAATCTGGACTCTCACTTCCCAGGGGGCTGGGATGTTATTTTGCACATAATAGCTATGTCAGGTTTGTGAGTTTTGTCTTATTTTTAAAGGAAACAGGCTCACAGTTGTGTGAAGATTTTTACAAATGAGTCAGGTATCTAGAAATATTTCTATTTTATCCTCCGGTAAAAATTATACTTTTTAATTTTTTTCCTTAAAATGTGGTAATGCCCTCAAATGAGATTACACATATTTCCAGATGTGACAAAGTCTTTTTTTTTTTTTAAGATTTTATTTATTTTTTGACAGAGAGATAGACAGCGAGAGAGGGAACACAAGCAGGGGGAGTGGGAGAGGGAGAAGCAGGCTCCCGCCGAGCAGGGAGCCCGATGCGGGGCTCGATCCCAGGACCCTGGGATCATGACCTGAGCCGAAGGCAGACGCTTAACGACTGAGCCACCCAGGTGCCCCCAGATGTGACAAAGTCTTAATGTTCAGACTAGCTTAAACCGATGTACTACTTGGAAGGATTCCCTTTTTAAATAATTCTTTAAAAATGCACATTTTGCAAGACTGAGGCAATCAGGCTCCATTTTGTATTCATTATAGGGCTAAAAAAGACACATTGTTTCAAATAGTTAGAAAACTTACAAAATATATCATTTAATCCACAAGATATGCACATGAACTAATTACTAGAAGGGACATCTTCATATCTAAATTGAAGAAAGTGTACAGTAATAATCGAAGTGTACATTAATGTACAGAAAAAGTGTACAGTAATCATCAAAATCCTCACATTATAGAACTAACACTTTCCAAAGGGTGCATTTTAATGAGAGTATATGCATATTTCTTGCTACTCATAAGCAACTCGCTTTTCTTGCCTTGTTAAAATCTATTTTAATGACCACTGCCAAGGATGTGTCCCTGGTTAAGTCTCTCAGATTATTCATCAGGATTACAGGGTCAGTCTTCATTAAGAGAAGCAGAGCTAATATGAAAGCTCTTTGGCCTATTTATTTCAACAAGAAATACCCTTCTATTCTCCCTTACTCCCTTACGTCATTGAATCACAAAATAATGGAATATGGTCGTGGATGTCTTATCGTATTGGATAGTATTTTTTATTTTTTAGTGTAGCTAATGTAGAACGGGTTACTGATCAGAACAAAATGGGGCCAATTAGGAAAATTTTCATCCAGGAAATGCTTTACAAAGAGTAGTATATCCTTTTCTAGTTGACTCAATCGATTTAATGGAGTGATTATTATTCAGTGTTTTGAATTAAAGTCATTCAGCGTAGCCATGAAGTCTGCAAACATAGAGAAACGTCCATAATAGTTTATCCATATGACATGTGAATGTGTTTCCCTCACTAAGAATTCATAGTTCAGTAAACTGTGTAAGATTTCGATGAACTAATATGCACTAAAGCAACGTTCCCATCAGTCACGGCATGCACACCTATCATAGGTCGCCTCTGATGATTTGTGGGTACAATTTCTACCACATAAACTTGTACCTTCACCCTAGAAGAAACAGTTAAGAGGGTTCAATCTATTAGAAAAACACTGTGAATATTTCCAGACTTTATGGCTCCCTGTATTTTATTTTTAACAAGATTCACCTCCTGTAAATCTTAGGAACGTTTCACCATTTATAGATACCAAACAGAAATGGAAATCAAAAACTAAACATAATGGAGGAAATAACAAACACAGATCTCCATTTTGCTGAAAATGAAGTGATTTTTAATCCACCAGGCTCTCTACATGCTATTCAGAATACGTTACAAGCTTGGTTTTGAAAACAATTTATATTTAAAACAGGCCTCACACTGATTTCAATAAATCAGGTATTTGAGAACAAAATGTGGAGGGTGGCAATTACATGATAACTTTTTATTACTCCACAGGGTAAAGATCTTTTCCCAAAAGGCAAAAAAAAAAAGTGTTCAATCTACAGTGTTCACCCTTAAGAGCGTTCCTCTTAATAGGTCACAAAAGTTTCATACACTCCTACTCTATCAGCAGAAACTTCTGGAAGCGTTCCCAAATACACACCCCCCACTTTCCGCGTTGCTCACAGCACGGGGGCACCGCAGGGAACATCCAGATCCAGAGGAGTTCCCAACCTCTGCCGCCTCTCTGAGCGGGGTCAGATACACAGTCATTTCCAGGAACAGGATCGGTGTTCAGAATCGAGTGGGGGGTGGGGTGGGAGGGATGGGGTGACTGGGTGATGGACACTGGGGAGGGTATGTGCTCTGGTAAGCGCTGTGAATTGTGCAAGACTGTTGAATCTCAGATCTGTACCTCTGAAACAAATAATGCAATATATGTTAAGAAAAAAAAAAAGAAGAAGGTAGCAGGAGGGGAAGAATGAAGGGGGGGAAATCGGA
>NW_023270615.1:16681867-16703869 GCF_011800145.1 Mirounga leonina
ATCGGAGGGGTAGACGAACCATGAGAGACGATGGACTCTGAAAAACAAACAGGGTTCTAGAGGGGAGGGGGGTGGGAGGATGGGTTAGCCTGGTGGTGGGTATTGAGGAGGGCACGTTCTGCATGGAGCACTGGGTGTTGTGCACAAACAATGAATCATGGAACACTTCATCTAAAACTGATGATGTAATGTATGGGGGTTAACATAAGAATAAAAAAATAAAAAATAAAATAAAATAAAATAAAATAAATAAAATAAAATAAAATAAAATAAAATAAAATAAATAAAATAAAATAAAATAAAATAAAATAAACAAAATAAAATAAAAACCGAGCCCCTGGCCACGGGCACTGCTGCTTTTCCCACGCAGAGGCGCGTCTCCGTGACTCGGGCGCCCTGGGGAGCCCGCCCTCGCCCTGCCGCGCGCCCTGCGCTATGGTCACCCGGAGAGCCCACGTCAGGCCCCCGCGCTCTGCACGGCCACCCACCCGGCACCGCGGAGGAAAGTACCCCGCAGACAGCAGCGCATCGGGCGCGCCCGGCAGGGAAGCGCCTCTCGGCGAGCGGGGGGGACGCGGCTCTCCGGCTGCGCGCTCTTTCCGCCTCGCCGTCGGCTGCCGGCCGCTCCCGCTCGCGCCTCTGAGTCCGAGACTGGACGCGCCCCCGCCTGCTCCCTGTGCTCCCCCGGTCTCTGCCGTTCACTTCCGACCAGCGCTGCAGCCAGAAGTCCGCCGGCTGGACCTCGTTCGGCTCACGCACCGCCCTGAAAGCCCGGAAGCCAGACCACCATCCGCCCGCCTTCTTACACCTGCCGTGACTTTACGCGCTGGCCCTTCCCACGCCTGTGTGCAGGGCCCGTGAATCGTCCGCAGCGCGCGTACATTTATTCTGCCGTGTGTGTCCCCGGAGTGAGCTCAACTTGCCACCTACCAGTTCTGTGACTTGGGCAAGTCACCCAGCGCCCCCAAACTTCATTTCCTTGACCCGGAAAAGGGGGATCCAAGTTAAGAGCGCTGCGGCCAAGGGGAAATGAGTCCAGATTGCAAAACACTTGGCTTAGCAAGTATTGAATGATGTTGCTGATATTGCTGCTTTTATGTTTTCGTACTATTGTTTCCAAGTCATTTTTATTGGTAAAACGAAGTACGCACAATTAGTTGTTTTTTACAGAATTAAATATTCTCACACAAAAGCTAGTGTTTTTTTATGTATTGAAAATCAAAAACCCTCCCTGAGAAAGTAAACAATATTCTTTTTTTTTTTTAATTTTTTTTAATTTATTAATTTGAGAGAGAGAGAGAGAAACAGCATGAGAGGGGATAGGGTCAGAGGGAGAAGCAGGCTCTCTGCCGAGCCGGGAGCCCGATGCGGGACTCGATCCCGGGACTCCAGGATCATGACCTGAGCCGAAGGCAGTCGCTTAACCAACTGAGCCACCCAGGCGCCCCTTTTTTTAAAGATTTTATTTATTTATTTGAGAGAGAGAACACATGAGGGAGGGGAGGGTCAGAGGCAGAAGCAGGCCCCCCGCTGAGCAGGGAGCCCAATGTGGGACTCGATCCGGGGACTCCAGGATCATGACCTGAGCCGAAGGCAGTCGCTTAACCAACTGAGCCACCCAGGCGCCTGAAAGTAAACAATATTCTTCCAAGTAATCTCCAAATCATTTCTTGCGACACAGTGTTTAGTAGGCCTTTCCTAATTCCTTCTGATTGTAAAGGACTCTGTAACCCCAAAGCTGTTCCTTCATTTGCCTTGAACAAGCTGGACTCCTGTGGTGGTTCAAAACCAACTCTGTTCTCTCCATCTGCCTGTTCACACCTGCTCCTGGGTGCTGGTCCCCCCGCCTTGGGTGAAATCGGGGGGTCCTCTGGTTATCTTCAGTAACAAGAGAAGGTCTGGTTTCAGGCATTAAATCACACAGTCCCGGGTAGGAGTCAAAACGCCAAGCTGCATCTCAACACGAAGCTTCCGTCCTCCAGGAGAGCAGCCTGACCTCGATGGGATGCTAGTGTGGGAGCCGCAGGAACGCATGGACTTCTCCAGATGCTTTTGGTGCTGCTTCGTCTTCCCAGCCGTGCCCACCACCCTCACCTGCTTACCCATCTCGGGTTCGGGCTGCTCATCGCCCAGCGGTGCCCCCGGGACTTGGCAGGGGGTCAGAGTGGATTTCCTCTCGTAGGCATTTTGTGCTGTTTCCAGAGCCCCGCACCTGCCGTTCCTTGCAGCAAGGGCCAGCGCCTCGTCCAGCCGGCCCCCACGGTGCCCCCATCACGGGGCAGTGGTCTTGCTCTTCCCATGGCCTCCCCTCTCGAGCGGGGCCACAGTGGTTCCTCTGGATCGCCCTCCACCCTGGGAGAGCACTTACTCCCGAAAGCAACCCCTGACCCCGGATGTCTCGAGGATGGTCAGACAGTCATGCCCTGGGTCCCCAAATGCCAAGGGGACGCGAGCAGATTCCCAAAGTTGGTTCCTGGATGCCCCCTGTTGTGACAGCAGTTGAGGGTACATTCCCAGCCCTGAAAACTCTCTCTAGAGAGTAGGTAGAGGTTCACATTCGACCCACGCCTCCTTTCCAGGTGCCACTGGGTGGATTAGGGCCTCACTTTCTCATCTGGGAACCCTCACCTCCTAGAGATTGTGTCAGGCCTTTATGCTGCTGACTTAATCTCAATTTATTTTTTTTTTTCTTAATCTCAATTTTTAAGATTTTTCTTTTCACTTTTAATTAACCTTGTTCCACCTTTTATTAGTTCGTTGAAAAGAGTTTTTCTTATTCTCAATAAAAAGAATTAAGATGTAAGCTTATAAAGTTTTACATTATTTGGAAATTTATTTATTTTTACTTATTTGTATAATACTGAAATATTATAAAATATTATATTACGTAATATCATGTAATGGTTTATTTATGTAATGCTGTCACTTACCTACAAAAGTACTTGTCAGTTTTTCTTCCTTCTTTACAAAAGTCAGAAAATATGTTAAGAATTAGCTGTGGGGGTGCGCCTGGGTGGCTCAGTTGGTTAAGCGACTGCCTTCGGCTCAGGTCATGATCCTGGAGTCCCGGGATCGAATTCCACATCGGGGTCCCTGCTCAGCAGGGAGTCTGCTTCTCCCTCTGACCCTCCCCCTTCTCATGCTCTCTCTCTCTCACATAAATAAAATAAAAATCTTTAAAAAAAAAAATTAGCTGTGGGGGCGCCTGGGTGGCTCAGTCGGTTAAGCATTGGACTCTTGGTTTCAGTTCAGGTCATGATCTCTGGGTCATGAGATTGATCGAGCCCTGCGTCAGGCTCCAGGCTCAGCACAGAGCCTGCTTAAGACTCTCTCTTTCTCTCCCTCGGCCCCTCGCCCCCCAAAGTAATAAAGAAATAAATCTTTTTAAAAGAATTAGCTGTGAAGATGCCAATATTTTTCACTTGTGCATTTATTTTTATGTTAAAATCTCTCTTCTGAGAAAAGCAGATATGAAGCTTTTGGGGGGAAATCAGACTTAAGGACATACTAGGTGGAATCATTTAGAGTTGAGGGCCACCTGACCTTTTCGAGATGTTTTCACCAAGTTGGTGAAAAGCTCTAAAAGCTTAGTAACAGGAACAAATTGTGAATTAAAAGCCAAATCGTCAAAATAAAGAGCCGTCTGACAAGCTCATGATGCCCTCTGACACTTCTGGTGAGTGGGACCAGAGCCTGTGTGGAGGTTTCTGGGCACTTTAGAGAGGCCAGCAGGAGAACAGGGTATCCCCAGAATGGAGCTGGGCCTTCTCCCAGTGCTTCTCAGGGAGATGCTTGACTGCTGAGAGGTGACCAGATTTCACAGGGGGACCATAGAGAAGAAGCAGAGAGAGCTCCCAGGGGCGGTTATCCCTGCTGTGCTTGGCTGTGTTTTTCCTTGGATAATAAATATGATTACATTTCATTACTCAGGTACTAAAATCACATTCAAGCACCTCTTTACCTGCTGGTGAGTTCCTCGATATTGTGGGTTGGAGGACGTGTTGAGGGACACTGGTCCAGGGGACGTGTTGGCAGGATGAATATTTTTCTGAGTGATTTGACAACAATAAAAGTTCATCCAACAGAGAGACTAGGAAAACAAATTTTCTAACTTTCTAGTAGAGAAAGCATCCAGTATTATTTTTATTGAGGGATAAAAATATGTATTTGTTTAGAAGAATTTAGAAGAGCAGTGAGTGGAGGAAATGGTGCATGTGGGCTTGGCTAGAACATTCCTCCTCGGTGACTTGGTCGGGGCTCCCAGAGCATCCTGGTCTGTGGCTCAGGGCAATCCAGGGGGCTGCTTGTCTGAAGGCAGCACTCCTGTCCACTCCTGTCCCTTGCTGACCAGATGGACACACAGCATCATCCACAGCTGAGAGCTGTTTATTACCTAGCTCTGTTTCCTCCAGCACAGTTCATACATCCTGTAGTCCTGTTATCACCGCCTTTTTTTGCAATCTCAGGGTGAAAATGGATAACCAATGTGAAAATCATCCTACTTGAACGACAACACACATGAAAATTTTTCCCATAATAGTGGTCTCAGTGTTATAGCCACCCAAGTCTATCAGTCTGTTTCAGATTGGCTTCTTTCTCTTAGTATTATGCACTTAAGCTTCCTTCATGTCTTTCCACAGATTGATAGCTCATTTCTTTTTTAGGACTAAACAATATTCCATTGTCTGGTTGGACACCATTTATTTATCTATTCATTTACTGAAGGACAGCTCAGTTGCTTCCAAGTTTGGGCAATTATGGAAAAAGCTGCTAAAAACGTGTGTCGAGGTTTTTGTGTAGATACAAGTTTTTGACTCCTTTGGGTGAAAAGGAGTCTCCAGTGGGAACGCTGGATTGTAGGGTAAGAGTATGTTCGGTTTTGGGCACCTGGGTGGCTCAGTCGTTAAGCGTCTGCCTTCGGCTCAGGTCATGATCCCAGGGTCCTGGGATCAAGTCCCACATCGGGCTCCCTGCTCGGCGGGAAGCCTGCTTCTCCCTTTCCCACTCCCCCTGCTTGTGTTCCTGCTCTCGCTGTCTCTCTCTCTGTCAAATAAATAAATAAAATCTTTAAAAAAAAAAAAAAAGAGTATGTTCGGTTTTGTAAAAAACCGCCAAACTGTCTTCCAACGCGGCTGCACCATTTTGCATTCCCATCAGTCACAAATGCAAATTCTTGTTGCTCCACATCCTCGTCAGTACTTGGTGTTGTCGGTGTTCTGGATTTTGGCCATTCTCCTAACTGTCTAGTGGTGTCCCATTGTTGTTTTAATTTGCAATTCTCTAATGACATATAATTGTGAGGATCTTTTCATATGCTTATTGGCCACCCATGCAACTTCTTTGGCACAGTGTCCAGATCTTCTGCCCATTTTTGAATCAGTTTGCTAGCTTGGTTCTCTGTGTATTCTGGATAACAATCCTTTATGAGATGTGTCTCTTGCAGATATTTTTTTTTTAAGATTTTTAAGATTTTATTTATTTATTTGAGAGAGAGAGAATGAGAGACAGAGAGCATGAGAGGGAGGAGGGTCAGAGTCGCTTAACCGACTGAGCCACCCAGGCGCCCCCTCCTGCAGATATTTTTAAGTCTGTGTCTTGTCTTCTCATTCTCTTGACATTTTTTTTAAAGAGCAAAAGTTTTTAATTTTTATGATTTACAGCTTACCGATTGTTTCTTTTGTGGATTGTGCCTTTGGTGTCGTATCTAAAAGTCTTGCCATACCCAAGGTCATCAGGGATTTTTCCTATGTTTCTTCTCGGAGTTCTATAGTTTTACATTTAGGTCTGTGATCCATTTTGAGGTGTCTTTTGTTTTGTTTTGTTTTGTTTTGTTTTGTTTTGTTTTTGCATGTGGACGTCCAGTTGTTACAGCACCATTTGTTGAAAAGATTGTCTTTGTTCCATTGTGTTGCCTTTGGTCCTTTGCCAAAGATCAGTCAACTTGATTTATGTGTGTCTATTTTTGGACTCTCCATTCTGTCTCATTCATCTATTTGCATATTCTCTTACCAATACCAAACTCTCTTGATTACTGTGGCTTTGTAGTAAATCTGAAGTAAGATAGTGTCAGTCTTCCAACTTTGTTCTTCTCCTTCAATATTGTGTTGACCATTCTGGGTCTTTTCCCTCTCCATATAAACTTCAGAACCAGTTTGTCAGTATCCGTAACATAACTTGGGATTTTGATTGTGATTGTGTTGAATCTATAGATCAAGTTGAGAAGAACTGACATTTTGACAATATTGAGTCTTCTTATCTATGAACATGGACTATGTCTCCATTTATTTAATACTTCTTTATTTTTTTTAAATATTTTATTTATTATTTGTCAGAGAGAGAGAGAGCACAAGCAGGGGGAGCAGCAGGCCGAGGAAGAAACAAGCTCCCCACTGAACAAGGAGCCTCATGGAGGACTCGATCCCAGGATCCCAGGATCATGACCTGAGCCAAAGGCAGACACTTAACAGACTGAGCCACCCAGGTGTCTCTAGTTAATTGTTCTTTGATTTCATTCATCAGAGGTTAGAAGTTTACCTCCTATAGATGTTATACGTATTTTGTAAGGTTTATACCTATGTATTTCATTTGTTTTGATGCTAAGATAAATAGCATTGAGTTTTTAATTTCACATTCCACTTATTCATTGCTGGTATATAAAAGCAATTGACTTGTCTAATAAACTGTGATTTAAAAATACCAACATTCCTTCAGAAAAATTCTCACTCTCTATGGAATAAGTCAAACAGGTTGGTGAGAAGCTGAGTCCCTGTTTCAGCAGAGATCTGTCCCCACGGTCACCATTATCCCTTCACCACACCACTGGGCTGGATGCTTGAGAAACAGAACCATAAACATGTGGCTTCTGGCCCTTATAATTTATAGTCCCAAGGCTTCAAAAAATGAATTTTATTTAGCGCCTGTTTTTCATAAGTAATAAATGCTGACACATTTTCAAAATATAGAAAGCATAGGAAAAATATTTACTAACGATAATAAATTAAACTAACTAAATTATGAATTCAGTATTACATTCATCAGTTAGAACTGATGGTGAGACATTTAAATTTTTCCCAGAAAAGTCTTCTCATTTTCACAGCAGTAAGGAAAAGATTACGACAGAGAAGACAAAGAGGAGAAATTAGGGCACTCAAAGTCTAACGTAGGAAAGAACACAGGAATACATGTCCAACCTTTCTCTTTGCAGTGTTCTCCTTCTCTGTCAGTAAGACCCAGACAGGAACACACCACAATTTGAGGAACCGCTAGGTGTCAGGCACTGTGTTAAGACTAGGGATGCAGTAGTGATTTAAAACATAATTTTCTGCTTTCATGAAGCATATAGTCCAGGGTAAAAGGCAGACAGAAAACAAATAATGTCACAGCCATAAAACTGCAAGCGTAACCACAGACCACGACCACTGGATTAAACTAAACGGCTGTCAGAACTGCCAACCTGAGACATGAATCTGCTCTCCGTCCACCCTCAGGAAGTGTGGCCGATCAAGTTCTGGAGCAAACTGTGGTCTGTGGGTGAGACGGAGGAAACCGTTCAGTGTCCCACATCCGAAGGTGTACAGCTGGAATACCAAGAACAAAAGTGGGGGACGGACCCCACCAGATCCTCCGCCCGCAGTCTCTTTCTCCAGCTACTGCAAAAACCTCCTATCAATGGCCCTGTGTCCTCTCCCTTACCCCTGGCCTGCTTGCAGAGCTGCCAGTGACCCCTGCAAATGTAAGTCTGACTGTGCCATCCCCCCAAATTGTCCAGTGGTGTCCCATCTGATCATAACACCCATATATGGCCTGGCCCCAGGCCTCTTGGCCTCACGCTCACCTCCTTCCCTTGCTCCTTGCACTGCAGGCTTGCTGGGCTCTGTGCTTTCCCTCAGATGTTCTGGATACTCCTTCTGAGACTCTGCACTCTGGCATGTTCTTCCCACCCACAGCACACACTTCCATCACTCACCTCAGTGGGGTCTCCTGAGTGCCCATCCAAAATAGCTTCCAAAAGGTCTCTGTTGTCCTTGCTAGCTCACATCCCTGCCTGACACAATATTAGATCTAGTATTTATGTGTTCATAGTGGGACCCTCCTCATGAAGCCCACCAGCACTGAGCTGACACCCCACCACCCATGGGCCTTCCCCTGTCTTCATCCACTTTTTCCCATGTCTGCATCCTTGGAGGTTACTGGGATCGTCTGTTGATTGTCCGTGTCTAGGAAAGACAGGACCCAGCCCAGAGCCTGCCTTGGGGCCCCTGGCCTCTGGACAGAGACACGTCTGGCTGCTGGCCATCCAGGCACAGCAGGGAGCAGCTGGCTGGCCAAGAACCCGGGGCATGGGTGAGTGGGTGGGACAGGGCTGGAGGGCAGGGAGCCTTGGGGAAGACTGGGGCTTGGCAGAGCCCAGGTCACCCCAGAAGCCTTCTACGCATTCTTTATTGAATGCAGTCTTATTTGCCTTTGGGCTGTGGTCCCGAACGTCCAGGCAGGGCCATGCTCAGGGATCCAGCCCAACCTTGGCTCCTCCTTGCATGCCCCAGGACCTGGTGCAGCCAGGGTCAACGAAGGGGACAGCAGACCCACTGGCAAAGATTCTCTCCTTGACCAAACATTGCTCAGGCCCCTCCCTTGTGGAGTCCCATTCTGGCAAGAATCCTGCTGTCAGTTTGGCCAGATCACCCTGGGCCCTTGGTATCTGATAAGGTTCTGTATCCTCCACCATCCCCCAGGGGATGTCTGCTCTCCCTGGCCTGCCCTCAGCAAGAATCCTGGTAGGACAGTTTTGCCAGAAGCTCCTTTACTCCTGACCTTTCCTCTTAGTGATTTTCCGTCTACTTGCCCTCCCCCCCCCCACCCTTGGCTATAAATCCCCCTTTTCCTTGTTGTGTTTGGAGTTGAACCCAATCTGCTCCCCCCACTATAAAACCACATCGCAGTAAAGCCCATCTGCAGGCAGTCGGCCTGGCAAATGTCATGAATAATCTTTTCTTGACACCCCAGAGCCAGCCCTGGCTTTCTCTCCGTGTCCACGAGGCAACTCACTCCTAAGCACCAGTCTGTGGGCATGTGGCTGTTGCAGACCCCCTTGTTCCTCCCCACAGGTTCCAGGGAGCTGGGGAGCAGGCCACGCAGGGAGTGTGGCTGCAGGCCAGCCCCGGGAGAGGGTGCGCTCTGGGGGCCTCGTTCCCGCCTGGTACCATGGCGACCTCGGTGCTGGGAGACTTTGGTTTTGTTCAGTTTTTTCCTCATTTACTCCACAGAGTTTCTGTTTCCTTAGGGGGGTTGTCTTTGTTTCTTTTAAAGATTTTATTTATTTGAGGGCGCCTGGGTGGCTCAGTTGGTTGGGCGACTGCCTTCGGCTCAGGTCATGATCCTGGAGTCCCGGGATCGAGTCCCGCGTCGGGCTCCCTGCTCGGCGGGGAGTCTGCTTCTCCCTCTCCCACTCCCCGTTTGTGTTCCCTCTCTCGCTGTGTCTTTCTCTGTCAAATAAATAAATAAAATCTTTTAAAAAAAAAGATTTTATTTATTTGAGAGAGAGAGAGCAAGAGAGAGCACGAGTGGGAGATGGGGAGAAGGAGAGGGAGAAACAGGCTGAGCAGGGAGCCCGATGCAGGGCTCGATTCCAGGACCCTGGGATCATGACCTGAGCCGAAGGCAGGTGCTTAACGACTGAGCCACTCAGGTGCCCCAGGGCACCAGTTAAATTTTATTTTTTATTTTAATTTTTTTTATTTTTTAAGATTTTATTTATTTGACAGAGAGAGATAGTGAGAGAGGGAACACAAGCAGGGGGAGTGGGAGAGGGAGAAGCAGGCTTCCCGCTGAGCAGGGAGCCCGATGCAGGGCTCGATTCCAGGACCCTGGGACCATGACCTGAGCCGAAGGCAGACGCTTAACTGACTGAGCCACCCAGGCGCCCCTAATTTTTCTTTTTTTAAAAGATTTTATTTACTTATTTGAGAGACAGCGAACGAGCTTGAGAGAGCACAAGCAAGGGGAGGGGCAGGCAGAGGGAAGAGCAGACTCCCCATTGAGTAGGGAGCCCGATTTGGGGCTCGATCCCAAGACCCCGGGATCATGACCTGAGCCGAAGGCAGACGCTTAATGACTGAGCCACCCGGGTGCTCCTCTTAGGGGTTTTTGATACACTCCTGCAACCTAGGCCAATCAATAGTCTTTCTTCATCCTATTCATTGCTACCATTTTACACGGTACTTCGGTTCCTGGCTACTTTTTATAGAAACTCACTGGCTTCAAAGGTTCTCCCTCAAGGACTCTTGTTAACATTTCTCTAGAGAAGTGCTGGTCTGTTGCAAGCGTTGTTTTTTCCACCATGTCGTCAGTGTCTTCCCAGACTCTGTCCTTGGCTCCCGGGTCCCACAGTCGGTGAAGTCTGCCCCTCTGTGTCCTCAGCGTATGGCCCTTGGCCTGGCAGTCCTGCTGGGCCAGGCCCACGGCCATGCTGAGCCAGGCCTCCGAGGACGGAGCACCTCAGCCCCCAGAGCCAAGGCCTCCGATCAAAGAATTTTGCCTGGATTGTATGTCAGAGGCCTCAAATAAATCAGAACGACACACTACAATTAACTCTGCAATCTGGGCAGACGGAGGGCGGGGGCAAGAAAGTGACTAGCAAAAGAAAAAAAAAATGTTCCAGGCGAGGCTGCTCTCTAGGGGAAAAACGAGGGGTCTTATCCTGAGATGACCTCATCTTTCTTTGGGGTGTGGAGAGGGCCCACGTGGTGGGTTCACTGGAAAGTTCCTGACTGACTAGTTAAGGCAACGTTTCTGGGGGACATTGAAATTGAAGTTGGATTATGTATTAAGCACGAGTTTATGAACTCCATGTAAGTGACCCCATTTGGGGCCTGTGTTGTTTTTTCCTAAACAATCCAAAGACATGTACACTATCTCTATATTTAATGTCTGAAATAAATACCCTACCTACTCTTATTTCTTCCTCAGTCATTTCTCCTAGGAAAGAAGGTAAAGACAATTTTTGTGGAATTACTAGCAATTATAATGAAGTTTAGGCAATGATTCAGGAACGGACTTGAATGGAAAAAAACAAAACTAATTTATTTTTTTTATTTATTTTTATTTATTTATTTATTTTTTTTAAAGATTTTATTTATTTATTTGAGAGAGAGAGAATGAGAGACAGAGAGCATGAGAGGGGGGAGGGTCAGAGGGAGAAGCAGACTCCCCGCCAAGCAGGGAGCCCGATGAGGGACTCGATCCCGGGACTCCAGGTTCATGACCTGAGTCGAAGGCAGTCGCTTAACCGACTGAGCCACCCAGGCGCCCAAAAACAAAACTAATTAAAGACATCTTTAACAACTGTAGAAAATATCTTATGAAATGCAGTATCATTAGTAATCAGAATTATATTTATTGAATTTCTATGTATTTAATAGAATTAAATTAATGCTATTTATTAAATTACTGAGGTGTGGTAGTAGCCATGAGTATAAGCAAAGTATAAATTCTGTTATCTTTCTCCTGTTGACGTTACAAAAAAATCATGAATAAAATGAAAAGGAAAGATGCAAATATGAAAAATGCAAACATTTTTATCTCTTTTTATAATTTCCCTGTAACTGCCACAGGAATTCAACCCTTGGCTCCAACTGACTACATATATTTGCAAGATATTCTCCACAAAATTACTAATGTCAAAAATCCAGAAACAGTAAAAATTAAAAGCAGATCAGTAAAATAGCATTTAGTAAAGAGTTTATTGTGCATATAAGAACCGTTCATATGCAACCTGGGAGTTTTCAGATTCAAAACTTTTATGAAGCTCAGGGCATGACGGTTTGGGATGGCTTATACAGCAAAAACGAGGGAGCTGCTCACCCTTTACGGTGGTTGGTCATTACAGTGGGGGTTTCCAGACAGCAGGGGATCGGTTAAAAGTGATTGTCTTATCCATTTTTAGGACAATGACTTAAGGTTTTTTTATGATCACCAGAGACATTTATAAGAAATAATCTAGGTTAAGTATTGCTTGTGTTCAGGAAACAAGCTAGATTTGTTTTGCTTAGGTGGCTTAAATGGTTGTGTCTCCCGGGGGACCCTCCACGCTGGTCTCCATCTCATTTTTTTAAGATTTTATTTTTATTTACTTGAGAGAGAGAGAGAGCGCGCGCGCGCACAGGCAGGGAGAGGAGCAGAGGAAGAGAGACAAACAGACTCCTTGCTGAGCACAGAGCCCAACACGGAGCCCAATCCCAGAGACCCAGGAGTCCCCCTGTGCAAACTCCCCGCCATCGAAGGCCCCCAGGGCACCTGCATGGAGGTGGCGCTGGTAGATGCTTTGTTCATGGCTCTGCCCGGGACGCCTGGAAGTCATCCCTCACTTGTGCGAGCTCGTGGGGATTTCTCACCGATGGCATTAACGATCACGGGGTCAAAGAGCACTCGTGGTACCCTGGCTCTTGAAACGCAATCTCCTATTGCCCCGTGCTCATCAATACCTTTGACAACTACAGTGGAGATTGCTTGTTTTGCAGAAGGAAAATTGCACCCTTCAGAGCCTTAGTTCTCCCCACCTAAAAACGGGGCTTCGGCACTCCACAGAGAACTCGGCATTGTCTGGGCGGACACTTGAGACTGGTGACAAGTCTGACCTCCCAGGTGGGCACCTGGGCAGCTCCTGCAGAAAGGCTGAGAAGCCACCTGTCAGTGGATTACAGCTGCAGCTCAGTGTGGGCCCCAGGGACACACGGGCTCTGCAGTGTAGGATGAAGCAGGCTGAACTGCATAGGCATTTGAAGAGTCTGCTGCGGAGGGGAGCTGGGCCTGTGATGGCAGGGTCTGCGAATCAAGAGAGGCTCTGGAGCCTTATTCTGTGGCTCTGCAGCTGAGTGACTCAGGCAAAGTCACCCACCCAACTCCTCCGACAGGTTCCACACCTGTGTCCTATGGACACCGTAATTCACTTGATCCAGGTACGGTGCTCAGGACAGCACCTGGCTATTTAGTGAAGCTGTTCCCTTACCAAAACCTCAGCCCAGGGCTCGCACTCAGTGAATTACTGTCACTGGTGGTGACAGCGAGATCTCCCAGGTGTGTTTGAGTGAAAAAGCACTGATCGCCACTGCCTGAGATCGCACCCCTATGGACTTCAGAATCTGGTGCCCATCTGTGATGGATTCAGGAGTGCCCCCAGCCTCGGTGTGCGGAGAGTCTTTGTGCCCACAGTAAAGGCCCATGGAAAACGGTTCCCGGGGGTGCTTGCAAAAGCAGGTGGGGGCCCCTGCACTGTAATGTCCCCCGGGGGCTGAGATGATGCTGCACTTAGGCAGGGAGGGGCTGTCCCAGAACCACGGGAGTCAGTCAGTCTGCAGGCCTCGCTCTCCAGAACGGAGCTCCAGAACTGTGATGGATTGTTGCCCTATCAGAAACAAAAGACCCCCTTGCATGTGTGTATTTACTTATGCATACTTACATAAACCGTGGTATGATACACAGAAAGAAGTGCTGAGTACTAGATACAAATAAAGAAGACAAGTTGCTCCTTGCTCCAGCCACGTTCCTCAGCGTACCACCGGCCCCGGGACCACAGCTCGCTGTGGCCAGAATAAAGACATAAACATATTTAAAAAAAAGCACAATATAAAATATTAAACTGTCTTTAGGACTCTGATCTCTTAAAAGAAGATGAATTTTAATGCAAAGTCTAGGAAGGGCATAATCTCAGAATGAAGGACAGGCCTTTTTAATTGAACAGGTTTGATTTTGTGAGAAACCTATCACGTCCTCCTTCCTGTCCTGATTTCCCTGAGGACCTGGACGCGGGCTGCCCTGGGGCAGGCATCTGGGAGCCACTGGGTAAACAGGGCGCGGCGAGTGTGGCCAGGAACTGGCTGGGAGCGCATCCCCAGGTCATGTTCCTCATACCCTCCTCCTTGAGATGCGTCCTCAGCATCTTCAGAAGACATTTGACAACCGATTGAAGAGTAGAGGACCCCAGAGGCGGGTGGGATTAAACCTTCAGTTGGAAAGTGCGGACACAAATGACCTGGAATTACCAGGGGGGCTGCAGGCGATGCATTGGGCTAGGGGCACCTTTAGTGGGTGGGGCAATAGTCCCAGCTAGGGAGAAGTTACCACTGACTGAGCACCACTGTGGACCTGCTCTGCCCTCTTTCTTTCTTTTTTTTTTTTTAAAGATTTTATTTATTTATTTGACACAGAGAGAGAGTTAGCAAGAGCAGGAACACAAGCAGGGGGAGTGGGAGAGGGAGAAGCAGGCTTCCCGCCGAGCAGAGAGCCTGATGCAGGCTCGATCTCAGGACCCTGAGACCCGAGCCTAAGGCAGACGCTTAATGACCGAGCCACCCAGGCACCCCCCCCTCTTTATTTCTTATTACAGTGCTCTCTTCTGAACATCCAAACATAACCTCTTTTAATTTTCTTGAAGTGAACCAGATCCAAAATAGACCATGAGGTCCATGGTAACATGTCAGAGTCATCAAAGTGACCAATCTTGCATTCACTGTTTGGAGACTCCTTTAAACAATTAGAGTAGAACTGGGCTTTTTTGAGATTTCTTTTGGGCTGCCCCAGATAGCCAAATTACTCAGTCATCCGAATGCATCAATGGTAAATAACAGCAGAGTAATGACATATTCAACAGTCTAACTTATTTTGTATCTTTGCACATAATGTACAATTCTGCAAAATGGACGTCTTTGTGGAAAGACCCTCCCCCTAGGGACGTAATTAATGCTGGTGGTGGATAGCGCTTCAAAGAATAGCGATTTCATTTTCTTACAGAGTCAAAGAAAATTGCATCAATACATCAAGTAAGTGACTCCTAGGGGCATTTTTATAATTGATAAAGATAAAATTGTTCTGAGATGGAAATATTATCATGAATATAATTGAATTGGGGAATATAATAAAAATGTTCATCCCAAACCTTCCTCACTCCACTGGTATCGATAAACATTCGTGATTAAACTTAAAAGTTCTAGAAAAGCATACAACAGCCCGTGTCTGAAAGACCAGCATGTTCTCAGAGACTGTTACCTGTTGCCTTTCCAAGATTCACAGAAAAAGGAGGGTTGGATTCAAATTTTAACAGATGACATGAACAACGTGCTCACTGGAGAGGGGACTGCTCACAGGAGTGAAGGGGACTCTGAGGGATGTGGGCACCCGGGAACTGGAGACCAGCACCAGCAAGAAGATGGCTCACCCCCAGGTCTGAAGGGGCTGGAGAGGGTATGTGTTCCTGGAGCTGAACCAGAGTCTGCTGTGGACAAGCCCTTGTCCCTCCATAGCTGGGGCCATATGATCCAGCCACTGCCCAGCGCTGCATACAAGCAAGGACTAGAGGGCACGGAGTGAGTGTCCTGGTTCTCTGCTCCTGCCCTCCTGCCCCCCAGCACCTCCCATTGGCTGACTGAGGTCCCAGGGGCTGGGAGAAGCTCCATGGAGGCCAGCTCCCGACAGTGGGATTGGGCAGGGAATGCAGGTGGGGTGGCCGAGGGGTGCAGCATGGAGAATGTCCAGACAATGTTCCCGTTGAACCATCGAAACTGCCACATATAAGCCAGAAGGAAGGCACTCCACGGCTCCGACGGGTCCCTCTCCTTAATACAAAGCCTTGCAATTGTCCTGCATATTTAGTGTATTCCTGTGTTTGGAGCATCGCTAAGCTCAGATGATGGTTGCAACTCAGTGGGATGAAACAAAACAAAACAAAACGCCAAGAACAAGAGGCGGCATCTGATGGGGAGACATCCAGAGTTTATGAAAATGAAATGTCATAAAAAGAAGCAAGAAAATTATGTATCAAAAGGAGCAGATTGTCTGGCAGATTAAGAAGATAAAGATGGAGAATTGCTTTTTAGCGAAGTCATTAATGAGAATTAACAAAAACAAGAAGGAAAAAGACAAAAGAAAACAGATTCTTCTTTTTAAGATTTTATTTATTTGAGAGAGAGCAAGCGGGGGGAAGGAGCAGAGGCAGAGGGAGAAGCAGGCTCCCTAACTGGCGGCTGGATTCCAGGACCCTGAGATCATGACCTGAGCCAAGGGCAAACACTTAACTGACTGAGCCACCCAGGCACCCCAGAAAACAGATTCTTATTAACAAAGGCAATGGATATAGTAACTGGAACAATTAACAAGGAAAGACTTTATAATATTGGACAAAATTAAACATTAGGACTGTGGATCTCCCCCAAAAAGATGTTAAAGATGTTAAAGCCTGAATTTAGTGCCCATGAATATGACCTCATTTGGAAATTGGGTCTTTGATCAAGTTAAGTGAGGTCATTAAGGTGAGCCCTAATCCCGGATGACAGTCCTTGTAAAAAGAGGAAGTTTGGACAAGAGACGGACATACGCCCAGGTGAACACCATATGAAACTGAAGGTAGAGATCGGAGTGAAGCATCTGCAAGCCGAGGATGCTGAAGACACCAGCAAACCACCAGGAAGGGGGACAGAGGCTGGAGCAGATTCTCCCTCCCGGCTGCAAAAGGAGCCAACACCCTGATCTCAGACTTCCAGGCTCCAGAACTGGGAGACACTGACTTTCCATGCTACTTTGTTACAGCAGTCCTTAGTAAACAAATACACTTCCTTTAGTGAAAAACAGTCAGAGTCCTCAGGCAAAATAGCTCTCATTAGCTTCTGAAGCACTGGGAGACCTGAAATACCTTTTCTGCCATTGTATGAGTATGGAGGGGCTAAGGTTGTAAGTCATCCAGGAGAGAGGTGTTCGATCACTGGTCAAGTGATTGGCGAAAGCAGCATCTTCAGCCATCAGCAGGTGCCATAATGCAAGACAATGTGTGAATAACTTGTCAAGACAGAAACTGCTACCAGAAACTTGAATAAAGTGTCACCTGCTAGTTTTGAAAGAAGATTCTGTTTTCTAGAGCGTGCCATTGGTTATTGGGATTACCATGTTTTTGTTAGTGTAACACTTCCTTTTTCCTTTACAAGCCTATGAATAATTTAGCACTGGTAAAATACTGGCTGATTAAAACTTTGTATTCAAATTCTGAGCAGACTTTGAAGTATTTTCACAGTGGAATATACTCAATCAGATAACACATGGTTTGTTGGCATTAGTATAACATAAAAATGCACAATTGCCATGAAAACACTTGAAAGGGAGAAACTAAGATCATCGTCCTATAATGTAATCATATTGATAGTGTAGAAAATGAAGGAAGCTGACATTGGTTTTAATAGAGCTACTCAAGGAGATGAGCTCTGTTATAGTAAATCCCTACGTGCAGAAACATTTGGCTGCAAACAGTGCCTTGGAACTCATTAGTCATGTAACTTTGGGCACGATAATTAAGACCACACTTAGTTTTATTTTCTTCATCTGCTAAACTGGGGACAATACCCAGAATATATGTAAGACTCTTAAGTTATCGTGAAGGGAGAGAAAAGCAGATAGCATTAGGTAAAATAGAAAATGATGTCAACGAATATATGACAAATATATTCTATATTACCAACAATTAGGAAAATTCAAACTAAAACCATGTATAATTATGTTTTATTTAGAAAGTGAGCATGATTTTTAAAGTCTGGTAATATCAGGTATGCTTGGATCAGAGAGAAATAGAAACTCTCATATAGTGACCCCTTTGGAGTCAGTTGAATGATGCCTATTAACACGGAAAATGTGCATATCTTACTCTACAACAATTACATTCCTAAGTACTAACTCCAGAAAAATTACTTTTCTCAAGTGAGACGTAACAATGTGCTTGTATACCTTTCTCAAAAAATTAACTTCCTATTATTGCAACAAACAGAATGTTTAATGCCTGGGTAGTATTGCAAGAGATTTCCATCCAAAGAATCATGCTGCCTTGCTGATTAATGCTACTTCCCAAGAATGTTGCCATCTAGGCTGATAGCAAAGATAGAAGGCAACAAATTCAGGAAAGGAGCACAAAGGAGCAGAAAACATAATTTACTCTTTGTGGTGTAGAGTTCTAAGCGTTTGGACAAGTACATTGAGTAGTATATCTGCCCTCAAGATTATCATGGAGAGCAGTTCCATCACCCCCCAAAATTTCCACCTGTCACCCCTCACCCACTCCTACCCTCATCAACCACTAAGTTCCCAGCTGTCTAGTTTTCCAGAATGTCTATAAGTGGATTTCTATAGTACATAGTCTTTTGAATGTGGCTTCTTTTGTGTAGTAAATGCTTTCAAGTCTCAGTGTGAATCCAGTCGGTTCCTTTTCATGGCTAAGTAGTATTCCTTCGTGTGGACGTACCAGGAGTTGTCCGTTTACCCATTGAAAGACATTTGGGTTTTTTCCCAATATGAATAAAGCTGTTATAAATATTTATGTAAAAAAACGACAGAAACATATCCAAACACATTTGGCATGGCATGCTATATTTTGTGGCAGACTCTAGTAAAACATTAAGAATCTGAAGCTGGTTTGCACGGTTAGGTGCCGCCATGCCGTTTTGGGACTGGAGAAAAAGAGGTCAAGAAATGAAAAGTACCGTGGAGTACAGACCGACAGGGAGTCAGCCTTCATGTATATGCTCCTGCTACTGCCGAATTTGACTTTAAAATGAGTGTTGTTTACCCACTCCTTACTTAGACATATGCTTTCCATAGTACAATTTGTGCAGGCAAGATTTTTAAAAAGATACTCAAATATGTTCTTTGCAGCCTGGAGAGAATTAAGACGCTAATTAGTAAGAAAAATGGATCTTTGTTACAGGAAAAGGAATAGTTATTTCATATGATGAATTTTTATTTGATTTTTCAAGAAAAGTAATAAATTGGAGTTACGGAAATAATCAGTGTTAATAGACTCTCGTTTTTAATTATCAGGAGGAGAAAAATAACCTCTCTCAGTGTGTTAATTAGCTGTACTTTAGCATAACTGTTATAAGTATCAAGGAAGGTCTTACTTTTTAAGGTGGTTCCAGTAGCAGTACAAAGATGTGAATTACTCAGTAGGAAAGGACAAACGGAGAAGAAAGACAAGGTGGATTTTCACGATGGGCGGGGGTGTGGACAACTGGGGCGGTCTTTGGAGTGATGGGGCAGACAGACAGATGACATAGGGACAGGGGACAGATATGGGAGAGAGACCAAGACAGAACTGTGGAAAGGAAACAAGGACAAACTGCCACCGACCAGTGGGTTTAGGGTCTGATTCAGCGAGACACCCCCCAAAATGGTCTCTTTTAAGTCTGTGGTGGGCTGCTGAATTTTCACATACTATCTGCGCTGCAAACTTCTGTTTTTCCACCTCTACCCAGCCTCTCTGTTCAAATATTCCCGTTCCTGTCTCCTCCATACGCTCAACACCTGCCGTCCGCATCTCACTCTCCCAGTGATGGGGCTGGAACTCGGAAGGGAGAAGAAAGAAGGCAGAATTTACTTCTGCAGCCTCTTAACTGGAGAAAGTGTGCCACAACCTGATCTCATTTTCCCCTTTCTTCATGTCTGCTCATCTCTTACTTCCCTCTCCCTCTTAATGTATCCTTAGATGCAATGACTTCATTTTGTTCCTTTGACCTGGTAGTGACCTAAACAAATAACATGTCCTGCTCTCTAATTACTGCCGCAGAGCCCCTGTTTAGGATGTTAGCGGTCTGTCTAGGGTAGGCTTGCTCTTTGTGGAGTTTACAGAAAGCATCCTCCTGAGAACCACTTCTATAACAAAAGCTTCACCAAAACATTTTATGATGCTATGTGATTTGCCCACTATTGCCCTTCACATGACACCAAAAAAAGCCCTGGGCATTGAGAAAGTCAGGGCAGTGAGGAGGCCTACAACTTGACGTCTTAATAATACCTCAGAAAGACTTTATGGGTTTAGTGTCTGGAGCTGAGTAGCTCACAGGAGCTTTGTCAAGACGGTGTAATCCCTGAGATGTAGGATTGGTGGGAATAGTGAGGTGAAGATTTTGAAGTGAGTCTTCCTAAAGAAACCCTTTTCTGATAAGCAAGCAGTTTGTGGAACGAGCAAGCTATTGCCCTAAAACAAGATTTATTTGTCCAGATAAGTTGCTTTGCAAAATTTTCCTGCAGGAAAACAGGAAACTGGTTTTGAATCTTATACCCCTGGGCAAGGACTTCCCTGAGCAAATGTAAAGTTAGGTTGCCAAGGCGGGGATCTTAGTTCTCACACAGTTATCTTTTTATATGTATTTGGGTGGGAAGTATGTTTCAATGTGGGGTGACTGGGAGGACATACATGGGTCCCCGTTACTGTCTGCATTTGTGAGTGTGCATGACAAGGGGAGGGCTTACGGCCACAAGAGCCCCCCTTCTATTAATTAGGTCCTTGGGAAAACTAAACCCATGAAATCACCAGAAAAGGAACTTGATACTTTTTTTTCTCAACACTGCATTGGGCCTTATTTCAAAGAGAACAAGAAGGATCCCCAAACACCCATATTATTATTATTATTATTGTTATTATTATTATTCCTCTATAAGATGGAGGCTCTGAATTGGAACCTTGAACTATGTTTAATTCCCTTTGATAGCTTTCCAGGGTTTGTGTGGGTATAATGAGGGGGCACCGAGAGGGGCCTAAAGGCAGATACCATTGATTACACGAGGTCACCCAGAATTATCCAGTAGCCTCATGTCACCGTACTCTGAGCTGGCCACCAAGAGAAACAACGTCCCATGTCTTTTCTTTAGATACCTGTGCAATATCTGAGCTGAATTTTTTTTAAAAAGACTTCAAAATGTTACTTTCACACTTGTGTATAGGGGCTTTCTACGTCCAAGAAATCATGGTGATTGGATAATTAAAATACTGACAAATACTAACTTGCAAAGATTCCATTGTGATGGTCTGCATAGAAATGTCTCTCGGGGCACCTGGGTGGCTCAGTCGGTGAAGCATCTGCCTTTGGCTCAGGTCATGATCCCAGGGTCCTGGAATGAGTCCCGAGTCAGGCTCCCCACTCAGCCTCTGCCCCTCTGCCTCTGCCCCTCCCCCTCCTCGTGTTCTCTCTATCTCTATCTCTCTCTGTCTCTCAAATAAATAAATAAAATCTTTTTTTAAAAAAGACACCTCTTTCTTGAGCTTAGGATATTACCAATATTGTCATGCCAATTCACTTGCTTCCTGGGGAGCTTGCAAATATTAGAACTTGCATTCTGTGTCTTATTAAATTTCAAATTGCCTCCTCTTCCCTTCTTTCCCTGTTTTGACCATCCTTCCTTGTGTTCTCATTTATTAATTTATGAGGGAAAATCAGTAGACACGGCGATTCTGATTGTAACCATAGTTTCTACTTTTGTGGTGAAAAGAAATTTTCACCTCAAATGAAATGACATCTACCATGCTTTGAACCTTCTAAATTAGCTTTTGACCTTTGAGTCACAAAATTCTACAACCAGAAGAAGCCTCTGTGTTCAATGTTCGTTTAGGGGAGTTTCCTGCACCCCAGAAAAATATAGGGAAAATACCAGAGGAATGTACTCTATGTGTTCAGTTCTAAGAACCTATCGATGTTAAGACAATCAATTTCCTAACAGGGTTGAAGGAAAGGAAAGAAGCATTAGACTGAGTATACCCTTCAATGTTAAGACTCACAATGACTAGGGGCGCCTGGGTGGCTCAGTTGTTAAGCGTCTGCCTTTGGTTCAGGTCATGATCCCAGGGTCCTGGGATCGAGTCCCACATTGGGCTCCTTACTCAGTGAGGAGCCTGCTTCTCTCTCTCTCTCTGCTGCTCCCCCTGCTTCTGTTACCCTCTCTCTCTCTCTCTCTGACAAATAAATAAATAAAAATCTTAAAAAAAAAAAAAAAAGACTCACAATGACTATAGAAAATAGTGTAAGACACATGCCTGACCATTGAAGGAATGGTCAGGAGGAAAGAACTATACTTTCTTATGAAATCCTCCATCCTTTATCCTCCTTAAAAATTTAAAGGATCTCTAGAAAAAAGTTGAAGTTATTATTTTAGAAACGAAAAACCACAAAAGAATATGACATCTACCATGCATTGAACCTTCTA
>NW_023270615.1:16703879-16898152 GCF_011800145.1 Mirounga leonina
GAAAAACCACAAAAGAATATGACATCTACCATGCATTGAACCTTCTAACATTAACTGAGATAAGATTTTTCTTTGTTTTAAATTTGAAGGGAAGGATTTATATAGAACCTAACAGTAGAAAATGAGTAGCATAGTGAACAACAAATTGAATAGCAACTTCCTGAAAGTCACAAAAACATTTTTAAAAGATATGCTTCTTGATGTCTCCTTATTTACTTATTTTTTCTTTACCTGAGGGTGATTCGTCAATTGGACTTACCTGTCTGCCTAGGAGAAGGGAACTCAAGTAAGGTAAGTACTTGAAGGCAGGACCTGGGGCCACGTGGTTTACTTCCTAGTTGTTTTTAAGCCTTTCTGGAAAGCGGTCCACAGATGTTTCATTAAGGAAGGTTTGAATGAAGAAAGCAGGGCTTCACACTCCCCACCTGGGTCCCGAGGCAGGAAGACCCTCAGCCTCACCCCGGCTCTCAGAGTGGGTCACCAGGTAGAGTTCCACAGCTCTGCACTGGGGCTCCTGGTCCCTAAAAGGAAGGGATGGGAGCATTTGGAAGCTCTCCAAAGATATTTTAGTAAGGACAAATCCAAATTCTCAATGTGGCATCATCTGACCTTGATCTATAGTTCTTTTCAATCACTCGCCAATGATTTAAGATCTCAGCAAGGGTGAGCTCACCTTGTCACCATTATTATGCACAGCATGAGACCGCCCCCCCCCCCCCCGCCTTTCTGGCATCTCTCATTATGTGCTTTTACCCGGATGTGTGGAGATATTTAGCTGGTATGTCTCCCATCCCCCCATGCTCTAATGTGTCAGCTTCTGCTAGGTGCCCGGATCCAAATCTAGACAAGGGTCATTATAAGTGTAAAGGAGAGGAGGGAAGGCCAGGCACCAGAGTCAGAGAGATGCCAATGGAAAATACTTCATACAGATTTCTCTGTAACGAATAAATGAACAATTACACATTATCAGGCCTCCTGCTTGTGCATCCATCCCACCTGTCAATTCCCACGACCACTTCTCTTCCTCCTCTTAAATGCTCCCCCCCTTCCTCTCTCCCACTAGACGTTATTGCAGATGAGTTTCCCAGAATACACCAGGTCACTCTTGAGCTTGGAATCTTCCAAGGTAACTCCACCTCGAGCCCGGGCTCCAACTTCCGGGTCCTGCTGTCCCTGCCCAGCTCCTCCTCCCAGCTCCTCTTCCCGAATCCCCAGGTTGGCCAACAGAACAATTCACAAGAACCTCTACACACGCCTCACAGTGACTGCTCTGCCCATTGGGTCATGGCACTAACTCCCTTGAAGGGTACCATGCCATCCAAGGTCAACAAATGCTTCTTCCTTCAATCAGCTTTCCTCTATGGCTCCAGCTGAAAATGTGAGTCCTTCTTTGCACTTCCTTGGTGTATGTGTTTCCTATTTGCTGCCATAACAAATCATCACAAACACTGGATTAAAACAATTTACAATGATTCTCTTCAGTCAGAAGTCCAAATAGGTCTTACCAGACTACAGTCAAGATGTTGGTGGGGCCACGTTCCTTCTAGAGGCTCTAGAGGAAAATCTGTTTCCTGCCTTTTACAACACATAGAAGTGTTGGCATTTCTTGGCTGGTGGCCCCTTCTTCCACCTCCAAAGACACAGCATAGCATCTCTCTGACTCTGATGCCTGACCATCCGTCCTCTCCTTTTCACTTAGAATGACCCTTGTGATTACATTGGGTCCACCCAAACAATCCAATATAATCACCTCCTCTAAAAATTCTTAATCAAAGCTACAATCCCATTGCCATGTGTAATAACAGATTCTCAGGTTCCGAGGATCAGAATGTGAGTATCCTTGAGGGTGTTGCTATTTGACATCATAGTAATACCACCCTCATGGTTCATAGGAAATTCCACCTACTATTACAATTACTTTTGTGCACGTTTTATCTATCCTACAAATTTCTGTAGGATAAGGACAAAAATTAACCTGTACTTATCTTTGTGCTCATGGCAAAGCGTGCAGAATGAGAACCATGCCCAGAAGACGGAGAAGCTTATGGCCAAGGGAAAAGCTCTTTGGGGTGAGCTAGAGAATCATGAGTAAATGCAAGACCTATTTGATAGGTCCACTGATCCAAAGGCCCATGCAAGCAATGTTTCTTCATTAGCTGCTATTTTTAACCCCTGCCATCAAAACCCAATGCACTTGAAGTGTAGTGGTCTTCCTAAGAGCCAAATAGCTGCACAAAAGCACATTATCACTTTGTAGGTTTGTCCTCTCAATTAAATTACGAGGAACACCAAACACATTTTTTCTGTTTATAGAAAACTATGCACTCTCTATGCACCTATTATCCTGCGCCATGTGGAATGGGATTTATATAGTTGAAAATAAGAAGAAGAAGTGCTTCCTCACAAAATTTGGAAATAATACTCTCTCAAAATTCAAGAATTTTTCCTCTCTACATTTGATCGGGGCCCAATTTCTTGGGTCTATTCAATAGCTCTTCATCATCTAATGTTTTTTTTTTTATGGTTTTTTATTTATTTGAGAGAGAGAGAATGAGAGACAGAGAGCACGAGAGGGAGGAGGGTCAGAGGGAGAAGCAGACCCCCCGCTGAGCAGGGAGCCCGATGCGGGACTCGATCCCGGGACTCCAGGATCATGACCTGAGCCGAAGGCAGTCGCTCAACCAACTGAGCCACCCAGGCACCCGCTCTTCATCATCTAATTATTTTGTTCCTTTTTGATCACTGCTTTTCATTCATAATAAGGGTCTTCCTCTGAAAGTGTGTATTTGGCTGAATCTAAGTTATAATCAAGTGTCATATATTAAAACTTATACTTATTTACATGGTTGTATATGAATTTTTAACTATTTTCTATTTAACCTTGAGATCATGACCTGAGCTGAAATCAAGGGTTGGATGTTCAACCAACTGAGCCATCCAGGTGCCCTGATAAGTTATCACTTTAATACCCTCCCTACGTTATCTCCAAAGTTGCTTTTTATACTGTTCCACTGCACTTTCGTTCTGTGGTACATTCATGTTTACGGTATTTTGTGCACAATTGCTGTTGTAATAAATGGCATCCTAGTGGCTTCTAAAATCAAACAGGCCTTTGCACTTTTCTAACTTAGAACCAGAGAGTAGTCTTTCACTAGAGGCATAGAAGAGATGTTTTTTCTTTTGTCCGAGGTGTTTTCCTTAGGCTAGCATGTCTTTACTGAGTTTTTAAAAGCCTCTACTAATTTTTTTAAAAAAGTTAATTCATCTAATTTCAAGTATATTCTGTAGAAGTCAAAATTATCAGGAACATCAAATGATGCATGCTTCAAAAGGTAACCATAAAAATTAGCTTCACTGGTGCAGAATATACCCACAAAAAGATGGCCACTGCCATCAACCCTGCCAGAGAGGTCTGTCTGCCTCAAAGACAATTTTCTTTTCACAATCTGTTAGTTTCCATAGTCCTCAGTCAAAGACCATGTTATTAATGCCATTTTTTGGTTCTGAACCAAAAGGAAGAGATTTAAAGAATCAGGATATGGAGTTTTATGTTCATATTCTACCATCTATACTTAAAATGTATATATTTTATTTAACATTAAAAAAGTTAATCTCCAGAGTAACCAAACATATATTTACTGAACCTTAACATTATTAGAGTAAATTACAAAAACAAAGAAGAGAAGACAATATGGAAATATATAGGAAACAAAGGAAGACTTTAAACAGACCACAGGAATACAAATTAATATATCTGTCATATTAGTAGATGAAAACAGGATAAATCCGCCTCTTACGAGAAAAGTTCCTCACAAGAGACCACAGAGCAAAACCCGACTATGTCTGAATGAAACTCTAAAGACTATGTGAGTTGGAAGAGGTCAAAGATAAAAGGGTGAGAACTGCTATAACCAGTGGAGGGGAAATGGAGACAAATAGAAAACAAAAAGACAACAGAAATAAAATGATAACAAAAATAAAACAAAGTACATTTATATTCAGGATAAAACTCAGTCACAAGATAAAGAGGAGTATTTCATAAAGATTACCATCACCCAGGAGACGGGCTGCTAGATATGAGGATGTAGAGTATCCCCAGTTGTCCCGTTATGCGACATCTGCAGAAACCTCATACCCAAGGCTCTTGCTGGAATATTCCAGCTGCCTGATATTTTCTGGCTACTGTGGTGAGGAGACATCAGTCCACCATACGTTGGTTACCGGGATCTTGCCATGAGGACCTGTGGCATCTGAGATGACACAAGAATTACTTACAAGCATCCCTGCACTAATATTTGATGCTGTGTCTTTTTTTTTTTTTAAGATTTTTTATTTATTTATCTGAGAGAGAGAATGGGAGACAGAGAGCATGAGAGGGGGAGGATCAGAGGGAGAAGCAGACTCCCCGCTGAGCAGGGAGTCCGATGCGGGACTCGATCCAGGGACTCCAGGATCATGACCTGAGCCGAAGGCAGTTGCTTAACCAACTGAGCCACCCAGGCACCCTGATGCTGTGTCTTACTTCCT
The DNA here is from genome assembly GCF_011800145.1 of Mirounga leonina. Lineage (NCBI taxonomy): Eukaryota > Metazoa > Chordata > Mammalia > Carnivora > Phocidae > Mirounga > Mirounga leonina. The sequence continues at coordinate 16,708,407 of NW_023270615.1, forward strand.
GATACTCACCTTCCATGTCTTCAGAGGGGGCTGGGTCCCATGCCCAGCTCCACCGGGTAAACCACAAATAGTCTAGTCAATAAATAGATCCGGAAGAAATGGTGCCTGGCCTCCTTCTGGTGTCCTGTATGCTTGTTGATGCCTGCTTGTGAATGCCCGGAGCTGTGGCAGCTATATTGGGACCACGAGGGGGGTTAGTCTGGGTAGGACACACTGAGGATGGTAAAGCAGAAAGGTGGAAGCAGCCTGATGCTTGATGACATCGCTAAGCCACTGAATGAACCAACTCTGGAGCTGCCCTACTCTGGACTTCTTGTTATGTGAGCTAACTTTTCCTATTGTTTAAAGTTATTTCTAACTGGATTTTCTCTTTCTTCCAGCTGAAAACATTAAAACTCATGCAGAGCCCTGGAGAGGTTCGTCCTCCACAACATGCCATACCAGGCACACAGTGCGTCCTAGTCAATAGATTAAGGGGACAATTTTCAATGCATGCATCTAATTGTTATCTAACAGATTTTTTATTTTTTAAAAAAAGTCTTTTTGTAAAAGGGTTGCCTTCTCCCTGTCTCTCTGGCAGGGTGGCCATCTCCCTAACTGGTAGTTTCTTTTTTTTTTTTTTTAAGATTTTATTTATTTGACAGAAAGAGACACAGCGAGAGAGGGAACATAAGCAGGGGGAGTGGGAGAGGGAGAAGCAGGCTTCCCGCAGAGCAGGGAGCCCAATGCAGGGCTCGATCCCAGGACCCCAGGGATCATGGCCTTAGCCGAAGGCAGACGCTTAACGACTGAGCCACCCAGGCGTCCCCCTAACTGGTACTTTCTAAGTGAGCCTGTTCTTATTTCACATCTGCCTGTTTCTGTGTTGCATTTTTTTATTTTAATGGATATATTGATTTATTTATCTTCTTGAGGCTCCTATACATTGTAATGTTAAAATCTTTGTCAAACTCTTATAGAGATTCAACTCCTATGCCTTCAGCTAATTCTCTGGTATTAATTTTGCTGTTATTTTTAGCATGAGATTTCTTTATGAGTTTAGTAAATTTAACTTGTAGGCTCCTATGAGCAGAAGGATCTTCAACCTGTAAACTGTGTGTGTGGTATGTGGTGTGATGTGGTGATCTGGTGTGTGTGTGTTTATGTGATATGGGGTGTGCAAATCTGAGTGCGTGTGCTTGTGTGTGTTTATGAGATGTCGGGTGTGTGTGCATGGCGATATGGTATGTGTATGTGCACACATATGCATATGTATGGGGGGCGTTACCCCCAGGCTCCCAGCCCCCTCAGTCAGGACCAGGTTTTGCAGTGGTCCAGAGCTCCTGCCCTTGGTGAGGTTGGGGACTGCAGACCAGCATGGGCTTCACTCAGCTCTGGTCATGAGCCTGGTCTTTGCATCCCTGCCGCTCATGTCTCTTGCTCCATACAAGTCGTAGGCTCAAATGTCATTGGCAGCAGCCCCCCTGCTTCATCTCGGGGTGAACAGTCTCACCTTAAGCCCTGGTGTCAAGTCCTGTCAAACACACAGTCCCTGTTGCCCGCGTGGGGGAACCTGGTGAACACAGCCTGAGAGCGTTGGCTCCAAGTCTTCAGTTTCACTCTCGGCTTTCCCCCTTCCTGTCCATGGCATGGTGGATTTCAAGAGCATGCCCATTTATCTTTGCTTTATCCTTATGTACTCTATCCATCAGAGTTGCATATTTGGAGCGCAAAGCGTTCATCTAAGTGTTAATCTACGGATTCATTTTTATGGGGTTTCCCTTTAAACTTTCTAAAAAATATATGATCACAGTTATTACCCTCCTTAAAAATTCTCAATGAGTTGTTTTGATATATAAAAACAACACTTCTTATAATGATATAAAAGGGCTTCTCTTTTTACTTTGCAAGAACCTCCCTTGAACCTTTTCTGTCTTTCATGTTTTAGAAAAATACTCAAGACAATCAATACCTTTGAGTATATATAGCACATGGCTAGACACAGGAACTCATCTAGAACAATTCCTGACGTGTCATGGCCACTCAATAGATGTGAGTGACTGTTGCTGTTTTCACATTTAGCCAACTGTTATTATACAAGACATCTCCATTAAAAAACTGAGATTTGAATTCATGTCACTTCTTTTCCTTTTTTTCCTCCACTAGATATTAGGATATTCTTCTAAATCTGTCAGCGCTGATGGTCATAAAATAAACAGATTGCAGGCACATTTTCAGGCACTGGTAATAAAGACAACTGTCCAAAATTCTTCTGCCTTCCACACACACCCCATGCCAGGCAGACATGACTAGTCAATCACCGCGTTCTTCTCTTCCGAGTGGAGATGAAGCTCCAGGTAGCCACAATCGATCCATCAGATTTCATAAAAGGAATGAAGGCAATTTTCCATCCCTGCCCAAAATACATGGCCATGGACTGACTGCGTGAGGGAAGCAAATGGTTTCTTTTCGAGAGCCTCTCATTCTCAGAAAGTTTAAACCTGTGGTGTACTTTCAAAAGAATAGAAACTGAAATAATGGATTTTACCGATGAAATGAAAAGTTATAGTTCAATCATGAATTCTTACTTGGAGAAAATGCTGTCTAATTTGCTGTCTAAAATTACTGATTATTTTAAACATATTTGAAGTGAAGTAATTGGTTCCATTGTCTCCCAAATAATTGTCGAGTGGGAAGTGTTGCTTGGAAGGGAAAATTATCCAGGTTACTTGGTAAGACTAGATCGTGATAAATCGGTGCAAGCAAAGACTATGCGTAGGTCAGGAGGATGTTTTAGAAAATCAGAATTACAAGGAAGAAGACGCTGAAGAAGGGCAAAGCTTTTTCGTTTTTGCGACCAATCGGGAATGTGTCCCACCCTTGCCCCAGCGACTGACCTGCTCACCTCCACCTAGGATTTCCACCCCTAACGTGTGAGTGTCCCAGAATCATTAAATTGTATTTTCTGTCTCTATGAACCCACCCTGATACGTTTTTCTACTTTAACCAAACCCATTTCCTTCTTATGTTTGCCGCTCAGCAGTAAGAGAGAGAAATAGGAGAAACGTGGAGTAGGAGATATAGTTATTATCATCCCCAGGCTAAGAAATTAATTTGTGCCATAAACACGAAATCATGTTGTTTACAGAAAAGCAGAATAGCCAGAAAGTACTCCAGAAGTTTGAAGGGGCGACAGATGCCCCTGGAGTGACAAGAGAGTGTTCACAGAGGAGATAGAATTCAAGCTCAGGAGAATGGGATCACTGTTGTCATGAAGACCGGTCGCCAGAGGCGGTCCCTGAAGGAGGAGGAGACAGCTTGCAGGTCTGTGTCTCTCCTAGCACAAATATGTGCCCTGGGAGCTGCGTCCAGGCCATCGCTAGAGAGCTGTAGCCACAAAGATGGTCTGTGCAGCTGGAAATTATGTGCAGGTGGAAACCATTGTACTTGCCAAGTTCCCTACTACTCAGAGTTCTATAACTTTTATGTTCTGTCTCTGTTCTTGGCATTGCCCTCTCATGGGCTTCTAAGCCCTGGCTGGAATTGGTTTTGCTGGATGCTTCCAGGAGAGCCAAATCAAGGGGAGAATAAGGATACTGATCATCCAATGGGACAAAAAGGAAGGAACGGACACAAATGATATCATGGATCACTCCTAAGATTGTATACCCGCGCTCAATCCAAATATATCTTTCCCATCTCCTCTACTGCAATGAAGAGGTAGACTCGCTGCTCCGCGCACCTTGGGGCTGGCTCCGTATTTGCATTAAAAGCCCCGAGCAGTGCTTTGTGTCCTCCAGCTCAGGATAGCACCGCTGTGTCTGTCTGTCATCCTCTAGAAGCTCTCTGATGGTCCCGAGACTCAGCCTCTGAAGCACAACCTGAGCTGGAACTTTGCAAGAACATCGTAAAAACTGTTTTTTTTAAAGGATATAAACCTTAAAACGAGTTTGATTTTTGTTTTTTGAAGGATGTGCAATGCAACATGACTGAAGGCATGAGAAACTCGGTAAGCCATTCCAGCCCCAAATGTCCAAAACGAAATAAATGAACGTGAATTTCATGATGTGAACTATGATTTCGGCATGTTTGAATATGCTCAAACTTGATACAAAGAAACAAGAGTCCTTGGTCATTTTAGAGAGAACTAACTCAACCTCAGAGAACGGTGCACCACCCTGTTTCTGTTTTGGTTTTGCTAGGAATGAAAATAATAAACCCCCAAATTCCTCACAAGTTAGAGAAAAAAATCCAGTCAACATGATTGCCTTGGTTCTACCTCTTTAAAAATATGTGTATATGTGTTTGCTTTCAGATGAAAAGAAGGCAAAAACCCAGAATGTCTAAATGATATATGAGAGAATACACACGATGGCTAAGTAGCCCATTTCAGAGCTGACAGCTCACTCAAATGGCATTAACTCACTTAGGAATTCAATAAATGTCACAGGCCAACTGTCTCAGTTTTCTCCTGGCAAGTACCACACACAACCTTAGTGGCTCAAACAGCGTGCATTTCTTATCTCGGTTTTGTAGGTCAGGCGTTCAGGAGGGCTGCACTGGGCTCCGCTCTGGGTCTCATGCACTGAAACCAGGTGTTGGTAGGAAAGTATTTACTCGGAGGTTCTGGGAAACAAGGGCCGTTCAGGCTTATTCAGATCGTTGGCAGAATCCAGTTCCTTTGGTCTCAGGACTGAGGCCCCTGGTATCTTACTGGTTGTCACCTGGAGGGGTCACACTCTGCTCCCTAGAGGCTACCCATACTCCCTCCCACCTGGCATCCTTCATGTTCAAGGCCAGCGACGGTGGGTCAAATCCTTCCAGTGCATGGATGGTCTGACTTCTCCTTTTGCCTTTGTCTTCTGCCACCAGCCAGAGAAAGTTCTCTGCTTTTAAGGGCTCTTGTGATTGGGTCAGGCCCTCCCAGATAATCTCCCTGTTCTGAACTTAACTATGCCATACAGCATGATCACAGTGGGTCATGCGGTCATGCTCAAGATTCTGGCCCTTCGCGTGGAACCTGGGGGCCCTTCCCAGACCCACGTCAGAAGCACAGAATGCCAGCATTGAAGGGAAGCTTGGAAAATACAGGTTTAACTCTTCACCTAAAGCATAAATCCTGCACATGGAGAAAAGATCTTTCATTTAAATACATGTAATAATAGTGGGGCACCTGGGTGGCTTGGTCGTTAAGCGTCTACTTTCGGCTCAGGTCATGATCCCAGAGTCCTGGGATCGAGCCCCGCATCGGGCTCCCTGCTCAGCGGGAAGCCTGCTTCTCCCTCTCCCACTCCCCCTGCTTGTGTTCCCTCTCTCGCTGTGTCTCTCTCTGTCAAATAAATAAATAAAATCTTTAAAAAAATAAAAAAATAAATAATAAATACATCTAATAATAGAAAACGCATTATCTCACTTTTTGACTGATTTGATGATTAAAAAGCAAGAAATACTATAATGACATTTGTTCCTGATAAACTTTAGTTTTCAAAATCGAATCTAATTTTCTTTTTTGACATATAGTGGTCTTACACTTTTTTCTATGTTTTAATGATCCTGTGACTTTGTTTCTAGACGGTTCACTGTGTCATGTCGCCCTAGTAATACCCAGTATCTCTTGTAAAATACAGCTGACAAGGAATCCAGTTCTCTAAATGTGGCCTTGTTCTATATAGTTTATAGACGTTTATCCAGGTGTTTTTTTTCCTGTTACTAAGATGTCTTTCCTTTGAAATGAAACTTACTTCCAATTCAGGCTCATGCATTCTCATGAGAAGCTAGTTTTCTGAATAGATTTCTAAAGGTTTGGAAAGCCCACTAAAAACCAAAAACAGAAAAAGTATAATTTTTGTAAATGGCTTCCTGTGATTGAGTATAACCACATGATTACCACTATTTGTAGGATCGTTGAATACTCCAGAAAGCATTCAAAAATACCACAAGGGCTCCCAACACTCTGGGCTCTTTTGAGACCCTTAAAAGCAAACATATGTAAGTAAGCAAATGGAAAAAAAATGTTGCGTGGGAGATTTCTGTGAGCACAGGTGCACCTGTGGGTAAACATCTGAGTATCCAACCATCCAAGAGGCCCAGGGGGAATCCTCCACCGCCCAACACCCGGGTCCTGAGCAGACGGTGCTGTGCTGGGTGGAGTGGGTTCCTGCAGGCCTGGGGATTGCCAAAAGCAAGAAAAAAAACAAAAACAAAAAAACAATAAAAAAGAAAAGGCCTGACTTCCAGTGGGAATTAATAATTCAGGATGTTTAAAAGCTTTTGGCACATTTTATTTTTGTTTCTTTGTTCACTTTGGTCGTGAGCAATCTTAAAGTTCATCGGAAATATTTGTGTCCGTTACATTTTGAGTTGAAATACCCAGGGAGGGAAAAACAGCTTTCTGGCGGTGAAGCCATGTCCTGCAGCCCCAGCCGGGCAGCCTGCTGGTCTGTTTGTTTTCATCTGGTTATTCAATCAAATACCGGGTTATAGTCCTTTCGATACACGCTTACTCTTTGTAGAATAGCAAGAACATATTGTTGCCATGCCGAATATTATGACAGGTCGTTAGTGTTGGTGCTCTCTGAACTTGAGAAGCACAGCACATTTCCTTTGGGTGAAATCCATGTAGCGCTTAAATAATTTTCACCGGAAATGTCCAAACCTGTTTCTGCAGTAAGTAGATAATTTTTTTCTTGATGTCATGTGGTGACTCCATCTAGATGGGACTTTTCGTGACAGAACTGGGAGGAAGTCCCTGCTTCCCCCAGGGTGTACCATCCGGGTCACATTCTGTGAATACGCAGAATGTGTTGGAATCTATCGTATGTCTAATTCTGAGTTTATTGGGTGATAACGAAACGGATGGGAGCGAGAAGAAGGTATGATTTATTGCCACTTGGTGAACTTCCCAGAAATCGTTAAAGCTTATGACTCCGGTGACTGGAGTCATCCTCCCACAGTTCTTTTATGTTCACCAAATGTCAGTTGATAGAGCATTAAAAACATGTCTGTTTCAGATCACGCCATGAGGTTCAGCATGGAATTTGGAAGGAGTTAGAACAATGAAGTGTTGTATAACGGAAGTCCTCGGTCTCCTTCAGGTTGTCTTAAGTGACTCTGAGGTTGCTGTCCTTAAAGTACTGGTGGGAGAATACGAAGAGAGCCCAAGCCCACACACACTGATTCACTAAGTAATTGAAAAATCACCCCCAGCCCTTCCAACGTATCATGAGATGCATCTCCAGCGAGTTTTACTTTTGTTTCATGCTCCTTTTCCCTGGTACCCTTCACTACTGGATTTGTGGAGCCTGGCAGAGCTTTTTAAGGAGGAACATAACCTGCCAGGAGGTTATGGGAGGAGGGACAGACAGCAGCTTTGGGACAGGTTCCCTGAGGATTGAGTGCTACACTCTGTTCTCTGTGAATACGGCCACGTGGACACCACGCAGAAAAAGAAAAGCTCGCTGTTAACAAGACCACCAAGCATTACACTTCATATTTTAGTAGAGAGGCATTGTTCATTTATTTTTGGAAAAGGGTGTTTAATTGGAGGTGTTTAATCTGGGTAAGTCCCGGGAGGCTGGCTGTTAGGCTTGCAAGGCCTTAATAACTGACCGTCATTTGCTTCCACGTATGACTTGGGGGGCAGGGGGACACCAACATTCAGTCCACAGCACCTGCCCATCTAAACCTGTCCAGGGATAAGGTCACAAGCTCTAGGACCTTCCATAGCAGTGTGTCTTCAGAGGAGATCGGAGCACGTGAGTCTTTCCCTCTCGCACGGCCAGGTGATCCGAGTTCGTTCCACGCTTTTCCCTTCCTCGAAGCCAGTCTGGACCACAAGCCGAGGAAGAATTTTTCTCATATAATTCCACACCTACAGCTAAACGTCCCAACATTTCAACCACATCGGGTTTCATAGATACTGCCCTCACGCGTTGACTTTCCACACTGATTCTTCCTCTGTCGCGCGGAGGCTTAACAAGAATATATGTCCCCACTCTTGTGTCTACCCACACGCTGTGAGTTTCACAATGCAATTCACCCCCGAGCCTGTGGGACAACCTTGCTAAACTCCAGGCGGTGCATAGCCTCACCGGAGCTGGAGGGGGGAGAGGAAAATCAGTCTCCATTACTTCAGGGTGAGAAGAAAATAAATCCACGTGAAAATTACTTTTAAAAATCTCTTAGGAGGTAAATCAGACTAATTCATGGAAGACATAAATGAACCCGTTGGTCCATCTGAGACGCGGGGAGACTGGTGGAGAATTCGGACCACACTTTTTTCAATGTGTTTACCAGGAGGGAACAGCGTTCAAGGGGTGGCTGCCTGTTAGCCGGAGCCGTGCCCCACAGACAGCCAGAGCCGTGCCCACCGCCGAGCTGTGCACAGGAAGCCAGCAGCTACATGCACACCCCAAAATCACAGCTTCAAGCCCAGATTCTGCAAAATGCACCAAAGTTAACCTGTTTCCCAACTGAAAACCTAGCTTATTTGTCACTCGTTCCGTTGCCCCCTCCTGTCTGTCCATCCTTCCTAAGCTCCCCGAGAGTGACACTGGTACAAGATAGAAAATCCCACAATGAGAAGAGATGACATGCAAACAGAGGACGTGCAATCTCACATTTTTTAGGGGAGAAGAAAGGGCTCGATTTTAGGTCGGACAAAGTCAGAGACAAAGACAGAAAAACAGCATTTCCCCGGTGAATTTCCGGTACTCCTTGCCGTGGGAACGTCACAAAGGTACCAGGGCACCAGGAGACGTGTTACGTACCTAGGCGCAAGCTGTTTCCGATCTTTTCAAAATAATATGTGAACAACGTTGACGAGCAAGTTTAACTCCAGCAGCCAAACCAGTGATGTGACCAGTTATCACCGTGGCATGGGACATGTGGACATCACGGTCCCCAAGGTACAAAAGGATAGGAGCTGCCCAAGATCAGATGCGTCATTTAGCTGTTGGAGCACCAGCGTGAAGGGCTCGGGCCAGGGGACACTTTCTCAAAAAGGAACAGAAACCAACATACACGCAGGATTTTTCTGAAAGTAGAGGAAAGAGAGGAATCAAGCTTATTGCATGTAAGAAGTCCATTCCAATCCACTGAAAGTTATAATAATCCCAGTACATAAATGAGCAGGAAAAAAGACACCACAAATTTGTAATAAAAATGGCAAACATATATTAAAAATATTAAGTCTCAAAAAGGTAAACAAAAGCATCTGTGCTTTATTTATTTATTTGTTTATTTTTGGCAAGCAGATCAGGCACCGTTGGTTCAGGTGTCTGGGACTGTCCTCGTCTTAGCATGGAAAGCCCTGCGTCCCTCTCTGGCATGAGAAAGTCCTGGTGCTCAGTAATGGGGCGGGGGGGTGTGGAACTTGAGAGAAAGTACGAAGTTCCTACACAGCCCAAAAAAAGTGAGGTTGGAAGCAGCAACAGGTTTGGTGTGGAAGGGTTGCGGTAAAGATGACCACCGGCTGACATCTGGAATCATGTTCATACTTCGCGGTAGTGATCGTGCATTGTTGGTTCAACCTACGTGTGTTGTCATCCTCCACTATGAAAGGACTTGTTCTAGATGGAATTAACTGGCCCTAATTCTTCAACCTTCTTTGTGTCCATGCCCTTTGCCCTACAATTTTATAGTCCCTCCCACAAAAGGTGGCATGCTTCCCCATTCTCTGACAGTGGGCTCACCTAGGTGACTTGCTTTGGTAAAAGAGCGAGCGTGTCCCTTCTCAGTCTAGACACAAGTGGTCCCCCATTTTGGCTTGCCCTCTTGTGTCTCTGAGATTGTCAGGCAAAGAACACGCCAGAGCAGCCTGCTCATCAGAAGACGGTAACTAGATTCTTGGAGGAGATGTCGATTCAACCCACATGAGTGGTCTATCAGAGCTTGAGCCACTCGGCTGAGCCTGACCTGGGCTCAGAGGACTTCTTGTCTGCCCTGACAGTTGGTAGTTGGCTGATTCTGTGCATAATTTTGGCAGCCACAAACTGATGTTAGGTAGACTGTACCAGTCCTTGACCAGGTTGCCCTCAGATCATCCCTCAACTTTCTCAGCTCTTCCTCTGTATTGTGGGGGCTAGCTCCTGTCACCTGCATTTCCTAGGCATCCAGGGTTGGTTTCTGGAGGGTTCTACCAGTGGACACATTGGTGGGAAATTGGGAAGCAGAAGGAAAGGAGAAGCCTGGTCCTCTGCTCTTGATTCCTTCGTTGCTCTAGGTCCTAGGGAACAAGTCCGCTCATGGCACCAGCTTCTGGTCACAGTCCCTGCTTCCTGGAAGCTGGGGAACACTCCCTCCTGCCTGGGCCTTATGATTTGGGGGTGACAATCCCCAGTTACTCATCTCCAGGTGGCCTCTGTTTTCCATCTGGCTCGTCAGCTCCTTTGTCACCCATGTGTACCCTACCCCTGCGTGGAAGCCACTCTTTAATTTCCTTGGTGTGATTACAAAATTTATCTTATGGACATCATGCTATATGTTGGGTTTTGTTTTACTTTAGGGATCATACACAATACTACCACCTTCCCCAATAACTTAAATTTCCTCCTTTTTACTTCTTTTTTTTTAGTAAACTCTACCCCCAACAGGGTGCTCGAACCTATGACCCCAAAATCAAGAGTCGCACATCCTCTCCCGACTGAGCCAGCCAGGCTCCCCGAAGTCCCTCTGTTTGAAAGTTGAGTTGGTTTCTGTTTCTTAGTTGGGCTCTCGTTAAGCAGGGCATGCTGATACGGACTGGCATCCCACACTCCAGGAAAGAGAAAAATAAGGTGCACTGCGACTGGACTAGATCATTTGGATCTACCGCCTCAGAAGTGGAAAGAAGTGGAGATATCATCACCCGCACCTGATGCCCAGAGTACGAATGCCCCCTCTGAAGGGGGCTGACGAGTATGGCCTGAGTCCTTGTGGAGACAGGAGCTCAGCACTAGTGGAGGAAACACGTTTGCTGGCTGCACTTGAATCTTCCTCATAAACCTATGATGTAGGAGGTATTGCTTCCTCACTTTACACATGTTTGTGGTGTTCAAGAAGCTAAATGTGAGGCCAAGACTCCACAGTGGGCCCGGGAGTCGGGCTCTGAAACCTGACTCAGCTCTGCCCTCTTCACCTTCCCCCACGTTCACCAGCTCAACAAATGAGATTGCGCTGAACTGAACTGAGCTGATAATATTCTCCAAAAATGTGAATAACTTGTTTATGCGTAGAACTGAGTCAACCATGCAATCTAGAAATCTAAGAGACAGCACACAGTGGTTTTCTTCTTATTCTAAAACTAGTTTTGAGTCTACCTCTTTCAGAGAGTTGAACTGCACTTACAAATTACTGAGCCTTACGTTTTCCTGGGCCAGTAATAGACAGACCAAGAGGGAACCATAGAAAGGGCATGGGAATGCCTTGGGCTAACCGGGTCTGATAAGAAGTAGACAGCTGTGTTTGAATGGAGTTGTCAGGGCTGCAAATTCCACCTTCAGCTCTCAAGGTTCTCCGTCTTTATGTGCAGGTCCTGGTAACATGGGCTCCTATTTCAAAAGTCACTTGGAGAAAAATATATTTTGCAGTTTAAAAAAAATACAAAGTTACCGTTAATTATTTGGTTGTGAACCAAAATAGGCAACATCCTCAAAATTCTTTTTTTTAAGATTTTATTTATTTCTTTGAGAGAGAGAGAGAGAGAGAGACAGCACGAGCAGAGGGAGAGGGAGAAGCCGTCTCTCCACTGAGCAGGGACCCCGACACGGGGCTGGATCCCAGGACCCTGGGATCACGACCCGAGCTGAAGGCAGACACTTACCTGACTTAACCGCTTAACCCAGGCGCCCCAAAATAGGCAACATCACCTCAAAAACCAAGACTCTACCCTACTGAGGCAGAAAAACAATGAAAATCCTAGTGCATTTCTCTCATGCTCCCCGTTCGAGCCCAAATCATTTTTTAAGAGACTGCCGATTTGTTCAGAACTAAACCTGACTCATCTGACCACACGGTTTGGTTTCTCTTCATTAGTTTTTGAAAGAGATTAAGTGACAGGTGCTCAACCAGGACCTTTTGTTCTACTTTCGTGATGATCAATGGCACCTTGGTACAGGAGTGGGGTTTTAGAAAAGGAACAAGAACAGCTCTGTTGAGCTGATAGGGAACGCCTTTGCACCAGGATGTAGGGATCACTTCAGAAAGGAACCTGTGTCTGAGAAACACACTCATGGAAACAAAATGCAGAAGCAGTCAAAGAAAGGCAAGTTGGGACGACTACTGCTGACATCAGAGTTAAGATGGAGTCAGACGTGCCCTCTATTCCCTGATGGGATGGCTGATACCTGACGGCAAAACAAAAGCACATGCTGAAAAGACTCTAGTCAATTTAACAATGTCAGTGAGTTGTTTGGTGCATGGTAAAACTGTGCAGAAAGCCTTTTATTGCCTCAGAATGTAAGTTACTGTGACCTTGCTGGAGGCCATGACAGTGCCTCCCAGGCAAGGCTGAGTTGTTGGGTGAAGAATCCAGAGGAAAGAAAGACTGATGTAAGCTCATGAGCTGGAGCCTCCAGGAAGAACTGTCAAGGGGTCGGTTCTGACCGGGGCTGGAAGGTGGAAAGAGCGTCCCAGCCAAGGAGACTCACAGGACCATAGGCGGGGCCAAGAGAGGTGGGTCTGAAAGGGGGTCGGTGACAAGGACCCCTCACCTCTGAGGTCAACATGCAGCCCAATAAAGATTTATAATAAGAAACGTTGATTTGGTCTTCGTCCCCATTTCTGGCACAGAGCTCCTAAAATCCTTGGTATTTCCTAAGTGATAAGAGCAGCAAAGATGTCTTGATATTGATAACAAATCCCTTTCAAACATCCCTGAGTTTGCGTTAATGTAGCGACTTTTAGAAAGCACAGAGGGTGGGTGCTGGTTGCCAGGGAAAACAGCCCTGTGGCTGGAGGGTTGGGACTTTCAGCCCCAGCCCCCCAACCTGGGGGAGGGGAGAGGGGCTGGAGGTTGACCCAGTCACCCATGGCCAATGGTTTAATCAGTTGTATCTACGTCATGAAGCCTCCATAAAAACCCAGAAGAGTGTTTTCGCAGGGAACGGATGCGATAGATTATCTGTAATGCATTTGGAGAAGTGTTTATAAACACTTGGAATAACAATATTTAAAAAGTACTCACCACTTAGTAGGAAGTAAACAGTATTTTTTTCATGCGAAGAGACGCATTTGACATTCTGTGATGCATTAAGAGAAGTGTTAAAAATACATCTATTTATGATGGTTATGAGTGTTTTTTGCAAGTTACTTTGAGAAGAGTGTTATTTCAGGGAATGGAAGTGATAGCAAAAATAAATAAATAAATAAAGCAAAACAATAAAACCCCAAAGGATGGGGAAGTGGGGGTTTGGGCAGGCAGTCCTTGAAGGGAGCATGGAAGTTCTGTGCCCTTCCCTATATGCCTGGCTCTATGCATCTCTTCCACCTGTCTGTTCCTGAGTTTTATCCTTTTATAATAAACCTGTACTCCAGTAAGTAAAATGTTTCTCTGAGTTCTGTGAGCCATTCTGGCAAACTCATCAAAACCGGGGTGCGGTTGGGAGAGTGAGAACCAATCTAGGGGCCAGAACCAGAGCACAGGGGACAGCCTGGACTCACGGCTGACGTCTGATAAGGGGTGACGGTGAGTTTTGAGGGATTGAGTCCTTAGCCTGGGGGATCTGATGCGTCTCCAGGTAGAAACTGTCAGAATGGAGTTAATTGCTTGGTGGAGTGGGGGGAACCACACACCAGAACTAGTGTCCTAGTGTTCTAGAACTCAGCGTCTGAGTCTGGAGCCCCTCAGTGAGCCGTCACTGTGTGCCCCTCCCCCCGGCACTTAGGGAACGCACAACTGCATGAGTCTGAAAGGCTCACCCTAATGACAACCAATTCTGACTCTTGGAGTCCGAAAATGGCATCCACTTGGAGAGAAACTGAAAAGAAGTAGCCAAAGCATCACACCGTTTAGACTTGACTGACCCAACCACCTTCCCATGACGTACATACTGCTCACAGAGCAGCAGAGAAGGTGCTGCTTGGATGCTCGCTTCTGCCCCTCCCCGCCCCCCGTCATTCTGAAGCCTTGCAATGAGGAGACGCGCCCAATTCACCCTGGAGGTGGTCAGTACCTGACGCCCACTGGCAGTTGGGTACACGTTGCCTCTCGAATTTGCTTTATAAACCCCTTTTCTGAGCTGGAAACTACAACAAGAGCAGGAGGGTTCCCAGGAAAGGGAAGCAAGGAGGTCATCCCATCTGTTGGAAGGTGGTTCAAGGGCGTCGGCAAGGACAACGGTGCTCGCTGGTGTCCACACTTGAGGAGAGGGATGGAGAGGATGAGACACTTGACACCAGTTTAGTTTGAAGAGATGCCTGGTCACTAACACGGATGCATCCCAAAGTCAGATGGGCATCTGAAGCGGGAGCTTCACTGAAGATTTAGATGGATAAACCCAGAAGCAGCAGAGTACCAGCCAACCGGGAAAACTGGGGGAGCTCTGGGGAGAGAGCATGTACCCAGAGGAGGGGAACAGAGAGGTGTTCCTCAGCCCAGACTGAGAATGGAGGGGCAGGGGCCAGCACTGAGAAGAGGTGTTTTCATAAGAGCGGAATGAGAGGCAGGTGGACTGCTGCCGGGGTCACTGCCCCAGAGCTGGTGTCTCCTTACTGACACTCACCATGCCCAAAGAGACAAGAAGCCATGCAGACACGCGCTTCGTACATGACTCTTCAACTGCCCCCTTCATCCTGATGAAGGAGGGAGTCCCACCTCGCTTTCCAGGGAGGGCCGAACACACAGCATCGGGCACAGGACAGACGAGACCGATGGCAATTTATTAGTCACATATACTCACAGCCGGGGGAGGAGGAGTGCACCTGGCCCCTGGGATCAGCAGGGTTGCTGGGCGGGGGGACCCTGCTTGAGGGGGCATGTGGTCAGGCCATCTGAGCCCCTCCCACTTTAACCCAATGTCAAGGCTGCACATAATAGTTTCACTGTTAGGCCTCACAGCAACGTGACTCTAGGAGGGGAAAAGCAGGTACTGGCAATGTGGGTCAGAAACAGAGTGTCTATTCAGATTAAGACCTGGTACCCAGGTCAGCGTGTCTACACCTGGGAAAGTTTCCCATCTCCATGCGCATCCTTGCTTGGCTGACCGTGATCTGATCCTTTGCAGGTCAAGTCTGTCTCATAAACAAATTTTGGCAGGACTTCTTTCACATCAGAGAGGGGAAAGGCTACCTGGGAAAAGACTAGAAGAAATAGGAGACAAGGCTCGATTGTTCAACAAATTTCAACAGCAGTGTTTTGGGCAAAACAAACCAAATGCTTGAATTTGATCCAGTAAGTAGCCGTTTGTAATAAACGGTTCTGTTAACATTGTGCTGATTTGTTTTGTTTTTAAAACACAGTGAGTAATGGGGCGCCTGGGTGGCTCAGTCGTTAAGCGTCTGCCTTCGGCTCAGGTCATGATCCCAGGGTCCTGGGATCGAGCCCCGCATCGGGCTCCCTGCTCAGCGGGGAGTCTGCTTCTCCCTCTCCCACTCCCCCTGCTTGTGTTTCTGCTCTTGCTATCTCTCTCTCTCTGTCAAATAAATAAATAAATAAATAAATAAATAAAATCTTAAAAAAAACCCACAGTGAGTAGTAAGTAATAGGGAGATGTGAAAAATGAATCAGCACTCACTTAGTTTAAACCTTCTTCACGTGTCTGAGCTGGTATCACCGCTGGTACATGAAAGGCAGGGAGGCTTCGAAGGCGGCCGGCTGCTGTCCCCAAAATTGTGCGTTACAGGGAGGACTCATGAGACATGATACTCATACCTCGGATGCATCGGCTTGTCCTACTTTCAACGGATGTTTCCCGCTTTGGTCACTGCATGCAGTCTTACTATGTACAGTAAGTTTCTCAACTTACTCTTGAAAACTCACAGTGTCCCCGGTGACTGAACTGTTCCCACACTCGTGTGGCTTTTCACGCTTCGGCGACGTGCTAACTCAAGAGCTCCCTCACGCTGGGGTCCCTCTCCCCTGCGCTTTGCTTTCCACTTTGATCTTGCTTTTCTGCCTCTGAGTCATTTCTCAGAGAATCAACATCGCCACCTACCTAGTGATAAGGAAAAAGAGGATGGAAAATAGAAGCCCATTTTCCTGCCTCCTGGTATGGACACGTGCCGTCCTGCCCCAACCTCCTGGGCAAGCCCTGGAGGCCAGTAGGACATGCCCCACCCAAGCCCCGAGCCGGGTCTGACTGAGCCGGGACGCATCTGTGTACCCCACTAGTGCCTTGCCTGCGAGCCCCCATCTGGGGCAGCCTTTCTGTGCCCCATGCTACAGAGCCTGCCTTCCACTGGGCCACGCCGATTTCGGCTGTAGGAGCGGACTCATGTTTCGGATCCCTGGTCTTCCTACAACTTCTGTTTGGGGAATCCATTCTCTTCACGCTCCCGGATTCACTTGGCTCCTGTCTCAGTAACTGACTCACCGGCTTTCTCTCCTGTGTCTTTAACCCCAGCCACCATCTCAGGGGACCCTGTCCTCTGACCCCTCCCCCCATCTTCCTTCCTTTCCTTTTCCCTGCAAAGCAGCCACCTTGGATTGCAAAACCAACCCACATCCAGTCCTGCGTCCCCCACTCTCCCATGGACATTGATTTGGACACTCGATTGCCCTCTTAGGAGCCACCTCTGAGGCCAGGATGTTCCATAACTGCCCCCCACCCTCCTCCCAGCAGCTAACCTTACCTGTCCCCCAGCCCTAGCCAACCACTGCTCTGCTTTCTGTGCTGTAATTCATATTTATCTTTTCTAGAATTTCCTATAAATGGGATCACAGAGTATATATTCTTTTACGTCTGGCTTATTCGCTCATCAAAACGTGTCTGAGAAATCTCCATGCTTCTGCACACATCAGTTCATCGCTTTTGTTGCTGAGTAGCCTTTCACTGTGTGGACAGACCACGCTCTGCACCCACTCACCTGCTGATGGACAGTTGCACTGCTTCTTGGCTTTGACGAGGACAATTAAAGCTGCTATGAACATCATGCACAAATCCCTGTGTGGACGCATGCTTTCATGTGTCTTAGGTAAATACCTAAGAGTGAATGCCGGATTGTATGATAGCTGTGTTTACTTTTTAAAGAAATTAGCAAACTCTTTTCATAAAGTTTATGAAGATTGTGAAGAAAATCTTGCAGAGATGAGGAAAGTACTACAGAAACGGTGTCAAGGATGTGCCATAAAATCGAGCCTGGGTAGAAGCAGGGAGGGCTTCCCAGGGGAGGTGGCATTTGTGCCGAGACACAAAGCATGAGCAGGAGTTTGCCAGAAGGGCAGGGTTGCTAAAAAGGACCCGCTGCAATGTGCAAAGAACAGTGTTTGAGACTGGTTTGAGTTTCTATAAGCAGTTTCCAAAACAGAAGACTCTCATGGTGGTTTCATGACAGAGACAGAGTCAGTACCCATTTTTTAATTAAAATGATTCAAAATGTGTTGTTTATATTAACCTAAAAGCAGGGGAGTGCCAGGGAAGCAAGCTGAGATCCAATGAGAAGCATGAAAAGTTAACAACACACCCTTGTTTTCATGGAAGCTGACTCCCAGGGAGGCAGAAGGGGAAGGAGGGCGGCAGGGCCCCCCACCGCCCACCCCTCTGGCCCCCCGCTGGTGCCTCAGCACAAACCCTGCCTGTCAAGCTTCTCCGCTACAAACTTCTCGGTTATGGCCACCGTGCTGAATATGGACAGAGCTCAGATCACAGCCTGACACTCAGGACCAAACGACACCCCCTTGTAGGCAAGGTCGGCAGGAGATGAAGCCAGGATTGACTTCTCTGCACCTGTCAGCCGGAGGCGTGGTGCGCCCGCCGTGCAGACCTGCTCAGCCAGCGGTCGAGGCTCTGCTGGGGCCACGCACGGAGCTGCCGGAGCCCCAGCTGCTGGAAGCTGCAGAGCGAGGAAAGGGCGGCCAAGACGCACCCACCGTAGTGTCACTGCGGGAGACACACCCGTCATCCGGGAATCTGAGAGCTGACCTGTGACATGTGACGGGAGGCGATTAACTGCCGCAGAAACCGAGAAGCGGTGCGCTTCTCTGGTCACAGATGCAAGGTCCTTCTGCTCTTTGGCTGGAAGGAGGGGACCGCTGACACTCCTGGCCCCCAATGCTTTGGGATCCAGAAACCAGACACTTCCCTCGCCCTGAGCTGGAGGCAGAGATGCTGGACCAGGGCCTGGGGCATCCCAATGCCACGCTCCTCGCCGACCCCCCAGAGCAGGTGAGATCGGGAGCTGCACAGGCTCACCCGACAGCAGAAGCCCTAGCATCCTCTGCTGGGGGCACGCCGGGCACTGCACAAAATTATACAGACACAATGCCTTTCAGAACAGGGACCGGGCTCCTGGAAACAGGTACCGTTTTAGTCGGCTAGGGCGGCCAGCACAGAACACCACAGACGGGCCAGCTTTAACACCATACATTTGTTTCCTCCCAGTCTGGAGGCTGGAGGACCGAGATCAAGGTGTCGGCAGGGCTGGTTTCCGGAGGCCTCTCTCCTCGGGGTTTAGGCGGCGGTCTTTTCCCTGTGTCCTCACGGGGTCCTCTCTATGGGCGTCTGTGTCCTGATCTCTCACTCTTATACGGACACCAGTCGGATGGGATTAGGGCCACCTCTGTGACTTCATTTTAACTTCGTCTCTGTAATGACCTCCTCTCCAAATGTGGTAACATCCCGAGGTACTAGGGGTTGGGACTTGAACATAATGAATTTTGGGGGAGGGGACACAACTCAGCCCCTAACAGGTGCCCAAGCTGTGGTGGTAGTTTGGTTGTTGTTACGACCCAGCCCCCACGGAGATGCCGTCACATGCAACTCACCAATCGGGTTCTTGTTGCCTGGTGTCACAGCTCACAGCCCCCTTTAAAGCTAGAAAGTCTACGTGAGGTTGAGTGTGCATGAGAACAGGGCCTGCGTTCCAACAAGTGGAGAATGGGAGCCAGTCAAGCAAAGAATATAAATATGTCATGTTTAAAAGTCTATTAAGCAAACCAGCACTAGTATTTCTGTCCATGGGGAGAGAAGGAGAGTTTTAGCTTTGGACACTGCTATTTTCTGTCGTGAATTTTCCAAGTGTACAGTATTCCTTTTACAATTAGCCAAAACCAAAACAGAAAGCAAACAAAGCAGGTATTCATAATTTATTATATCCTGGTGGGCCTGAGGGACCTTAAATGGGGAACTGTAAGGTCCCAGGACCCCCAGGTCCTGCATGATCGATTCCCAGAGAGGCACGAGGAGCTCAGCTGAGCACCCAGCAAGACAGTAGCAAGCACCCAGGAGAACTAGGGGGTCACATGCTTGATTCACTGGGGCAGGCCTCTTCCTGTTGTGGCCTTGAATCATTACAGGGCTCCTGGCATTTTTTAAAGTCTTGGGCCCCCTCTTCTGGACAATCTACTGTCCAACTGCCATTTCCCTCTGTGAAAGCTGAACATGCAGACGAGTCTGTTACACAGACACAGAAATCCAACACATGTAAGCGTTAACCATTCGCGGCAATCCTCGCTCTGATACGCTTGGAAATGACTGCTTACTTCTTGAAGGGGCAAACTTCATGAAGCAGGAACCTCCGCGTCTGGTGTGCAGACTGGTTTCTCCACCCGCATCCTTCTCTCCACGGAGGTTCAGAGAGTTTTCCGTTACTCTCCGAACAAGACAATAAAGACATTTTAAACTGATGTTTCTAATTTCAAGCGTGCTATTAAGCTTCAGCCCAAAACTCGAAGCCCCCATACCCACGTTTTCCCTCTGTCTATGTAGAAGCCAAGCAGACAGACAGACAGACAGCAAAGGGCCTGTCCTCACATGTGGTCTCACGGCCCAAACTGCTGGCTCTGCAAGGAGCAGGGAGGTTGGGGTGATGCCCCATCAGGCCATGGTGAAATCCAAGTCCAACAGAGCGCACAGGCTCTGGGATTTTGTAAGGCTGAGTAATGATCCCAAAGCTGTCCTAATTTCTGGAACCTGGGAATATGCTGCCCTAGGCAGCCAAAAAGACGTTGCAGATGTGAATCAGTTAGGGATCTTGTGGGGAGGTTATCCTGCTGTAGCTGGGTGGGCCCAGTGTAATCATCAGGGTCCTTGTAAGAGGGAGACAGAGGGGGATCTGACCACAGACAGAGGCAGCAATGTGACAGAGGGAAAGGTTTGAAGATGCTGCCCTGTGCTGGGGAGATGCGGAAGGGGACCATGGTACTGGTGCGCTCTGGAAGCTGCAAACGGCCAAGAAACAGATTATCCTGATGCCCTCTGAGGAGTTGAGAAATCCTGCCCTCCAGACTGTAAGAGAAGAAACTGGTGTTGTTTCAGGTCTCTGGGTTTGTGGTGATTTGTCACTGCAGCAGTCAGGCCCTAATACAGGCTGGTAAATGTAAAACGATAACAGCTTTGTTTACTAAGAGGAGGGAGAGAGAGAGTTTCTGTTGCCTATTGGAGATAACTGGCTAGGCGCCAGGCTCGAGGCAATCCACTGGAGAGGGAACCCAAGGGAACATTTCCGGCCCATGCTCATTTTTCTAACAGCCCAGGGGCTGTGACTGAAGCATACCTCAGTGCTAAGACATTCTGTATTTACCTCGTTCAACTTAAGGGAAGAGCAGAAGCCTCCGTGGAAACGTTTCTCAACCGGACGGGTGTTTATCTCTTCGTTGTGCCCTTTCAACCCACCCATCCCTGAACATGAACCCAAGACTCACACAAAGAAGATAAAAGAAGAGGCTTTTTTTTAAGATTTTATTTATTTATTTGACTGAGAGAGGCAACACAAGCAGGGGGAGTGGGAGAGGGAGAAGCAGACTCCCCACTGAGCAGGGAGCCCCAAGCGGGGCTCAATCCCAGGACCCTGGAATCATGACCTGAGCCGAAGGCAGACGCTTAACGACTGAGCCACCCAGGTGCCCCAAGAAGAGGTTTTTTTTTAACTCTTTCCACAATGCAGGACTCTCAGGGGCAATTCTCGCAGCATCGGAAGCAGGTAGAAAGCTGTAGAATAATGACAATAAAATCCAACATCAGTTGTTTAGTATCAGCTCATATTACTCAAATTAACATGTGGAGAGTCTTTAATCCCATTTTGTAAAAGTACACCTCTTCGTTGGTGGGACCATTGCAGTCCAAACAAGTTTGCGTTTTTCATTTTGAATTTTCCAAGATGAAATACCTAGCATGAGCTCAGCTTCCCAGAGAACAGTACACAGAGGCAGTTTAAGGGGGATCTGCAGGGTCTTTATTCATGAGTCAAGCCAGCCCGCTCACTGGAGGAGGGAAATCCAGAAGCATCGGGGCAGGGCGTCCACCTCTGACCCCTCCACAACTGGCCCAATTCCCAACTAACCCTGAGTTTTAATAAACGCTTGCTGACTGATGAAAGAACTCAATCAAAGGAGTTATTAATGAATTCTTATGAAGGTAAAATTATGTATCTCGTTTTTGCCTCATTCACCTCGTGAAGATAAACTTAGGCGTTAATCACAAGGTGTTGGAGTTTTTTGAAGAGAACCATCCAAATAGTTTCAGTTGTGAGACTGTGGCGATCAGTCTTCCTGCTTCCCTCCTTAATGACCGAAAATGTGATTTCAAAAACCGTCACGGTAGATCTCCTTTTAAAGGAAGCAGAGAGGAAATTCAGATCCGGCCCACGTGAGAAAATGAGCATTTTCCAGCCCACTCACTTATTACCAAAACTCTCTTTGCCAGAACATACTTCTCTTAAAAAACATAGAAATTTAAAAGGAATAAAACCATAGGTAAAGATTCCCAGAGGGGAGAAATTAATTATAATTTTCTAGTATGACCTTTAGCGAACACTCACTACAGTTTTGCTCAAAGATGAGCAAAATCATGGCAGAGCTACCAACAGATCTGTGCCTTCGTTTGAATATGGTAATGAGGAAAAAGGAATGTTTCCTCACTGCCAAGAGCCCTTAAGATCCAACCACTGCTGTGATACTCAGGGAACAAGGTCAGATCCTCAGATCAGGGTGACGTATCAGAAAAGCAAGGATGCTGCTTGATTCACCCCTTTTCTTAAGGCTCAGAGACAAAGGGCAGAAGGCAGAACCTTCTCCAGCCCTGGTTTTTCTGCTGCTCAGCCTGCAGCCCCACCATTCCTCTCAGGGGTGGCATGCCAAGAATCCACCTGAACAAGAAAGAGAGGGGCAGGAGGTAGGGGGTGTGCAGCGCAGGGCTGGGGTCTTCACTGTGGCAAACACCGAGGTCTGATCAACTTCCTGGCATCATCACACGCAGAAAATCAAAACACGGTAGACTGCCGTGTGCTTTGGAATATCTAGTGATGGGTCCCCCCCGCCCAATAACACATCTCTGTCGGGAAGGATTATACTTACCAAGATGAGATATCAGAACAACAACAACAAAAAGGATCAGATGATTCCACAACAAATGTTGAAATCACAGAAGTGGAGCAAGAATAGTACAATGAGAAACTGTCTTCTTCGAGTGCCCTCCCCAAAGAATTTTCGTTGGTCAAAATATCCTTACCTTTTATTGACCATTTAGATGCTCTGTCAGCGTGAAATGCATACACCAGATTTTAAAGATTAGGACCACAAAGAGAAGATAAAATATATCATTTATATTCAAAATGCCTCACTGAAATGATATTTGGATATATTGGATTAAATAAAATATATTATTAGAATTAATTTCACTGGTTTCTTTTCTCTCTCTCTTTTTTTAATACAACTTCTAGGAAATTTTAAATTACGAAAGTGCCCACCTTCGAGACTGGTGCTGTGCTATTCTTGCATAGTTCTGATCCAAATGGAACCCGAGGACCCTCGAAGCTCTACAGCCCGGTTCCACGGCCCTATTACAGTAGGACCCGTCTGGGTCTGCTCCGGCTGCCGTAACAAAGCAACACAGACCGGGAGGTTTAAATAGCAAACTTTGCTGTCTCCCGGTTCTGGAGGCCAGACGTCCAAAATCCAGGTGAGACAGATTTGATTCCTTCCGGGGGCCATGAGGGAAGGATCTGCTCCCAGTCTTGTCTCTTTGGCTTGTAGACGGCTGTCTTCTCTCTGTGTGTCTTTACGTTGTCTTCCGTCTATGGGTCTGTGTGCAGATTTCTCCCAGAGGTCCCAAACTTCAATAGTCTAGGTTGAAGTGATCTGAGAGCACACAGCAGCATCCCTCAATCCCAGTCCCCAGCTTCTGGGGACAGGATGTGGTGGGCCCAGTTTGGGACACCATCCTCCTTTCATCCCCACCCAGGCTGACACAGGATTAAGTAACAGAAACACAGTCCCCCCTAGGGGTGAGGAGTGGGGCAGCCTTGGGAGAAACCATACCGACAGGGATAAAGGGGAAGACAGAGTCAAAGCACCAAAAGTATTTACTACCATTATCTAATTCCACTCTGCCCCTCCTGTTCTGCGGGACAGAGAGGCTTTTGTAGCAACATCAACTGAACAATATGGGGAGTTCTTATCTCTCAGGCAGAAGGAAGGAAAATTCACCATCATGTCACATCTATGGTGCTCAGAGCCCTTCCTTTGTTAACTAGAAAGCTCATCGTTTTTATGAACTTGAGAATTTAAATAAATAAACAAAAGCGTCTTGGGTTAGGGTGCAAACAGTAGGTGATGCATCGGCCAGATCAGGTGGGGGAGCCATGGCGTGGTCAGGACGGCCCCTCTCCCTTCACCAGGTGCTCTGCTGGCCCAGCACACTGGCCTTTTGAAGGTAAAACTTCACTCTTCCCTTTTCCACCCTTGGTCTTCTCTTGGACTTAATTCAGTGAAGGTTTTGCCTTCACTGAATTCCAAAAATTAGTGAAAAAAAGAATAAAATTTAAAGCCTAGATTGAAATTTCATCTTTTGAAATTCAGCACTACATTCACAACCCGTATCTACCAGATGATTTATACGTGGACAGTGAGCCATAAGATTGTTATTTCCCTTGAAGGCGAAAGTGTCATCATTTCAAGGGAAATAAAATAAATAAACGTGGGCTGCTCTGGATGAGAAAGCAAAGATACCCGATTATAGTGAGGGCTGCAACCGTGGTAGCTCCTCACGGGACTTCTGCTCTCATCCCGAACCTTGTGGGGTTTGGAGTCTCAGAGCTAACAGTGGAAAACACAATAAACCAGGAACACAGGGTTGAAGACAGATACAAAATACTTGGGAGATCAGGCGTTTTGTGTCCACAGAGACAAGCGAAGAAAGTTCTCAGACCTTCCTCATTAAGACTGTGTGACCTAGGGCGCCTGGGTGGCTCAGTCGGTTAAGCGACTGCCTTCGGCTCAGGTCATGATCCTGGAGTCCCGGGATCGAGTCCCGCATCGGGCTCCCTGCTCGGCGGGGAGTCTGCTTCTCCCTCTGACCCTCCTCCCTCTCATGCTCTCTGTCTCTCATTCTCTCTCTCGCAAATAAATAAATAAAATCTTTAAAAAAAAAAAAAAAAAGACTGTGTGACCTAGAGCTCCACAACAGTATCTGAGGCATGGAAATTGGAAGTGGGAGAAAGGCAGCTTTTGAGGCCAAAGGTTAGCAGCTGTACAGATAAAATGCATCAGTACAGACTGAAACTGAACACAGTTTATTAATGCAAGAAGTTTTAAGGAAAAGCAAAACAGGGGGTAATGAAATAAATCCATGTGACAACACTTGGTAGCAGAGTTACAGTGGGCCGATTTCTTTGGAGAAAATTATGAAAACCTACAGGTCATCAATGATGCTAAGAACGTATTAAATGGGTCATAAAGCAATGACATGTGTCCATTCTGAAGACTCTCTTTGACACTCATAAACCTAATGTACTCTTCTGTTTAGTTCTCTCATTTCTTTGTGTCATGAATAATTTTCAGGAGAAGTAATGGCATCGGAATTAATGTTTGTTTTTCCTGAAACTGATACACTCAATGTCAGGTCACCATAAAAATGTCCCTGAATTTTCCAAGAATAGATACATCAGTGAACACAGCCAAGGCTCTCTTGGATGTAGATGACGGATGCAATTCAGATCTGCTGTAGCAAGAGAGGCATCTTGGCTTGTGTAATCAAAATGTTCGAGATCAGATTTCAGGTACAGCTGTATCCAGGGCACCAAAAATATCTTGGATCGGGGCTTACTCTCTCCATCCTTGCCTTCCTTAGATGAGCATAATTTTCTTCTGTTTTCTGAAATGACTCTTCTCTGGCTTTCTTCATGTGTTGGTATCTCTTAGTTACCTGTTCGTGTTTGTAGGGTGGAGCCATGACTGACTGGGAGCTGGTGTCTATCTCCTGAGCCCAGGTGAAAACCCTCTTCCTTGGAAGCAAATGTGGTTTGGATAACAGAATGCTGGCTCAGCATGATATGTGGAGAGTGCAGGGTGGGGGGCTTTCCTCCAGAGTGTGGATGTCTCTGACTCAGGTACTTTCCTGCTCTAACCTGCATTACCCCCCTGCTGCACAGCCCATCTCTCTCCCACTACTCAAAGGCAAAAAGGCATGAAGGATTCTTCATTCCCCATCTCCCATTCACCCACTCGGACTTCTGGGCCCCCCACTCCACCAAACAGCCCTCCCGATGGTCCCCCCTGTCTTGTTGTTGCCATTCCCAGTAGATCCCAGGCACCATAGTACTTGAACTCCCAGCAGCAGGAGACAACTGTGACAGCTCACACCTCCTTAAAGCTCTCTCTGTGCCACCATACGCTCCCGGCTTACTTCCGGCCTCCCAGAATGTCGCAACTCCCTCCAACTACTGAGCATGTGCTTCCTGCAGGACTCAGTCCTGGGCATTCCCCTCTCCTTGCTCTCCATCCACACCCTTGCCTGCTTCCCTCATCTATGTACAGAAGATACGACACACGCAGGCACTCCCGTGCTGATGAATGAATGATGAATGAGCTGCCAGGTTGGACTGAGCACTCTAGCACTCTGAGGAAGTCCTTCCAAGCCTGGGGGGCATTGACCTCTGCAGGACCACTCAGGATACCCCACTAAGGAGCTCCCCAGAGCATGACTTGGCCCCGCGGCACCTGGAGGACCAACTCACAAAGCTTTTGTGAACCTGCGCATCATCGCAGATGTGGGATGGTGAAGGAGGGCTCGTCCCTGGAGTTCTGTGTTTCCTGGGTCCTCGTGGAGAACCATTCTCCCCGCATCTTCCTCCATCCACCCACGGACAGAGTGTGAATGACCCGGTTTGGAAAATGCCCCTTTCCCGTGTAATTATCACAGCTTTCTGAGCTGGCCCCAGGCACGCGTCATAAGAATGACGCTAGTGGACCCATAGCCAGGGAAGCACGGCACTCAAAGTTCATTTCCTGTTCTGGGAAAGAGCACCTGAGAACCTGATGTTAGTTGACTACTTTATTATGTGATAAGTAAAACAACGGCACTGAATTCCCACAGACATATCACAGATGACAATGCTTCCTTTAAAAATAAACACACAAAAAAATGTGTTTGACTTTTTGGGGTTGTTTGAAAACAAAAGTACGAGTAAATGGTGACAAACGAAATCCATTCAGAGCAAAGGCCTTTAGAGTTTTGTATCACGATAGAGCAATATAAACATGCCAGAACCTTCAAAAGCCATTCTGACATGTACTGTTATCTTTCCTGACAGTCTAAGTGATCAAGTTTGTGAATAGCCATTGTCTAAACATAAAAAAAATTTCAAATTAACTTTGTGGCTACTTTTCTAGTTGCTGAGAAAAAGAGAGTAATATATATGGAAAGATCAAGTTTTGTCTTTCATGACAAAAGAGGTCATTGTTTTCCCCTATAAATACTACAGTAAAAATTATGTATTTACGTGTCGATGCATATTATGTGTGCTCTTTGATTTTTAGATAGCGCTGCATTTTCCTTTTATATGCTGTACATGGAATTTGAAACTGAATTAATATTAAGCGTTGATGTGTAAAAGAACAATGAATAAACCCTTTAAAAAGAGGAAAATGAAGAATAACACTACCAGGATAATTTATCTTTACAATGTGATGTTCTGGTCATATTTACTGCTTTGAAACTTTAATACGGACATATATTCAAAAGTGCCCTCCTCCAGAGAACTCCCGTTTGACTTTCTGTATTAAACAGTAAAAGTCTCGGGGCTGCTGGCTGGATGAGTCAGAAGAGCGTGCGACTCTTGATCTCAGGGTTGTGAGTTCAAGCCCCACGTTGTGTGTAGAGATTCCTTAAAAAAAATAAAATCTTTAAAAAAGAATAATGAAAAGTCTCAGCAGAAGGGTGTGTGCTCTACACTGTACAACACCTCCACCTAGTGGCCACATGGCTTCATTACACAGCAGCCCAAAATTAACTTCACCACCTTAAAGATAAAGTTTTTTTAAAAATCCTACTATTGTAGTGTCTGGGTGGCTCAGGCGGTTAAGTGTCTGACTCTTGATCTCAGCTCAGGTCTTGAGCTCAGGGTCACGAGTTCAAGCTCTGTGGAGTCTACTTTAGAAAAATGTTATAAATTGTAACAATCAGTAAAGCAATATATACAAAACCCACAAGCAAAGACACAGAACCAGGATATTTACATGTGTAGCACACATCAAATACATTTTAACATTCTGTGATGTGAGAATCTTTACATTCCTGAACAATCGAAAATGTTCCTTTCCTGAGGTTAAATTCTGAAAGGTGTTTAAAAGAACATTAACTAAATTACAAAGGAAAATATGCAATAGCTCTTAACTACCCAAACCAGAGCTAGCAAGAAGCCAAATGGGATTCATTCACTCATCCAACAAATACTTGCCGAGTTCCAGCCAAACGCCGGGCACCGTGTCCTGGATACACAGGAATGGGACAATCCCTGCCCTCAGGAGCTTGGCGTCTACAGTTGTCTTTGCTAAGGTGACTCTGTGATCACTGACCTCAATCTATCAGAGCTAAAAGCAGCACTAACATATCACAAAGCAAAAAGGAAAAGAAATGTAAACTCCTGATCATCTGTGCAAAGTAATATTACTCAGTGATTTATGATCTTCTTACCATTTGTGTGTCTAACCTGCCATGAAGCATAGCGATTACTCTGCACATCTTTAGCCATTCCAAATTTAACTTTGCTGAATACACAGTGAATTTGTGCCAGCTCAGGCTTTACTGTTTCATATTCATGTGATGTGTTTGTGTCCCACAAATTTAAAGAGAGCCAGAGTAGCCACCACTGCTATCCCTTCAAGTACAAGAAATAAAAACACATTGGAGTAACAGTCAAGAAATAAAAGCTAAAAGTAGATCTCAAAACGCTAAAATATTATGCCCAAGATGATGTTATTAGACCTACAATGGTCACTGCCTCATGTGCCTTGGCAGTCAGGGGCTGCCAGCACTCTTTATGTGCCTTAGCATTTCAAAAAGCCATGTTTAAGATTATGACCTGGTCAACTGGAGACCAACCCTCAGAGATGGTGCTTGAGGTCCCCCACAAGTCCACACTGGTTGCAGAAATGATTTCGGGTTTGGGAATCTCAGGGTCCAGCCACAGAGCCGACCAGGCAAACACATCATCATGCTGGATAGCACATGAATAGCAATCTTTTTTTTTTTAAAGATTTTATTTATTTATTTGAGAGAGAGAGAGTGCACAAGCCAGGGATGGGGGGAGGCAAAGGGAGAGGGAGAAGCTGGCCCCCTGCAGAGCAGGGATTCCCAACGCGGGGCTTGATCCCAGGACCCTGAGATCATGATCTAAGCCAAAGGCAGATGCTTAACCAACTGAGCCACCCAGGCACCCCAAAGAGCAATCTTTTGAATGCACAGCTGAGCTGGAAAGAGAGCCTAGGGAGACTTCCTGCCCAGACGGCACAGAGACATTAGAATGTGACCACACAAACCTTTGCTGAGCACAAAATTCTTTCCAGCACAGAGAAAAGGGAAGCAAATGAGTTAGTAAAGCGCATAGCATGTTGGTAGTACGTTCTATGGAGAAAACAAAGCCGGGGTGGCGGCAGTGCCATTGGATATGGAGTTGAGCACTGGGAGTCAGAAGGGTCAGCAAAGGTTGCTGAAAAGCAGACACCTGGGCAAAAATCCTAAGCGAGGAAGGATAGAGTGAAGTGCTTGTCTGGGGAAAGGACGTGCCAGAGAGAGGTCGGGACAGGGATGAACACTCAGAGGAGGGTTCCCAGGAACAGGAAGTTGGCCTGGAGGCTGAGGGCTGAGTGGGGCGGGAGGAAGGGCATTGATTCGAGAGGCAGGGGGGTCCAGGTCATATTTGACCTCCTAGATCCCAGGAAGGAGATTGGCTTTGCCCCCTGAATTTATTTAAACATAACTCAACAAAACAAACAAACAAACAAAAAAGGCAGTTCACCCATTTTTCTCATTCCTCCACCCTTGCCTCAGAGGGCAACCACCCACCCAATCTGTTCTCTGCTACAGAGAGCTGTTCTTTGTTGCGGTGGTGGGGTTTTTTTTTGGGGGGGGGGGGTTCAGGGAAGGGCTACATTCCACACAGAAGTATTTGTCTTTCTCTGTCTGACTTATTTCACTCAGCATCATACCTTCCAGCTCCATCCATATTGTCACAAATGGTAAGCGTTCCTTCTTTTTTATGGCTGAGTAATATTTTAATATTTCATTGTGTCTGTATCTGTATATATCTCACAGTCCCTTATTCATTCATCTGTTGACAGACACTTAGGTTGTTTCCACACCTTGGCTATTACAAATAATGATGCAATGAACATAGGCGTGCAGATACCTTTTCAAGTTAGTGCTTTTGTTTTCTTCACATAAATATCCAGAAGTGAAATTTCTGGGTCATACGTATCATACTTTTTTCTATTTTGAGGACTCTCCATAGTGGCTTTTCCATGTGGTCCACAGAGGAACATAGTGAATGCACTAGTCTGTATTCCCACCAACAGTGCACGAGGGTTCCCTTTGCTCCAACATCCTCGCCCACGCTTGTTACTTCTTATCTTTTTGAATCTAGCCAGTCTGACAGATGTGTGGTGACATCATCCCATTGTGGTTTTGATTGCATCTCCCTGATGATGAGTGATGTTGAGCATTTTCTCATGGACCTGTCGGGCATCTGTGTGCCTTCTTTGGAGAGAAGTCTGTTCAGATCTTCTGCCCATTGTTGAACAGGTGGTTTTGCTGTCGAGTGGTAGGAGCTCTTGTTACAGTCTGAGATGGCTTCTTGATGTGGCAACACCCCCAGGGTCTGGCCAGCAGGATCAAGAATTGCTTTTGACCATTCAGATCTAGAACCTTCTCTCCCTGTTCCTCTGAGGCTCTGGTGAGAAGCCACAAGCAGAGGAGCCTTTGAACCTGAACTCCGTCACCCAAAAACTTGTGACGCCCAGTGCATCCCACCACCTCTCTGCACCTGTTTCACGTTCTTTGAAAAAAGAGAATTACGACGGTGAGAACGAACTGTCTTCTAAGTGCAGAAGCTTACACTTAACCAGTGCTTGTCACTTGGCATCTGGCTCACCCTTCGCAGGTAGCATCTTACTTGATGGTCAGAACGAGGGGCCGTGGTGGGCAGTGCCCGGGACAGATGCGGACTCGGAGTGTCAGCAATCTCGCGCCTCGCCCCGGTTCCTCAGCAGCAGCTAGAATTGGCCCTGGGCCCTCGGGCTCCCCGCAGCCTTCCCTGCAGACCCGGCCCTGCAGGAACCTGACCCTGGGGCAGAGCAGGAGCCGGGCCGCGCCGGCCGGTCCCAGGCCCCGCCCACTCGCTCCATCCAGCGCCTGACTGCAGGAGGGAGCTTCCGGGGCGGGGCGGGGCGGCGCGCTGCGGCCGGGGGCGGGGCCGCGCCTGCGCACAAGGCTCCGCAGGGCCGTCCCCAGCGTGCTGTGCGGCGAGCTCCCGGCAGGCTCCGCGTGGCCTCCCTCGACGCGGCGGGAGGACGCGTGCGGTCGCTGTGCGTGTCGCCGCAGGTGCCCGCGGGGTGTTGGGGCAGTGGGCTTGGCCCTGCGCCGCGGGTGGCGGCCCCCGCGCCCCAGGCTGCTCCCCGGGAGGCTGTCCAGCGGCGGGCCGGGGCGAGAGCCGGGATGCTTCGAACCTGACGAGCAGGCAAGCTCCCGGTGGCTTCGATGGGGGTGGGGGCGCGAGGAAACAGTGGGGACGGGCCTCCCGCTGCGACGCGGTTGTGCGCGAGGGTGGTGCGGGGCGTTGGGGTGGAAAGTAAGCAAAGCCGGGCCGCTGAGCGTGAGAGTCGGAACCGGCGCTCGCTCCTCGGCCCGCAGCGCCCTGCGGCTGCCCTGCGGGGATCGCTGAGCTCTCTGAGCGCGAAGGGACACGTTTGGGGCCGTAGCGTAGGTGACGGACCTGCGGAGGCAGCGTCTGAGGGCTCGCTTGCTGGAACTCTTGGTATTCGTTTCCGTGACGTAGCCGTGGTTCCTCCCGCGTCTGGGTCCTCCCGGTCCGATCGGACCTTCTCCCCGAGTGCTTCGGCCGTCCAGCCATCGCCTGGATGCTTCAGTTCCTTGAGGACACAGCTCCCTCGCGAGCACCGGGCCACCTGCCTCCCGGGCACGTCCCCTTGCAAGCTCTCCAGTGATCTCACGCTCGGCACCTTGCACCTTGCACCGCAGGGTTGCTCCTTTGTCCTGTGCTCCCGCCCTCACGGCGGAAACCTAGTGGTCGTGCTTCTTCAGTTCGTCTTCCTCACGTCCAGAAAGTCATGAAGCCCTTTATGTGCTTTGAAGCCCTGTGCAGCTCTTGCCTAAAGCACTGCCAGTGCCCCGTTGCTCTGCCGTCCGTCCGTACTACCACCAGGGCAGTCTCTTCAAACTGTTATTCATGTTACTTCTTCAGTTTTCTGTCCTGCAGGATGAAATCCAAACCTTGTTGCAATATACTTAGGACCCTGGTCTGTCTGATCTCTTGTCCTCCATTTTCCCTGGGATTGGACTCTCTCAGCAACACTGTGCACTTCATTCCAGCCACGCGAAAATACTTGCAGTTTTCAGAACTGGCCACAGTGCTTCACGCGTCACCATCAGTACTTCTCGACCTCCACACTGTGTACACGTTGGGCCACATAGTTCTTTGTTGTAGGGGACAGGCCTGTGCCTGGGAGGATGTTTAGCAGCATCCTTGGCCTCTGCCCACTAGATGCCGGTAGCACACCCATCCCACCCAGTTTTGACGACCAAAAAAAAAAAAAAACCTTCAGATGTTACCAAATGTTCCCCGAAAAACAGTCTCCAGGTGATAACAACTGGTATTCCCATTTTCAAATGCTATTCGTTTTGCCTGTGTATAATAGATGCCTGATAGATGACCCCAATTTGAGAATATTCAGTGAAGGAATGACAACAATAAAAATAAAACAAGTTCACAAAGTGGGTCATTTTGCAAACAACAGATCTTATCTCTTCAAACATAATGTTAGTTACCAGACAAAACAAATCATTAAAAATCATTAAAAATGAAGACTGCCAAAAATGATAAATATGTGGGTAAATGTAAATTGTTTTACCTTTTTAAAATAAGTTCTTGATAGTTTACTGTTTAAGCAAAAACAATACCCAAGTATGATGGTATAATAAAAAAATACGACACATATAGAAACAAAATGTATTACAATAGCACAAAAGGTTGGAGAGGGAGATGGAAATAGGTTACAGGTTTTTACAATATAGGTGAATTGGTATTATTTCAGGGTAGATAGTGATAAGTTAAAGATGCATGCTTGTGATACTGTGATTTATAATAAGAAATGTATATTTGGTCTTTGTCCCATTTCTGCCACAGAGCTTCTAAAACCTTTGGAATTTCCTAAGTGATGAGAATGATAAAGGTGTCTTTTGTTATGTTAAATCAGGTGACTTTAGAAAGCACCTAAGAATGGGGGCTGGTTTCCAAGGAACTCATCCATGTGATTAGAATGTGAGTAGGAGGTTGGAATTTACAGTTCCACTCTCCTCAACCTCTGGGGAAGGGAGAAGGGCTGGAGGTTAAATCCATTACCAATGGCCAGTCGATATAATCAGTCATGTCTATGTCATGAAGCCTCCATGGAAACACAGGACAAGGTTCAGAGAGCTGAACTGGTGAATACATGGAGATTCAGGGAGATGCTGGGCGTGGACAGAGCATGAAAACTCTGTGCACTTCCCATATAACTTGTCCAGTTTCTCCCATTTGACTGCTCCTGAGTTCCTTTTATAATAAACCAGTAATAAGTAAGATGTTTCTCTGAGTTCTACGAGCCACTCTAGCAAGTTAATTGACCCCTAGGAGGGAGTTGTTGGAGCCTCTGACCTATACCCTGTATGTCAGATCCACAGGTGACAACCTGGGTTTGAGACTTATGTCTGAAGTGGAGGGGAGGGGGCAGTCTTTTGGGACTGAGCTCTTAACAGGTGCTACACTATCTCCAGGTAGATAGTGTCAAAATTGAGTTGAATTGTAGGACACCCAGCTGGTGTCAGAATTTCTTGGTGGTGTTGGAAAACTCACACATCTTAATTGGTATCAGAATTGTAATAATCTAAATTGGAGAGCAACCCCCCCCCAAATAAAAGTGGTACAAGCAATGACTATAACAAAAATTGGATAGTAAAATACACAATTCAAAAGAATACAGAAACAAAGAAGAAAGAAAAAGGCTAAGACAAATAAGAAAGATGTTATATTTAAAACCAAACATGGCAGTGTAGTTATATTAAATGTAAGGGTTCTGAATACTCCCAGTTAAAACATGGACATTATAAAACTTAATGAAAATCAAGTCCTAATCATAAGCTGTATATAAGAAACGCATAAATCATTTGACACATGTTGGTTAAGAGTGAAGGATGGAAAAAAAGATATACTGTGAAGATTTTAAAGTAAGACAACCTAGAGTGGCTAAATGAATATTGGACCAAGGAGACTCCTTGATAAGGAATACTACTAAAGAGAAAGATGAAATTTTCATAATGATAAGATAATTATCTAACAATCTAAATGCATGTGAATCCAATAAAAAAAAAATTTCAAAAATATATGAAGCCAAAATTGTTGATGTGAAAGGAAAAAAATAGAGAAATCCACAGTTAAGATTGAAGATTTTAACAGTTCTCTCTTCTTTCAAAAAGACTTGAAAATTTGAAACTTGAAAAACTTCAAAGTTTTTGGTAGAAATACTGCCTTAAACAGCCACAGACATCAAAGAAGCTCTGCCATGTTATGTATTTTTCATATGATTATGGTTCTTTTAAAAGAATTTGCATCACTTTAGAAATGTTTTTATTTGTAATCCAAAGAAGATCAGCCTGTTTTTTCTGCCTGTTCAGTTACAGAGATTATTGCCAAGTAATGGCTCATTACCAAAGGTTATCCTAAAATCAAAGCAAAACACATCCAGAGTCAGAGAGTAATCAATGTACATGCATACACAGTACTATTTATTTGCTCACAAAATGATTATGGGACATACATTACGATGTGTATACACATTTGTTCTGTATTTATGTTACATGGAGGCTTACATACTGTATTTCAGTTATTCCACATTCACAGAGAAATGAATCGACACTGCACTTCCATTTATACTTACTATATAAAGATTTTCTTTGAAGTGTCACAGAGAAATAAACATTAAACTGATGTGAACAGAGATTTCTGCCCAAGTTTCAGAGATTCCTTTTTCTTCCAAATAACATCAAATAACATGTGGTTGTGGAGTGGTCCTTCTGGCCCCCGTGTGAAGAGTGGTGATCACAGCCCCGTGGGCGGCCTCCCCTTCCCTCTGGGAACTCTGAAGGAATATCGCCGCTTGCTGTGGAGGTGTCGGACCATTTGCTTCTGATGATTATCTGATGTTTCAGGAAATACCAGCTCATCTCCATCTATACATATTTTTAAACAAATAAAACAGCATCCTTTAAATTGTTAAAATGCCTCCCCATCCGTTAATTGCACATTAATCTCAAAATTAAGGAACTGTACAAATATACTACTCTAATTTTTAGAAGTTAAAACTGGATGCTTATGGCATCCATTATCCATTATCAAGAATATGAAGGGAGCATTAATGAACAGAATTTAATGTTCAGTTTAAGCAATACTTGAAAAATAAAACTGCTAATACATAGACTTCTGTATCTATAAAGCAACATCATTTCTGTAGGAGAGAGCAGTTGCACTGGTGTCTTTCCACTTTGGCCTTCACATGTCTATGCTGTTTTCCTCCTACCAGATTTTTGTGGTGTAAGGGCATTAGAATATTCTGTTGTGCTGCAGGGTAAAATGCAAAGGGTGAATCTTTCTATAAATTAAAACAATTACTGTAACAAAGCAAAGCATTTCTGAGGCCCACAACAGGAGGAAGAGGTGCAGAGGTGGGGTAAAGGGGAGGTATACCTACCTACTGGAGGTAAGATGTGAAAGGAAACCCTAGGAGGGAGCTGTTGGAGCCTCTGACCTATACCCTGTATGTCAGAACCACGGGTGACAACCTGGGTTTGAGACTTATGTCTGAAGTGGAGGGGAGGGGGCAGGCTTTTGGGACTGAGCTCTTCACTGGTGCTACCCTATCTCCAGGTAGATAGTGTCAATACCTACCTACTGGAGGTAAGAATCAGCCTGTACTCTCTGCCTCTTCTAAACTTTGGGGAGGATGCAACTCTTCTTTAGACCCCTAGGAGTCCAGGGCCCACTCTATTTTAGTTCTTAATATCTAGAAGTAAATAGTACTATCACCCAGAAACCATCAAAACTGTCTTAGACTTCAAAAAGAAAATGAGAAAGCTTGTTACAGGTTAAATTGAGTCTCCTCCCAAAAGATATTAATGTCCTAACCTCCAATACCTGTGAATGTGACCTTGTTTGGAAATAGGGTATTTGCAGATGATCAAGTTAAGATGAGGTCATTGCAGTGACCAACCTGGAGCAGGTTGTCTCTCACAGCCTTCAAAAGGGACAAACCCTGCAGGCACCCTGATCTTAAACTTGTAGCCTCCAGGACTGATAAGCAATAAATTTCTGTGGTTTAAGCCACCCAGTCTGTGGTACTTTGTCATGGCAGTCCTAGCAAACTAATACTTAGCTACACTCTGCATTCCATTCTTTCAGTAAAATAAGGAAAAAAAGAAATGAATCCATGTGTTTTTTTCATACCACAAATCTAGAGTCTAAAAATATAGGTGGGGGAGGCTGAAGTAGGGCTTGGAGAGGGAGATGCTACATCTGCTTTCAGTACATGAACTGCAGCTTGGTGCACTTCTAAACCCTCAGCTTGTTAGAAAGTGAATGAGTCTGCACAGTGAACATTGTAAATGGTGATTACATTGTTTACAGGTGCTTATGTAACCTGTATTCAATCCAACCATGCCTAGATCAGTCCCACTGGAAAATAAAAAGTGTGCCAAAAGTAAACGTGTGTATACAGATATGCAACAATGAAGGAGAATCACTCTTTGCCACCAGCACATTGAATCAATGTCACATCTTCTCCACTTGCTTGCTCTATGACCTTGGGAAGTCAGCTAGAGACATGGTCCCTTAGAAGTAGTTCTACTAAGAAGAGAAGTTGTTTCTTACATGTCATCTTATTTTTGAAATAGATTAATCTAATTGTCTCCGAAAGTAAAATATTTAGGGATCCTTCACTATTCAGGGGTCGAACCTAAAATAATAAAAGGCAAGATTACCATCTCAAATAATTTTTTTAAATTAAGTTATAAGTCTATTTGCTTATATATAAAGCATTAGTTAATAAAATATTCTAAGTGCCCACCTCACAATACTTTATTCTCAAAACAAAACAAATAAACAAACAAACAAAAACAGAAAAATACCAGTCAAAGAGAATGGATGGTGTTACAAAATCATGGATAAAATTTCAGAAACGTGAATATCCTAGGTTAAGGAAATCTGAAAATTGGTAAATAGAAATACATTCCATTTTCAAGTTAACTTTTTAAAAGTTACTAGTAATAAAAGGTTATCTTCAGAAGATCCATCTGCCTTGTAAATTCATTTTATCAAACAGTTTTAATGTGACTGATTCACATTTGGAATGCTGGAAAACTTCCATGTTTTATGTAGTTGGGCAGTCCTTGCAAAAGCTTTTCCCAAGCTGATATTGTTTAAAGTAGGACAAAATCTCACATAATTGTGACTGCATTCTTCATCCTATTCCTGTATAAACTTTTTTTTGATACATAGCTCATCTTATGTATAAATATCCCAAAATTTAATTATTCTTAAATCTTCAGTGATCTTTTCTTACAGAATGGCAGTCTTTATTGTTTAAATTTTTATTTATGTTTGAGATCATTTGTAGTAGAGATATACATTTTTTATTATGAATTTATAAAATCCTAATTGAGAATCTTAAACACAGGTTTGGTTATATATTTTTCTTTCTTTTTTTTTTTCCTTAGCTTGTAAAATTTTCTTTTTCAGGATGCAAAAGTATACGAAGTGAAAATTAGTAACAAGTAAAAGAAACTAAACTGAATGTGGTATGTAGCATTTATAGTGTATGACATAAATAAATACATATAAATGTACTATTTGATCATAACAGTCCTACTTTAATATAAGTATGAATCACAAAATAGCTTTTGTACTAGTAATAAAATTAACCAATTGGGGTTTTGATGTGGATTTTCTGTTCTCAGTTCAGCCTTCAAATTAGTAAATGCACAAATGAATATTCCTGTTTCCATTTTCAGCCAGTAATTCATTAGTCACATGATCTCAATGTCAAATCACCTTCTTGAGAGGGACAGTCTGGATCCATTCCATGGAGTTCACGTTAAAGATGTCCACTGCATTTTCACTGTACACGGAGAGATATGGGGCATTGTAACCTGGGAGATGGGGAGGAGGTGACAGCAAGTGTGGGCTTCAGGATTCATTTTGTAATTGGATTTTTTGGTAAAATAATTATAAATTCACATGCAGTTTTAAGAATACAGAAAGATCTCTTGCACACTCTGCCTAGCTGAACCCAAGGTAACATTTTATAAAACTAGGATACTGACATTGACAGAGTCAACCTACCCATCCTAGGCAGATTTCCCCAGTTTACGTGTGTGTGTGTAGGTCTCTACAGTGTTATCACCTGAGTGGGTTCACGTATCCAACACTACAGTCAAGATACAGAATATTTACACCACCACGAGGATCCCTCAGGGTTCCCTTTTATAACCCCACCCACATCCCCTCCTTCCCTAACTCCTGGGAATCAATAATCTGTCCCCCATTTCTAAAATTTTGTCATTTCAAAAATGAATGAGTGGAATCACACAGCATTCATGATAAATTATATCTGCTAAGCCATAATACATTAAAAAAAAAAAAAAACCTTCAGATTGGGAACCTAAGAGAATCCCATTATAATATTCTAATTATCATATAGTTGCTGCTCAAATATTTTTAATATGGTTAAAAGAAATAAAAACGATGATGCACATGGTTTACATTTTAAAATACGACACAGTGAAAGTCTGGCAAAAAGCTTTCTAACATTTTCATCTAATGGCAGCTTTATTAAGTAACTGTGTAACATTTCAAAATCTGCGGCTTCTAAACTAATTCAGCTCATGGCAAGAATATAGTGTAAGATTAGAAAAGTATATGTGGAGAGTGAAGTTAATGAACAAAGCAGTGAAAACTTGCAGCCACTAACATTTTTGGAACTTTCCACATTACTAATGATAATTTATGATTATGTAAGTCTCACATGAATGTCTCCCCATTAAAGCAATAGCAATATAACAACTCTCCTATGCTCCGGTTGTGCCATCCTTCTCCCTTTTCTTATAGCCAAGCTCTTAAGAGTGCCATCTACCTTTCTTGCCCCACTTCCACACCTCAGTCTAAGCAGTCTGACTTGTGCCCTAACTCCTCCATTAAAACTGCTGTCACAGCAGGTCTTCAACCACCAGTTGTTGCTGAAACCAACAGAAACTTTTTAGTCTGTCTTACTTGACTACTCAGTGATACTCGCCTTCCAGAATTATCCTTTGTGGGCGTCTTGCCCCCTGACCATCCCTCTAACATTTGTGTTTCTTGGTTCTCTAACCTGTGCCCTTTTCTCTGTTTACTCTCCCACTGGCAGTACAAACTCAGCATGTCCAAGGAATCAGGCTGACGACATCAGAAACTAGTAGTCCATTTTAGCATTGCCACGAGTAGATGAGCAGATATCATGTGCCCCAATGTGCTTCAGTGTGACATACACAACACTATTAATGACATACTCTTAATAATAGTCTTCAGAGCTTATTTTCAGTTACAGGAAATTTAGAATATAAAGGAAGAAAGAAAGCACCGTGAGGAAACAGACCCAAATTGTGGAACATCCTGCAGGGTAAAAAAAATCAGCAGCATGGAAGACCACTCAAGATTAGACAATATTTAAGTTATAATAATAACAAGGAATATGTGGACCTTCTTCAAATTTTGATTCCAAGAAATACATTGTCAAAAGAGACATCTCTGTGATAATCAGGAATATTTGAATATGGACTATGTATTTGATGAAAATAAGAACCATTTGTAACTTCTTCAGGGGTGATAAAAGCAATGTGGTTTTATGAGAAAATGTCCATATTTTTAGAGATGTAATATAAAATGCATAGAGGTGGAATGATAAAGACTTCTGGGATTTGATTTAAAATATTTCAGTACAACAAAAAAGAAAGAAGTTGAATTATCACAGCCTTCATCCCCTGTCTGAGTCTACCCTTCCTTGTGTTTTATTAGTAAATATCAGTGACATCCACCCATTTGCTCAAGTTCAAC
Organism: Mirounga leonina; assembly: GCF_011800145.1. Taxonomy (NCBI): domain Eukaryota; kingdom Metazoa; phylum Chordata; class Mammalia; order Carnivora; family Phocidae; genus Mirounga; species Mirounga leonina. The sequence continues at coordinate 16,748,145 of NW_023270615.1, forward strand.
ATCTGAGAATCATTACTGATTGTCTTGTACCTCAGCTTCCACTGCCAATCAAGTGTAAAGTTTTGTCAGTTATATCTCTTCAATATCCCTCAAATTCTCTCCTCTCCACCCTAACTGCCTCTACTTTACACAATTTTAATCCACAATTTCTATAATGACCTCCAAGTTGATCTCTTGGCCTCCAGTCTCACCTTGCATCATCTTTAATCTAACCATTGGAACCTAGGGATTTTTCTGAAATGCAAATCTAGTCATGTGCCTACAAAACACCTTCTGTGGTCTGGCTCATGACAACCCCTCCAGCCCCATCTCTTGAACTGTCATCTTGAACTTGATGCCTGAAACACTGAACTTACAGTTCCTCACAAAGTGCAGTTTGGATGGCCTATTTCAGTTGTGACAAAGCAGCTGATGTTGGACATACCCTGCCACCATCAGTAATTATAAAGCTGGAAAAATATGTATATGAAGTAACTTTTTAGGTATTAGTATACAGCACAGGACTGCCATCCCTAAAAAAGGAGAAAGATGTGAGGTAGATCCTACATTCCCCCAGCTTTCTGCTAGGGAAAATTTCCAAACTGCTGTGCAGAAAAAAATGGAGCCCAGCAGCAAGTGGAAGTTTTGCTGGGCAGAGGAAACAGATTCTAATGTGTCTGGAATTTGCAAGGTAGAGTACACAGAGGAAAGAGCCACAAAAAAGTCCCAGACATCTGCACACCAATCCCTCAAAGTCCCTAGCCAAATCCAAAGCTGCTCATGGACAGAGCAAAACTCCATGAGACCTGCTCAGAGCATTGAGGGATGAACAGAAACTTCATAGGTAGTACAGTGTTGGAAAGACATTAGATTTCTGACCTAGACAGAGTGGAGAGACATTGGCAAAAACCCTGGTCATTCAGTTGAGACCCCAAAAAGGCCATTCTTTAGGAGAAAGGACTAAAAGAAAAGCCAAAATAGGCCCATCCTAACAAAGTATAAGGCCAAGACTCAGCAAAACCAAGGTGACTAGTCCATCAGTAGATTGCCTATCAGAACAAAACACACCACTCTCTAGAGAAATGCATAATGTAGTTGAGCCCCTATGTCCTAGCAGGTTAACATCCAGTGAAGGGTAAAAAAAATAATAAGATGTAAAAAAGCAGGAAAACATCCTGGAGTAAGAAAAAAAAAATGTCAATAGAAACAGACTCACAGGGGTGCCTGGGTGGCTCAGTCAGTTGAGTGGCTGCCTTCGGCTCGGGTCATGATCCCGGGGTCTTGGGATCGAGCCCCACATTGGGCTCCCTGCTCAGTGGGAAGCCTGCTTCTCCCTCTCCCACTCCCCCTGCTTGTACTCTCTCTCTCTGTCAAATAAGTAAATAAAGTCTTAAAAAAAAAAAAAGACCCACAGATGAGCCATATGTTGGAATAATTATAAATAATTATTGTAAGTAGCTCAGGACTTTGTGAAAAATATAAACATATTAGAAGATAGGACAATTTCACTCACTGGAGATTTCAAAAAAATTGAAATTATAAACAGAAGAATATCTCAAATGCTTAATTCCTGGATAAACCAGGGGAAAAACATCAGTGAAGCTGAAGATGGGGTCAACAGAAATCATCCAAACTGAAGGAGAGAAAAAAGGATTAAAAAAAAAAAAAAGCTTCAGTGACCTATGAAACAAAATCAAGAGATCTGGGGGCGCCTGGGTGGCTCAGTCAGTTAAGCATCTGTTTTCGGCTCAGGTCATGATCTTAGGGGTCTGGGATCCAGCCCCAGTTCAGGCTCCCTGCTCAGCAGGGAGTCTGCTTCTCCCTTGGCCTCCCCCACCCCACCCTGCTGGTGTGTGCACATGCATGCTCGCTACCTCAAATAAACAAATCTTATTTAAAAAATGAAGAGGTCTGCTAAACATGTAATTTGATCCCCAGAAAAGAGAAAATAGGTTAGAAAAATTTGTGGAAATATAATGCCTAAAAATTTTCCAAAACTAATGAAAGATATCAATCTTCAGATCCAAAAAGTTCTGAAAACGCCAAGCAGAATATATACAAAAAAAAAAAAAAACTGCATGTAAGCCCATCATAGTCAAATTGCTGAAAACCAAAGATAGTGAGAAAATCTTAAAAGCAGCTGAATAGAAAAGACATGGAGGGAACAATGATGAAAATGGTTGATTTCTCATCAGAAACAATGGAAGCTAGAAAACAGTGGAATGTGTTTTTGAAGTGTTGAAAGACAAAAACACTTCACATTTCTTTAGCTGGCCTTCCCTGACCCACTGGTTTAGATTAATCATCCCTCCTGTGTGCTCTTGTAGAATACTCTGCTCCCCTATCACAGCACTTTCTTAATTATTGGTCTCATCTCATGATTATAATCTCCATATGGACACAGACTAGTTTATCCTATGTTTAATATTGTGCCCTTAACCCTTGGCAGAGTAAGTTGCTCATATTAAGTGCTCAATACTATTCTCTTAAGTGAATAAAAAAGGCTGTATTTAATTTATAAAATTAACTTATAAAATTGGCCTGCACCAATAAAATATGAAATAAGCTAAAATTATTTAGGAATATTACATGTATACTTCACATAAACTAAACCTAAAAGGTAAAAAATAGTAACTATTTCTTATGGTTTATTAATGTGTATGTGATTTTCAGTGACCATGAAGATAACCTATTTAGGAGCTTACAAAAAGCAACAATTTGGATTAAGGATACATTCAAGGTAAATTTTCCTGTGAATATAGTAAAAGATAAAGGCTAAGTTATCACATGTATGACTTAGATACAACTTCATTAGAGCTGTTCTACTTAGAAAGACTTGGAAATATCTTCAGTGATGTTGTTTCCCAGAAATAAAACCTATCACTAACAATAGCAGAAATAGAAATATAATAAAAAAGGCAAGAAAGATACAGAAAGACAAGGGAACAAATTTTAAGATAGCCTTACAGCAATAAGTTGGAGTTGCAGGCCACATCAGTTCAATTGGCCTAGATCGGAGGCCCCTGCTGTCAGTGTAAATTCCAATGCTCTTAAAACATAACAGATACTCAATACTGGAGATCTCAACTGCACAGAGAGCATCCACTGGTTGATGAGCAATAAACGATAGTGTAGGATCATGTGAGTGGAGCATCCTGTATGGAATTCCTTCTCTTCTCAAAGGGTATCTCAGGAATCCTGACTGGAATCCTACACAAAGCTGTTCACTGAAGATGGCCATCCACTGGACATTGGTTGGGATTTGGAGCTCTTTAAATTTTCTGTGAGAAATTTTCTTGCTCTGAAACAGCTCATAACAAAAGACTTGGCTTTTCCTAGCTACACAGAGGCATGTATGGGCCCCTTGGCACACTGTTCCAGAAGTCAATGTCTGACACCCTTTTGTTTCTGCCAGCTTGTGAATATCAGTCTTCCGTCCATCCAAAGCTGACATGGGGAAGAGCTGCACATGGTGACTTCTCCCAGAGATCACTGCAACCATCTGGCCATGGGGAATGAGCTCAATCTGATGAATCTTCTTCATGTCACCAACCCGAATAATTTCTACACAAATAAACATAGTTATAAGTCATTTTCAAATTTAAAATCTCTATTTATTTTGAATGTTCTCTTCAATTTTATGCAAAAGCAATTGAAAGGGGTCAATAAAAATGATCTCATAAATCTTCTTAATGTTATTAATGTGAATAAATTCTTTACAAATGGCAAGTCACATTTAAATTAGCAATGTCTTCTTATTTAAAAAAAAAAAATTTAACGAGGTATAATTGAGGTATACCATTATATTAATTTCAGGTATACAACAGAATGATTCAATATTTGTATATACTGCAAAATGATCACCACAATAAGCTAATTAACATCCAGTACCATACATAGTTAACAAAATTTTTGTTCTTATGATGACAATTTCTAAGATCTACTCTCTGAGCAACTTTCAAATATACAATACAGTATTATTAACTATAGTCACCATGTTTGTTATACATCATACCTCCACAACTTATTTATTTTATAACTGGCAACTTGTACCTTTTGACTCCATTCATCCATTTTGCACCCTCCCTTCCCCACCTCTAGCAACCACCAATGTGTTGTTATCTATGAGCCTGTTGTGTGTGTGTGTGTGTGTGTGTGGTTTTTTTGCTTGTTTAGATTCCACATAAAAGAGCCATCATACAATATTTGTCTTTGTCAAATTTATTCACTTAGCATAATGCCCTAAGGTCCATTCATGTTGTCACAGATGGAAAGATGTTCTTTTTATGGCTGAATAATACTCCATTGTATAGAATACCATATTTTTTATCCATCCATCCATTGATGGACACATAGGTTTCACATCTTGATTATTACAAATAATTCTGCAGTGAACATGGGGTTGCAGATATCTTTTCTAGTGAGTGTTTTTGTTTTCTTTGGATAAATCACCAGAACTAGAATTGCTAAGTCATATAGTAATTCTATTTTTAATTATTTGAGGAACTTCCATACTGTTTTCCATAGCAGCTGAACCAAATTACATCCGCAGCAATAGTATATAAGAGTTCTCTTTTTTCCACATCCTTGCCAACACTTGTTATTCCTTATCTTTCTGATTGTAGTTTTGATTTGTATTTTCCTCAAGATTCAGGATGTTAAGCACATTTTCATGCCCCTGTTGGCCATCTGTGTGTCTTGTTTGGGGAAAAAAAAAATGTCTATTCAAATCCTCTGGCCATTTTTAAAGCAGATTGGAGATTTTTTTGCTAGTGAGTTGTATCATTTCTTTATATATTTTAGATATATACCCTTATCAGGTACAATTTTGCAAATGTTTCCTCACATTCAATAAATTGCCTTTTCATTTTCTTGAAAATGAAGCCATTTGAAAAATGGTTTCCTTTACTGTAAGAAGAATGTTTTCTTATTTTTAAATTCTCTCCCAGTTATTACTCCAGTGGATCTAAGTCAGGTTCTAATAAAATCACAGACATAATCTCAGGGTAGATTTGAGAGGGATAGAAAAGGATAGGAAGGAAAGGATAAGAGATCAAAAATCATATAGGTTCAAAAAAAGTAATTATTCCAGAAATAATATAATTGCCTTAATATTAACATAATAAAGCATAATAAACAAGTAAATTGTTACTTATTTATTTACTTATCTTAGTCAATAAATTAGCTTAATAAATTTAAGCCCCGAGATTCTGGGCAGCAGGCCAAACACCATTCAATGTCCAACAAATGGAAACATACGGCTTTATTTTTTTAAGATTTTATTTATTTATTTATTTGACAGAGAGAGAGAGAGCAGGAGAGGAAACAAGCAGGGGGAGGGGCAGAGGGAGAAGCAGACTCCCCGCGGAGCAGGGAGCCTGATGCGGGACTTGATCCCAGGACCCTGAAATCATGACCTGAGCTGAAGGCAGATGCTTAATGGACTGAGCCACCCAGGTGCCCACATACTACCTTTTTAGGGGAAAAAAAAAGTGTCCTTTTTTCCTGGCACTACATTGAATCCTTTATTACACAGGTATGTGTTGAGTGGTCCCTATGTGCCAGGCACTGTTTAAGTGCATGGAGTGCAGTGCAAACAAAAAGAGACCAGTTCCTGTTCTCTTGCTGGACACCTGCTGGACCTTTCATGGGCCTCCTCAGCAGGACTGAGTCACCTACACAGCACAGGAGGCCTTCGATGCAGAACACAGTTAATGACTTCAAATGTGGGTTCTCCTTTAGCTAAGCCATCATACAGGTGCCAGACATTCAAGAGGACAGCGGTATAGAATAGCTCTGTTTGACTTCATCTAGTCCTCCATTTCTCCTTCAAACAACCGTGAGCACCCAGACAAAAACAAAGAACTCTGCTATCTTCTCCAGGACATGCCCAATTGTATGTTATTACTCCCTGTGGTACCGATGTAATGGTGTGGGGAGGGGGTAACAAGCAGAACTGTGTGTTTTTTTTCAGGTGCCAATTTGAAGACAGTAAACTGAGTTCTTACAGTAGACTTATTATATAAAATCACCTGTGAAGATATTTAGACTCTAGGGAATTATGGATCTCCAGATATTAGAAAAGTCATCATTTGACTTGAAAACATATCAAACCAGATCTGGAAGATTTACAGAATAAAAGAGAACAAATCTGTTATTGTTATTTTTAGCGTTATAGCAGAACAGTAGACTCTCCTTACCATCTATGGTAACGTGCACAACAAATAATCCTTCTTCATTTCCCAGAGCAATTCTTTTGTGATCTATATTTGACACATAAATATAAACGTCAAGGATTTTTTTTGGGGGGGTGAACATTAAGTAAAGCTACTAAAATAAACTGGACAAATTTATCAATATGGAAAAAGTTTAAAGTCAAATTAGATACATATTTAGCATATATAAACAGGAAACAATTTGCACTATTTTTCTTTCAGATTATAGAAGTAAAAATAAAACATGACTTTTCTCAACAGAAAGATCATTATCTTTATGAATACTTGAAAAGAAGATAACATTTAAGTAATGGTATATTTTTTAATTTGCTATCAGTAAGTAACTGTCTCGTGAATGCAAAAAATTGTATCATTTAATTTGTCAGTGCTCCTGGCCTGAACTGTAACAGCATCGGGTGTGTGTAAGAACACACTGAGAACTAAAACTCAGAGTGCAAGGAGAGCATTTATTGAGTGAATGCCTTGAATACAAAGCACAGAACCTTCCCTATATTAGCTCACTTAACCCTCTTCATAACTGGAAAGCAGGAACTATCTGTACTCAATGCATAAGCACGTAACAGGTTCCACGCTACACAGCAGTAAATAGCAAAGTGGCTCTAAGGCAAAAGAAATGATGTTTGGGAAATAAAAATATTCTTGTTTATTGAATATTGATCTTAGCACTCATTCATTTGCTCATTATTTTTCATTTATGTATTGAGCTCTGGGCATTGGGAACACAGATACGAAAGATAGTCTCTGCCGCCAAGGTAGGTAGTTCACAATTACTGCACAGGGTCACACTGCTGGTGCGTTGGAGCCAGATGGGTTTGGGAACTCAGAATTACTCAGACTCAAGAAAGGTATTACTGTATATTAAAGAGACAGCATTTTGCACAGGGCCTGGGGAACCATCATAGAATCAAGTATATTAATATTTTTGCTGAGTAGTAATGGGCAGGTGGGCTGTGGGGAAGACCCCTCAGTTAGGTTTGGCTGACACATGAGTTGTGAATAAAGTTATGGTTTTCAGATCTTGATCTGGAGATTGGGGTGAGGCATACGAACCTAGGGCATAAATGTTGTAAATCCATACCTATGATTGCAGCTGTCTGGGTGGTTTTGATCAGGGGCAGACTGCTATCATAAGCCTCTTTCAGCACGTAGACTGAGCGGTCTCTGGAGTGACTTTTTCTCAGCATCTTGTGCAAGTCACTCAGCACTCCCACCCACTCACACTTGTCATCCTCACTGTCTGCTAGGATTGGTACTGAGTACTGATTGCTAGGCGCCGAGAGCTGAGAAGCCGTGACCTGCAATGATTTAAGGAATATCTCAGTTATAAGAAAGCAGAACTCTTTATGCCAACCTGTTTAGCATTTTTCATCAAAATCACCATTGGTAGATGACACTTCTAATACTATTACCCTCTCCTTGGTTAGTAGAATAAATGATGTGAGAGCGTCAGAACCCAGGCCAAAAGAAAAATGTCAGAATCACTTCTATTTTGATCCTTATAAAAATACTGGGTACTCTGTCTAAATAGTATTGAACTTCATTGAAGAAAATAGTTACCATTTATTGAGGACTCTGTACCAGGAACTGCTCTAAGAAATGTACATGTGTTAATTGATTTAATCCCCATGGAAAACTCAGCAGGTAGATACCACTATTCTGTCCATTTTACAGGTGAGAAGACAAGCACAGTGGGAAAAATTGCTAGCAGTATGATGCCAGAACCCCCACTCTGAGCCTCTCTGTTTCTTCAATTCTAGACACAGCTTTATACCTTTTGATAAGTGTCTTAATTGCAATCAGGCAATGTGTCTTAATTGCAGTCATCATAATCAATTTTGATATTATGCAACATTCAGGGGTCCTTTGTTATTAAGTCACAAATACTTAGAAGTAATTATGCTTTCCTGGCTGCTACGTGCCTATAACTTACATCATTACTAGTGAAGGCAAATAAAATTTAAATTTAAAAATAGATTCTTAGCCTAGCAGCACTCTAAATTTTATGTAAAACTTTTTTTGTAAACATCAATTAAGCAGCAGTAGCATAATAAATTCCTGCTTCCTAAGTCAGTGCCAATGGCCAGGTCTTTGTAGGGTTTCTTGGTGGTTGGGTAGGGTCTACATAGATTTCTATCCCTGGACTAAGGAACTAGAAGTACCTTTGTGCAGCCTGTGTTAAATACAAGAGTCATGGGTTGACTGTAACCACCTGGGTCACAAAGGGACTGTAGTCCTTTGCTTTCTCTGTCACTTTATAGATAAAGAATCACTTCCAAAATCACTTTAATTTTTTAAATGAATTTTAAAGAGCGGAGTGTTTATTTTTTCAGAGAATGCAGGGGTGCCTGGGTGGCACGACCGGTTGAGTGTCTGACTCTTGGTTTCGGCTCAGGTCACAATCTCAGGGTTGTGAGATCAAGCCCTGAGTCAGGCTCCATGCTCAGCACAGAGTCTGTGTTTCTCTCTCCCTCTCCCTCTGCCCCACCCCCCTCCGTGCGTGCACTTTCTCTCTTCCTTTAAAACAAATAAATCTTTTTTAAAAAAAAAAAGAGATTGCAAAAGTACATTCTTCCTTGATTTTTTATTTTGTAATCTTGGTTTGAATTTGAATTGACTTCAAAAGGTTGCCTCAAAGGAAACAGTTTTACAAAGTGCTTCTAGTTTCAAAAGCTGCACACTCATGCTACCACAGGTCCATGGTGAACCATTGGTCATGATGACCTTGAAGGAGGTCATCTCTCTTTCTCCATCACTGTTTTTCCCGTCTTCGTTCATACTCCCAATACCACTCTGCTTTGTAAGCTTCTGTTTTCAGCTATAGACTGACATCTGTCCTATTAACTTACAGTGTAGAATGAATGGACCTCCTCAGGAACATCTGCATTTTAAGGCTTAGATTTAACTGAAGGATGAAAAGACTGTGGCTCATGTAAAAAGCTCTTTACATTATCCCCAACTAGGAATAGGGGAATAGATTTATTGTCGCAATTGGGAGGTAGGAAGGGGGGACATGATCCCCCAGCACTTCTGAAATCTCAACCTTCGATGACCTTCAGCAGCACAAAGTGCTTTGACCCTCTGTAGACAGCCAAGAAAGGGATGAAACAAAATGTACCATCCAGAGATCCAGTGGCAGCATGCATGCTTACTTTAAACATACGGGGCATTTCCTTTCTCCTTGCAGGAATAAAACCAGAGGGCCAGACAGAACTGACAGAAAATGCTCCATCCCTGGAGGAAAAGCAAGACACTGAAAGTGAGTAGAATCACCTGAAAGTGAGTAAAACAATATATAAACATAATCATCAATTTTAATTTCATTGATTTTTTACGTTCTTTTCTATAGTAACTGATATTAATCAAAATATTGTATCAGCAGTGCTTGGCCAGCAGCATATTAGAAAACCCAAGTAGGGGCACCTGGGTGGCTCAGATGGTTGAGTGCCGACTTTTGGTTTGGTTTAGCTTGTGATCTCAGGGTTGTGGGATCAAGCCCCACAGCAGGCTCCCACTCTCCTCTCCCTCTTTCTCCCACTCACGCACTGTCATTCTCTCTCTCTCTCAAATAAATAGATCTTAAAAAAAAAAAAAAAGAAAGAAAGAAAGAAACGCCAGTAAACTCTAGGCTGACCCCAATTCAGACAGTCCTCATGGACTGGAATAGGAGCACCTGACTGACTCCAAAGCCACTGCCTAGAATAGGGGACTTGTGCCCTCAGATCAGCTGCTTTGATAGATTTTTTTATACTAAGGTATACCTGACATACAACTGCGCATATTTATAAAGTGGACGATTAGAAAAGTTCTGATTTATGTATACACCCATGAAGCCATCACCACAAAATGTACATGATGAACATGTCCATCACCCGAAAAAGTTTCCTGGGACTGCTTTGGAATCCCTCCCCTTCCCCAATCAACCACTGATCTGCTTCCTGCCACTTTAGTTTGAATTTTCTAGCATCTTATATAAATGAAGACATACAATATGTATTTTTTCTGTCTGGCTGCTTTTTCGCAGCATAGTTATCTTGAGATTCATCCATGTAGTTGCACAGATGAATATTTAATTTCCTCTTATTAGTTTGCAATATTCCATTGTATGGATATGCCACAACGTATCCCTTCACCCAATAATGGATATTTGGGTTATTTCAAGTTTGGAGCTATTTTAAATAAAGCTGCTATGGCTATTCATGTGTATCTTTCATGGACATATGATTTCTCTTGGGGAAATACCTGGGAGTATTTCCAGGTATTCCAGTCTCTCCAGAGAGACAGGATGATATAGTAGATGTGCATTTAACTTTTCAAGGAACTTCCAAACTCTTTTCCAAAGTGATTCCTTGATTTACAAAGCAGTGTAAGAATGTTCTAGGTCCTCACATCCTCCCAACACTGGAAACGGTCAGTCTTTTCAATTTTAGCCTTTCTTATGGATGTGCCATCACATGGTTGTTCTATTTGAATTTACCTAATAATTAATGATGTTGAGCATCTGTTCATGTGCTTACTGGCTATATGTGTTCTTCTTTGTTGAAGTATCTTTTCAAATTTTTGCCCATTTTTTGAAAATTGAGCTATTTATTCTCTTATTATTGAGTTTTAAGAATTCTTTCTACATTTTGGATATAAGTCCTTGTCAGGAGTTCAATTTCCCCCACTCTGCAGCTTGTTACTTCTCTTAACAGTGGACTTCAAGGAGCTGAAGTTTTAAATTTTGATATAGTCCAATTTATCAATTTTTTTTTCTTGTACGTATTGTGCTTTGGTGTTATATCTAAAAATTCTTTGTTTATCCATGGTCAGAAAGGTTTTCTCCTGTGTCTACTTCTGGGTACTTTATAGTTTTAGGTTTTACATTTGGTTCTATGATCTATTTTGAGTTAATTTTTGTATATGGTAAAAAGTATGGATCAGAGTTTATTTATTTATTTTTTTGCATACAAATATCTAAAATTCCAGTACCATTTGTTGGTAGCCTTTACAACTTGTAGAAAATATTGTATACAGTTGACCCTTGAACAATGTGGGGGTTAGGGGCATTGACCATCCCCGTGCAGTCAGAAATCCATGTATAACTTTTAACTCCCCAAAAACTTAATTGCTAGTCGCCTACTGTTGATTGGAAGTCTTACTGATGACATAAACAAGTAGATTAACACATATTCTGTATTTTATATATGTTATATACTATATTCTTAAAATAAGCTAGAGAAAAGAAAATGTTCTTAAAATCATAAGGAAAAGCAAATACATTTACAGTACAGTATGATGTACTGTGTTTATCAAAAAAAAATTTGCATGTAACTGGGCTTGTGCAGTTCAAACCAGTGTGGTTCCGGGGTCAACTGTCTAACTAATAGAATAGAAAATCCAGAAAGATATACACAAATCTGTTATGTATATACGTAAATATATTTTGTATATTTGCAAATATATTTTGTATGTATGTTATAAATGTTTTATATATGTATGTATTTGTGTATGTATTTCTGGATTTGTTCTTTTTTTCAAAGTTGTTTTGTCTCTTCTACCTCTTTGTATTTCCCTATGAATTTTAAAATTTGTCAATTTCTACAAAAAATGAAAAAGCCTGCTGGGATTTTGATTAAGATTGTGTTGAAAGTATAGATCAATTTTGGGAACAGTCATATTTTTAAAATATTGACTTTTCCAATGCATGAACAGGGTAGTTTCCATGCATTGACTTTTCCAATGCATGAACACTCTCCATTTATTTAGGTCTTAATTTTTTAATCAGTATGTTATAGTTTCAGTGTACAAGTCTTGCACATCTTTTGTCAGACTGATTCCTAACTTCGAATATGTTTTGATGCTATTGGAAATGGTATTGCTTATTTAATTTCAATATCTGATTACTTGTTAGTGTAAAGAAGTGCAGTCCATTTTTATATATTGATCATGTATCCTGCAAGCTGGCTAAATTCATATATTAGTTCTAATAGCTTTTTTATAGATGGCTTTGGATTTTCTTCATAGATGTTCATTTTGTCTATGAATAACTTTGCTTCCTTTTTTCCAACCTGGATGTATTTTATTTCTTTTTCTTCCCTGGCTAGGATTCCAGTACAATGTTAAATAAATCAGGGTGGTAAGAGTAAACATCCTTTTTTTGCTTCTGATCTTAGACAGAAAACATTGAGTCTTTTGCCACTAATTTATGATGTTAACAAGATTTTCATAGATGCCCTTATCAGGATGAGGGAGCTCCCTTCTAAGAGTTCATCAAGAATAAATGTGATTTTGTCAAATGCATTTACTGTATCTTTTGACATGATCTTTTTTCATATGTTAACGTAGTAAATTGATTTTGGAATGTTAATCCAATCTTCCTCAGATATACCCATACTTGTTCATGATGCAATATAATTTTTACATAATATTGGATTCAAGTTACTAACATTTTGTAAAGGCTTTTTGCAACTAAGTTCACAAAGAATATAGGTTTGCGCTTTTTAAAATATTTTATCCTATTTTATTTCATCATGATAAGTGTACTCTTGAATCCCTATCCCCTATTTCCCCCATCCTCCCACCCACCTCCCCTCTGGTAACCATCAGTTTGTTCTCTATAGTTAGGGTCTTCTTCTTGATTTCTCTCCCTCTCTCTTTTCCTTTGCTCATTTGTTTTGTTTCTTAAATTCCACATATAAGTGAGATCATATGGATTTGTCTTTCTCTGACTGACTTATTTTGCTTCACATTATACTCTCTAGCTCTATCCATGTTGTTGCAAATGGCAAGATTTCATTCTTTTTTATAGCTGAATAGTATTCCCGTGTGTGTGTGTGTGTGTGTATGTGTGGGTACCACATCTTCTTTATCCATTCATCTGTTGATAGATACTTGGGCCGCTTTCATAGTTGGGCTATTGTAAATAATGTGGCAATAAACATAGCGTGCATGTATCCCTTTGAATAAGTGTTTTTGGGTAAATACCCAGTAGTGCAGTTACTGGATTGCAGGGTAGTTCTATTTTTAACTTTTTGAGAAACCTTCATACTCTTTTCCACAGTGACTGTACCAGTTTGCATTCCTACCACCAATGTAAGATGGTTCCTTTTTCTCCACATCCTTGCCAACACTTGTGGTTTCTTGTGTTTTTTATTTTAGCCATTCTGACAGGTGTGAGGTGATATCTCATTGTAGTTTTGATTTGCATTTCCCTGATGATGAGTGATGTTGAGCATCTTTTCATGTGTCTGTTTGCCATCTGGATGTCCTCTTTGGAGAAATGTCTATTCATGTCTTCTGCCCATTTCTAAATTGGATTATTTGATTTTGGGGTATTGAATTGTATCAGTTCTTTATATATTTTGGATACTAACCCTTTATGAGATGTGCCATTTGCAAATATCTTCTACTCAGTAGATTGCCTTTTAGTTTTGTTGATAGTTGCTTTTGCCGTGCAGAAACTTTTTTTTTTTTATGTAGTCCCAACTGTTTATTTTTGCTTTTATTTACCTTGCCTCAGGAGACATATCTAAAAAAGGGTTACTTCAGCTAATGTCAGAGAAATTATTGCCTATGCTCTCTTCAAGGATTTTTATGGCTTCAGGTCTCACATTGAGGTCTTTAATCCATTTTGAGTCTATTTTTGCAGGTAGTGAAAGATAGCGGCCCAGTTTCATTCTTTTGCATGTGGCTATCCAGTTTTCCCAACACCATTTGTTGAAGAGAGTCTTTTTCCTGTTGTATATTCCTTCCTCCCTTGTCAAAGTTTAATTGGCCATATAATTATGGGTTTATTTCTGGGTTTTCTGTTCTATTCTGTTGATCTATGTGCCTATTTTTATGCCAGTACCATACTGTTTTAATTACTACTGTGTTCTAATAGAACTTGAAATCTGGAATTGTGATATTTCCAACTTTTTCTTTTTCAAGATTGCTTTGGCTATTCGAGGCCTTTTGTGGTTCCATACAAATTGTAGGACTGTTTGTTCTAGTTCTGTGAAAAATGCTATTGACATTTTGATAGGGATTGCATTCAGCCTGTAGATTGCTTTGGGTAGTATAGGCATTTTAACAATATTTGTTCTTCAATCCAAAAGCATGGAATATCCTTCCATTTCTTTGCATTGCCTTGAATTTCTTTCATCAGTGTTTTCTAAGGGTACAGGTCTTTTACTTCTTTGGATAAGTTCATTCCCAGATATTTTCTTGTCTTTGGTGCAGTTGTTAATGGGATTATTTTTTTAAATTTCACTTTCTACTGCTTAATTATTAGTGTATAGGAATGCAACAGATTTCTGTACATTGATTTTGTATCCTGTGACTTTACCAAATTCATTTATCAACTCTACCAGTTTTTTGGTGGAGTCTTTAGGGCTTTCTATACATAACATCATGTCTTGTGCAAATAGCAAGAGTTTCACTTCTTCTTTTCCAATTTGGATGCCTTTTATTTCTCTATGTTGTCTGATTGCTTCCTGACCTTAGGGCAGAAGCTCTCAGTTTTTCACCATTGAGTCTGATGTTGGTTGTGGTTTTTCCAAATAAGGCCTTTATTATATTGAGCTATATTCCCTCTAAACCTATTTTGCAGAGCGTTTTTTATCATGAATGGAAATTGTACTTTGTCAAATGCTTTTTCCGTATCTATTGAAATGATCACATGGTTTTTACCCTTTCTGTTAGTGATGTGACATATGTTGTTTTGTGAATATTGAACCACCATTGTGTCCCAAAAATAAATCCTACTTGACGTGTGCTGTATGACTTTTTTAATGTATTATTGGATTGGATTTGCTAATATTTTGTTGAAGAATTTTGCATCTATATTCATGAGAGATATTGGCCTGTAATTCTTTTTTTTTTTTTTTTTGGTGTCTTTATCTGGTTTTGTTATCACAGTGATACTGGCCTCATAGAGGAATTTGGAAGTTTTCCTTCCTCTTGTATTTTTTGGAATAGTTTGAGAAGAAAGGTTTGTAGTTTTCATGTAATGTCTTTGTCTGGCTTTGGTATCAAGGTAGCGCAGGTTCCATAAAATGAGTTAGGAACCTACTCCTCAATTTCCTGGAAAATTTTATGTAGAATTGGTATTGTGTGTTCCTTAGACATTCAATTAAAAAAAAAATACCTCAGTGAAACTATTTGGACTTGGAATTTTCTATAATGTTTAATTAAAATTGAATTACTTAAAGATACAGAGTTACTCAGTTATCTTGAGGTTTCCAGTCTGGCTGGTTGGAACAGGCACTCTTCTCTCTAATCCTTCAGGTGGTTCTTTCACTAGCGTCTGGTAGTTTCCTCACACACATGTGCTGATCAGTAATTTGCTGACTCCTTGAATGAGATCTTCTGTAGATCCCTGGAGATTTCTCTGTCTCTCCCTCTCAGCTCCATGTCTTCAACTCTAGGAGTCTACCTGGCTCTGCCTGGAATTCCTCTTCCTGTGTTATGTCCTAGAAACTCTCACAAGGCAGTAACTTGAGGCAAATGTAGAGATCACCTCATTTGTTTCCACTTTTTAGGAGTCACTGCCTTTTATTATCTGATGTGCAGCACCTTAAATCAGTTTCTTGGTTGTTTCAGAGGGAAGGTTAAATATGGTCCCTGTAACAGGGGACTCCATTTTTTTTTTTTTTAATTCTTTTTAGTAATCTCTACACCCAATATGGGGCTCAAACTCACAACCCTGAGATGGAGTCACATGCTCTTCTGACTGGGCCAGTCCCACACCCTGAGTCCCTGTTACTCCATTTTGGTTGAAAGTAGAAGTCTGTTTGATCTGGCTCACTTGATGATTTTCTGGTGCTTCAACATCTAAAATTAACTTATATCTTTCCCCCAGTATGATCATTCTCCGTTGTAACTTTACTGCTGTTACTCTTTCTTATTCTTCATGACTTAAAACCTCGGTACCATCTATTATTGTTACTCTTTTCTTCATTTTCCTTTCTCTGTGAGATCACCTTAGTAGTATTTCTTGTACCCATCTCTTCTTTTGTAATTCCTGGAGCCATCACATTAGCGCAGACACTCATTCGGTCTGAAGAATGGACGATTGCAAGCTGGACTTGACTCCAGCACTGCTTTCATTTCCCATCCCCAACACCAAACACTCTCTCGCATAAAAAATAAATCTACTGCCAGACTAATCTTTCAAAGTCACCTTCAAGATAATCTGGTTTCCTGTGCCAGTTATTCAAGGTACTATCAAATTTCTGACAAGGGTGACATTAACTAGTATGAAGAATATAGAACAGAGTTTTTGAGTAAGGAATCAAAATAAGACAGGATGAATATGAAGACCCAAATAATCTGTGATAGAACATTCAGGCAGAGCATGTCATCATGGTGCAGGTGATACCTGGAGCCACAGGAAATGATGGGATCACCTTGGGTGTGTGCAGAGGGGGAAGAGTAAAAGGCCAAGGAGAGATACCCAGATACACTAAGAGGAATGTGCAAAGGGACTTAAGAGATTCAGAAGGGGGGGGAGAACATATTATTGCATTTCTTTCAATAAGATACACTTGCTACAAGTTCACTGATTCAATAATTACTTAATAATAAACAAAGAGACATCTGCAAAAATGGCAGAGTAAAGATCTCTGAAGATTCTCCCCTTCATAAAAAAAAAGAGGGAAAAAACTGGTAAAATGAATCAAAATCAACTTTTTCAGAACTCTATAACCAAAGTTTGTGGCAATCTGAGGAGGATTTATTCAAGAAAAACAGCTAAATCTTGGTGGGAATCCTGAGCTTTGTGGTGATTTAACTTGCCCTAGTTGCATGCTCCATTTTCCAGCTCCTCAGTAGCCTTGAAAAATGGCAGCCTATTTACAGTGCATCCTAGAAGCCAGTGGATACTGGGGGGAGCAGAAAAGAGGAGGAGGTATTAGAAAGAAACTGGTATATTTGATTTAACTCAGAGCTCTCCAAGTTTGAAAAATCTATCCCCAAGGGGCTCTAACAGAAAACAACTACCAGGAAGCATCTTAACTACACAGCTGCCTAGGCAGTGTTTAACAACTGGGGCAAAAAAAAGAGATTAATCAAAAATCTTAAAAGATAAGATAGGAAGGGGGATGTCCATAGGGTCTTTGAAAAGCTCTGGCATATTGCTAGGAATCTAGATGTCGATGCACATGTATAGGACTATGAACATTCCTGGGGCTGTACTATACTTGGGAAAGACCTGAGAAGGCCATAAGTTCTCACTTCTTGCTGACTTGGATGTGTAGATTAATGTTTTCCATCAAATTTGGGAAGTTTTCAGCCATTATTTCTTTCATTATTCTTAAGGACTTGCACAAGTAGAAAGTAAAGGCTAGGACAATGTTATCAACCGCCTGGCTGAGTACTGAAGGAGTGCCCCAATTTGCACACAAAGCCCTTCAGCAAAGACTGGGAGATATAATGGATCCAGATGCTTAAAAAAATCTCTGCACAGTCATTAGCTGACCATTAAGCTAACAAAGTAGCAACTTCAGTGACCACACATGACAAAGAATAAAGACTTTACAGATTAGTTCAGAAAAGTCACCAAAGAAACAAAAAACAATTACAAGTAACAACAACAACAAATTCTGGAGAGGAGGTGGAATTTAATTACCAGAGTTGCCAATTTCATTAATTGAAATATCCAATTTTTAAGAAAAATTTATAAGACATGCAAAGAAACACAAAAGTATGACCAATACACAGGAAAAATGCAGGCAGTAGAAACTGTCCCCCAGGAAACCCATATGTTGAATTTATTAGACAAAGATTTAAATCAGCTATTTTAAATATGTTTGAAGACCTAAAGGAAGCCATGGCTAAAGAACTAAAGAAAATTATAAGAGTGATGTCTTGCCAAATAGAAAATATCAATAAGGAATCCAAAATTGTAAAAAAAGAACCAAATAGAAATTCTGAAGTTGAAGAGTAAAATAACTGAAGTGAAAAATTCACTAGTGGGGCTCAAAAACAGATTTGAGTAAGCAGAAGACAAAATCACTGAGCTTGAAGATAGGTCAGTAAATATTATCCAATCTAAGAAAAAGAATGAAGAAAAATGAACAGAGCCTCAGAGACCTGCAGGACATCATAAATAATACTAAGATACACATCATGGGAATCCCAAAGTAAGAGAAGAGACGAAGGGGGACAAAAGGAGTAATTGGATGAAGACCTCAACTCAATAACCTAACTTTCCACCTTAGTAAACTAGAAAAAAGAGCAAATTAAACCCAGAATAAGCAGAAGGAAGGAAATAACAAAGAAAGAGTGGAAATTAATAAAACAGAATATAGAAAAATAAGAGAAAATCAATAAAAGCAAAATTCGATTCTTTAAAAAGATTAACAAAATTGGCAAGCTTTTAGCTAAACCAAGAAAAAAATGAGAGAAGATTCAAATTACTAAAACCGGAAATGAGAGAGGGAACATAACTAACTGACCTTTCAGAAATTAAAAGAAGTATAAGGGAATACTATGAACAATCACATGCCAAAAAAATTAGAAAATATAAAAGAATAGAAAAATTCCGAGGAAACACAAAGTATTAAAGCTAACTCAGGAGGATATAGAAATCTGAATGGATTTATAACAAGTAGAGATTGAGATAGTCATCAGAAAACTTCCCATAAATAAAAGTTCAAGACCAGATGGTTTCATTTGTGAATTCTACCAAACATATTTAATACCAATTCTTCACAAATTCTTCCAAAAAAATAAGAGGGGAAAGAGTACTTTCCAACTCATTCTGAGGCCATTATTACTCTAACACCAAAACCCGGGCAAAAATATCTAATAAAAGAAAACTATAGACCAATATTCTGTATTAATACAGATGGAAAAATCCTCAATAAATTTGCAGCTAATCCAGTCCAGCAGCATGTAAAAAGGATATTCCTATTTTTCTCACAACATAACCAAGTGGGATTTATCCCAGGAATGTAAGGTAGGTTTTATATTTAAAAATCAATCAGTGTAATACACCATAATAAAAGGGAAAAAAACCATATGACTCCCTCAATAGACACAGCAAAAGCATTTGTCAAAATCCAACACCCTTTCCCGATAAAAACACTTAACAAACTAGGAATAGAAGGGAATTTCCTCAACCTAAAAAAGGGCATAAGCCGTAAAAAGTAATGAAATATGGATATAGGCGACATGGAGGAAACTTGAAAACAGTATGCTCAGTGAAGGAAGCCAAAGGCAAGCTTCACATATGATTCCATTTATGTGAAATAACCAGAGTGGGCAAATCCATAGAGACAGAAATAGATTCGTGGTTACCAGGGGCTTTGGGGCAAGGGAAAAGGTAGAATGACTGCTGATGCCTATATGGTTTCTTTTCGGCATGATGAAAATGTTCTAAAATTAGATTGTGGTGATGGTTGTACAACCTTGTGAACATACTAAAAACTGGTGAATTGCACACTTTAAAATGGTGACATTTATGGTGTGTGAATTACATCTCACTATAAAGTGTCAGGTTTTGAGATGCTATTTCTTCTCTTGCCGTACACCCACACCCACACCCACATCCACACACACACAGACTAAGAAGATAACTTTTGGGTAAAAAACTCTTAGAAATATCGCCCTGAATTATAGTCCATACCTTAAGGGTGGTGATGCAAACTTTAGACAAAAATCTTCTATTTTGAAGTTTACATGGCAATGGAGAAAATTAGGAACTTTAACATAAAGTTAAATTTTAATGACAACAGTATTTAAAGAAAATATCAGAAGCCATTTTTATTCCCATTTTTTTTTATTAAAAAAATTCTCTCTTTCAAAGCTTACCTCATGTCAATCACTTGACTCACGACAACGTTGGGTTTTGAGTCTTTTTCTTCATCCATATTATACAGGAAGAGCTTGAAGTCACAAACTATAGCTAGTGCTCTCTGCCATCCTTTCTTCACCCCTGCTTTCTTTGGGATCTTTAGTTTTGATTTTAAAAAAACAACAACAACAAATAAAAACAATCTGAGCTGAAACATCAAATATTATCCAATTATTACATATAAAATTAAAATAATAAATGTGTTATAAATCTGTCACTTCTCTTGTTAAAGCTGTGGAACAGAACTGTGCATAACATAATTAAAATTTTAAAAAACAAGGGAATTCCTTTGAAGACTGAATATCTCTTGTGAAAATAAGATTGACACTTGTCTCTTTGTCTCTGGTAACATTAAATTCAAATTTGGTAACACCATGCCTCAAATTCAACTCAGATTTTAAATATTTCTCAGAAAGGTTATTTTACTTTTAGTCTCAAAATTTGTCATTGCTGACTGGAATTCAAGGTTCCATCATTAGTTTTCAACATTTGTTCATCACAGGGTGAGGTTTGAACAGAAAACTTAAGAGACATTTAAAAATAGCCTATTGGGGACAGCTAAATTTTGTTCTCAAACTAGCTTCTTAGGATGGAACAAATACGTTGATTTGCATATGATTTGTATTGTGTAATCTGTTATAAATATTATATAACTTTTTTTTTACAAATGTGCTCACAGAGTGTGAGGTGATTAATAAACTTATCTAGAGTTCATCTAAACCCCAAATAGTGACACTTACCCAGACATGGCCTTCATAGGCTGTTCCTGTGCCTTTCTGTGCATCTAGACAGAGGGCACCTTTCTTCTGTTGAAAAGGCACTGGACAAGCTCTTAGAACCTTTTCTACACAGGTTGTGTGACATGAGAACCCACATGCTTTTTGAAGGGAATAAAGAGACATGATAGAGGGAAACACAATGGTTTTACTCTCTCACCCCCCACTGCAGTTCTGTCTGCTCTTAGAGAGATCAAAATGCGAAAAACTACATTTTCCAGACTCCTTGCAGCTGAGTTTTGGCCCTGATTGAAGTTCCACTAGTAAGAGGACTTTCTGTGAGACTGCGTTGAGCCAGGCTGGGAGAGGTGCAGGATGCAGACCACCCACTTTACTGCATGGATCCAGCCCGGAGGGGCGTGAGGTCCCAGCTACAGTGGTGGCCTTATTCTGTGGGTGATATTCTGATTCTGCAGACTGCAAGTCGCAGGGCCTTTCCTGATCCTGGCAGAAGTAGCAGGCTCTGGGAGCTGCCCCCGTGGTGGCCGCTTCCCGATTTTGTCATCTTTTTCTGACCCTGGTAGCAGCTGTCCCAGGCTCAGCAGAGACCGAGCCACGCTGGAGGCAGGAGACGCTTCTGAGCACTCAGCTCAGAGCCTGCCCCCTTAGCCCTGGAAGGATATTATACGCACCTAATTCCCCATTTTAAATCCTGTTTTGTTTCATGCACTAGGTTGCGATTATGGTTAAGGTGCCTCCAACCATGGCAGTGCTGAGGGCAGGAGAGTTGTCCCGCTTAGTGCCGTGTCCTGGAGTGAGCACTGGACAGGATTGGCTAAGGGAATCCACGGCACAGAGTCTGTTCCCTAGAAGATTTCCTCATTCCTTGTCCAAGGGCACAGTGATCCACTGTTCGGTATCTCCAAAAGCACATTGCTCCCTTACAATAATGTTTACCGCAATAAATTAAATGAGTCAAATAAAGCAATTACAACTCACCAATAGTGTTCCATTTCCCTGCCACATAAACTAGTGAATTGGGTCCTCATGCTCTACCAGTGCTACAGAGAACAAAATATATCTAAATGCATGTTCTTAATAGATATGGCCCTGCCTGCAGGCTACACAACAGGACCTCCGGGGACAGCATTCACAGGCTGAAAAGGCTGGAGTCACACAGTGCCAAGGTCCCCCCAAGCATTCCCAATGGCCATGGGTCCAATCTTTCCAATATGAAACAGATCCAGAGAGATTTTTAGCAAAGGGATCGCTTTCCCTGCCATGCTTCTGCAATTCAGAGAACAAAATTTTTGCTTAGTAACGTATTGCAAAATTCATATGTTGACATCATATCCCCCAGTGTGGTGGTATTCGGAGGTGGGACCTGTGGGAGGCGCTGAGGACCTGAGGGTGGAACCCTCATGAATGGGCTGAATGCTCTTACGAAAGAGGCCCCAGAAAGTTCCCTGGCCCCTTAGCCCTGTGAGGGTACAAGCAGAAGTCAGCAGTCTGCCCCCCTGAAGGGAGCTCTCGCCAGAACCAGACCACACTGGCCCCCTCATCTCAGACTTCTGGCCCGTGAGCCATTCATTCCTGTGTTTATGGGCCACCCAGGGTGTGTGCTTTGTCGGCAGCCCCTGCGGATGAGGGCACGTGAGTATAAAGATGCCGGCCCTGGCCCCCCACACCTCCCTTCCCCAGCTCTTACCGTCACAGGCACAGCCTTGTCTTATCAAACCCACCATCAGAGACGTGCACTGGTGACATTTGGTGGGGACCGTGAAGGACGTGAGGAAAAACCGGTGGCTCTTACTCTACAAGACAGACCAGCCAAGCACTGAGGGTGCAGTAACGTTGAAGAGGTGATTCTGGTCACAAATCCTTGCCCCAGATACCATTTTATGTACAAAGAAAAGCAGCTCCCCCACTTTCTCACCAGAATGGAAGATTCTTGTCCCCTCATTACTTCATAATTAGGAAATGTTGAGCAAGGGATCCCAAAAAAAATTACCGAGAAGAGGAAGAAGAGGAGGAGAATGATTTCATTGGTGATCACATATTCATTAATACTGTTTGGAACCAAATAAATCAAGCCTGGCTTTTATTTGGGCCAATATATCCTGAACCTTGCAAAGATGCTTTCTCGACTGACAGATTCTTCGATTGTTTCCTTATCAGTCGGTGGAGTGAAAATTGCCTTTGTGTATATACTTTAATGAGGAAGGGTAAGCAAAAAATAACATGGTTTTTATACCTTCTTTGGAGGGAAAGAATAATTTCAAAATTTTCTCTCTCTATCAAATCGTGTGTTTCATTTTCTACTGTCAATAAAAAAATAATCATGAATTGGAAGGTCCAGTGAAGCAGGCTATGTCACTCTCTGAGACAGAGGGCACCCAGAAATTTCTAACTGAAACCCCAACAAGGAAACCTGCAAATGCTGTCACAGAATTAGCAACATATCAGTCACCCACCGAAGACTATCCATTTCTTGATCGTGCCTCTTTGTTATCATAAATTAGCAATAAGGAAATCCTAACAAATTCTGGCTTCTCCAAACACTAGTTGGCAAGTTTGCTCTCCTTTATATATCTTTTTCCTCCTTGTAAAGTGGACAAAAGGGCAGAGTCTGCAGGCCCTGCCATGGGCACTGTGTGTGGACCGGGCTCCCTGCACCCTATTCAGGTCTTCAGTTTGCCCCCGTTTGCAGAGCTGCACATCACCCTCCCCTCCCGGGGCACCTGGTGCCTCCAATCCCTGAGTCTTTCTAGGCTTCCAAACGACCGACTGTCTTGTGACTCTTCAGGAGGCCCTCCCCATCACTTGGCATGCGGATTTCTCAGCTCTGCTAACCTCACCCAGGCTTTCATCTTCCAACCTTATGCCGACGTATTTGCCTGTTCTTTTTTCTCCCTTTATTGGCTTTCATTAGAAAGCAAAGATGTATGCCTTTTTTAATATCCTGTGATTAACCACAAGTCCCCAGGGGAAAAAGGGAAGGAAAACAGGAAAGAAGAAAATAAAATACTTTTGATATTCTCATTGAAATTGCCTTATAATACATTAATTTCGACAAAATCCTCATCATGGTTTTTTTTTTTCTTGGTTTTAATATATATTTTTGTTGATCTTGGCATATAAATATCTTCTATTTCTTTTCTAGGTATTCATTATATAACAGAGATAACCGTGTTATTTTATATATTTACCTTATGTTCAGATTACCTTATTAATTTTAGTAGGTTTTTGGTTTTTTTTTTAAACCAGTCTCTTAGGTGTTGTGGGCAAACAATCATACCAATCTTACAAAAGACTTTTATGTTCCAATGTTTATTCCAGTCATTTTATTTTCATTTTTATTGCATTGCTTAGAAACTACTGAATACTAATGGTGATATGGGGTAATTCTATACCATTCCTGGTTTTAATTGAAAAGATTTAGTGTTTCATCATTTATGATAATATTTGCTATCAGGTTTGGGAAAACAGGTTTATTGTATTTATGAATTTTCTCTTTATTGCTATTTGTTACAGCCTCTGGTTACTTATTGCTAATAAAGAGGAATGCTTTGAATATTTTGGTCATTTTAAATTATTTGTTAAATAGGCAGTATGTTGAAAAAAAAATAGGCAGTATATTGATGCAAAAAACAAAGGCTTTCTCTCCTCCAAAATTATAAGACTTTCTAGTACATTTCTAGTACTCACGTGGTTTCAGTTTTACATTTGAATTATGGCTGAATTTAGAATTTATCTGGGAGTAAGTTATGAGATACAGCATATGAATCCCTTGAACAGATTTCAAGGCAAAACTCGGTTAATTAGTTTACCATCATCTATAATTTCTAAATGAGACCTGACAGACACAACAAAGCCCATTTAATAGAAAAGACATTCCCCTGAAATTGTCACTAAATGTTTTATCCCTGTGTTGGCTGTATTCAAACCTTAAGAAGATTTTTACAGTGGAATTTTCTGTTGTGTAAATTTTTAAACCTGATCAGATGTTTGATGAATGTAACTGCAAAAAAATTTTGGTAAATGCCAAGACAGTAACAGCAAAACCAATTTATTCTCATTTTGAAAGGAACCCGCTAAGCTTATAATTAAATCACATACCTTGGTTGGAAAGAGGATACTACTATGATATTCCTTTCTCTTTATTGTTGGTGTGTGAACCGGTAGATGAGCAGAGTCTACAATCTGAATCAAGGAAATGAAAATAAACAAGGGCAAGTTACATGTATCTCCAAAATTATAAGAATTAAATAATTCCTCAAGTGAGGCAAAAGAATTATACTTAACAGACAAAATAGACATAGTAAAATTAAAATTCTTACAGTGGTGAAAAGATATTTTAAGTAATTTAGATATATGCTTCACTTTTTACAAACAAAATATATGTATATTTTATACAATTTATTGCAGGTTGGCTATTTTAAAATATTATGTCATAGCATGTATACTACATTAAAAGAATGCTAATCATAAGTATATTTGAAAGGGACTTTCAATAAGTAGATATATGATCAGAATCCTCAAAAGACTCTTTGAAATACCTGTTTTACAAGTGTAAATGGGGGTTTTATGGCTGTACATGTATAGAAATATATTAAAATCAATTACAGAGGGTTCAGCAAAATTTTGTGAGTACTATCTAAAAATATTCTTAGGTAATCTAGATCACCTTTATGTAGTTAGACTTCAACAACTATATAAAATTTTGCTGTTTATATGATATAAAACATTTCTTTCCTGGGAACTCATAGAAAATAATTCTTGAAATGGGAAGAACTGGATGCTTGTGGGTGTTACTGGGAAGTACAGCCTAGTTGTAAGGAAGATGTTAAGTGGTTGAGCAGAAGATGTAAGTATACAGATTTGATGAATGTCCCTCCTTTCAGGATGGCAGATACCATGGAGAACACATACAGGTTTGGTAGTAAATGCAGGAGACCCAGGACATTTGCCATATTTACAAAAACACTTTAAAAAGATGGTGTTTCACTCCTTTTACTATATATCCCATTAAATAGACTTTTTCATATGAATTTATAAAAACGAATATGATAAAGATTCCCTCTTAAAAATCTTAGATACATATATTGATGAATTACCCTTGTTTTAGCTTTCTTTTGTTTAAAAAGAGACTATCTTCAGTGTAAAGAAGAGATACCACATCATACCAGTTGATACAAAAGCATTTGACAAATTCAACATCTATTCATGATAAAACTCTCAACAGACTAGGAGTAGGAAGCACTTCCTTAGTCTGATAAAAGGCCTCTACCAAAAAACGAAGGCAAGCATTACCACTCAGGATGAAAAATCAACAAAAAAACAAAGGCGGGCATTACCACTCAGGATGAAAAATCAAATGCTTTCACCTAATGAAAACAAGGCAAGAATGACCACTACCACCACTTTTATTCAACAACAAACTGTCCTATTTGCAGAGGACATAATTGTATGCACGGAAAATTCCAGGGAATGTCAAAGGAAAAAAATCTTGAACTACTAAGTTTGGTAAGATCCTATGACACAAGGTGTATTTCTCTGTAACACCAATAAATAATTGGAAACTGATTTTTTTTTTTTTACTAAGACAATTTTTCAGAACCGTTTAAGGTTCACAGAGAAATCGAGGGGAAAGTACAGAGATCTCCCAAATGTTCCCTGTCTCCACACATGCATAGCCTCCCCAGTTATCAACAACCCCCACCAGAATTAGAATCAATGAAATACTGACACACCATAATCACTCAAAGTCCAGAGTTTGCATTAGGGTTCACTCTTGGTGTCGTACATTCTGTGGTTTTGGACAAATGTATAGGCATGTATCCACCATTGTGGTATCGTACAGAGTATTTTCACAGCCTTGAAAATCCTCTGTGCTTCGCCTATTCATCCCTTCTCCCAAACTATGGCAACCACTGATCTTTTCACTATACCAATGGTTTTGCCTCTTTCAAATGTCCTATGGTTGGAATCGTACAGTATAGAGCCTTTTCAGATTAGCTCTTTTACTTATTAATAATTTAAGGTCTCCTCATGTCTTTTCATGGTTTAATAATTCATTTCTTTTCAGTAGTGAATAATGTTCCCTTGCCTAGATGTACCATTTATCCATTCACCTGCTGAAGGACGTCTTGGTTGCTTCCAACTTGTGGCATTTATGAATAAAGCTGCTGTAAACATCCATGTATATAACTTGATATGGAGATCAGTTTTCGTTTTTTTTTAGCTAAATATCAAGGAGCATAGGTGCAGGGTAGTATATGGTAAGAGTAGAAACTGCCAGACTGTCTTCCAAAGTGGCTGTACCATTTTGCGCTCTCAGCAGCAATGATGAGAGTTGCTATTGCTGCACTGGCATTTGGTGTTGTCAGCGTTCCAGATTTGGGCCATTCTGATAGGTGTGTAGTGGTATCTCGTTGTTTTAATTTGTACTTCTCTGATGATGTATGATTGGAAGCATATTTTCATGTGCATATTTGTAATCCACCTATCTTCTTTGTTGAAGTACCTATTTAGGTCTTTGGCTCTTTTTTTTTTTTTTTTTTTTTAATTTGAGACAGAGAGAATGAGAGACAGCACGAGAGGGAGGAGGGTCAGAGGGAGAAGCAGACCCCCCGCTGAGCAGGGAGCCCGATGCGGAACTCGATCCCAGGTCTCCAGGATCATGACCTGAGCCGAAGGCAGTCGCTCAACTAACTGAGCCACCCAGGCGCCCGGTCTTTGGCTCATTTTTAATTGAGTTGTTTTTTTATTGTTGAGTTTCAAGAGTTCTTTGTATATTTTGGATAATAGTTTAAATTTGTCTTTTGCGAATATTTTCTCCCAATCTGTCGATTGTCTTTGCCTTCTCTTGACATTGTCTTTTTTTTTTTTTTTGATTTTTGATTTATTTATTTGAGAGAGAAAATGAGATAGAGACAGAGAGAGCATGAGAGGGGGAAGGGTCAGAGGGAGAAGCGGGCTCCCCGCTGAGCAGGGATCCTGATGTGGGACTCGATCCCAGGATTCCAGGATCATGACCTGAGCCGAAGGCAGTCGCCTAACCAACTGAGCCACCCAGGCGCCCTTCTTGACATTGTCTTTTACAGAGGAGTTTTTAATTTTAATGGAGTCCAGCTTATCTTTTGATATTATATCTAAAAAGTCAATGACAAACTCAAGGTCATCTAGATTTTCCCCTATGATATCTTCAGTGAGTTTTATAATTTTGCATTTTACATTTAGATCTGTGATCCATTTTGAGTTAATTTTTGTGAAGAGTGTAAGGTCTGTGTCTAGATTCATTCTTTTGCATGTGGATGTCCTGTTGTTCCAGCACCATTTGTTGAAAGACTATCTCTGCTCCATTGTTTTGCTTTTGCTCTTTTGTCAAGGATCAGTTGATCATATTTATGTGGGTCTATTTCTGGGCTTTCTGTTCTGTCTCATTGATCCATTTGTCTATTCTTTTACCAATACCACACTGTCTTGATTACTGTAGCTTTATAGTAAATATTGACATTGGGTAGCATCAGTCCTCCAACTTTGTTCTTCCCCTTCAATATTATGTTGGTTATTCTTGGTCTTTTGTCTCTCTGTATAAACTATATAAAATCAATTTGTCAACATCCACAAAATAACTTGCCAGAATTTTGACTGGGATTGCACTGAATCTATAGGAAATTGATTTTTAAGTACTATTTAAATACTATTTACAGTACCTCTGAAATTTAAATATATATATATATAAAACTAAATAAGTAAATATATATTTACATATATATGTAAATAAGCCTAACAAAACATGCACAGGATCTGTTGACTGACAACTACCAAGCACTGATGAAAGAAATTAAAGAAGCCCTAAATACATGGAATGACATATCATGTTCATGAATTGGAAGATGTCATGTAGGTAGTATATTAATTCTCATTAATCTATTCATTTAATGCAATACCAATCAAAATTCCAGAAAGAGTGTTTGTAGATACAGATGAGTAGATTCTAATTTTTATATGGACTCAAAGAAACTAGAATAACAGAAGCATTTTTTAAAAACTTGTAAAATATATTAAAATATATAAAGATATTTTAAAAATATTTAATATATATATAAAATATAAAAGAAATAGAAGATATAAAGAAGAACCAGTGGAATTTGAGAAATTAAAAAAATACAATAATCATTATTAAAATATCAATGGATGGCCCAATAAAAAAATTAAGAGGACAGAGGGAACAATTAGTGAACTTGATAGAACAATATCAGTTATCCTATATGAACATCAGAGAGAAAATAGACAGGAAAATAGGACTACTACCAAAGATCTAACACCAGAATCCCAGAAGGAGAGTATAAAGGGTGAGGCTGAGAAAGTACTCAGAGAAATAATGTCTGAAAATTTCCTGAGTTTGGCTAAAGACATAGTAGATTCCAGAAGCTGACTGAATTCCAAATAGGATAAACCCAGAGAAATACATGCAAGACACAATGTAGTAAAACTTCTGGAAACTAAAGGCAAAAAATGAAATAAAAAAAAATAATAATGAAAGCAGCCAGAGAGAAACAACATATTAAATGCACATTGCTAAATGAAAGAAGCCAATCTGAAAAAAGCTGTATGATTCCAACTATCTGACAGTGGAAAAAGCAAAACTATGAAGATAGTAGAAAGATTGGTGGTTTCCAGGATTTCAGGTGGAGGGAGGAAGGGAAGAATCAGTGGAGCGCAGGAATTGTTAAGACAGTGAAAGTGCACTTATATGATATTGTCGTGATAGATACATGTCATTGTCCATTTGTCATTTATCCAGTTGTACATCTGTAAAATGTGTAATCCAAAATGTGAACCTTAACGATAGACTTTAGTTAATAATAATGGCTCATAACTGTAACAAAATGTACCATACTTTTGGTGTTGGTACATAAATTGTTAATAATGGAAGTTGTTAATAATGGAAGAAACTGGGACAGGGGCGGGGGTGGGGTGGGTGGTGGTGAGACAGGTAAGTAAGAACTTTGTATTTGCCACTAAATTTTTCTGTGAATGTAAAACTACCCCCAAATAAAGTCCATTAATTTTTTCTAAAGATTTTATTTTTAAGAGGCACCTGGGTGGCTCAGTCAGTTAAGCATCTGCTTTGGCTCAGGTCATGATCCCAGGGTCCTGGCCACATTGGGCTCCTTGCTCAGCAGGGAGCCTGCTTCTCTCTCTCTCCCTCTGCCCCTCCCCCTGCTTGTGCTCTCTGTCTCGCTATCTCTCTCTCTCTGTCAAATAAATAAATAAAATCTTTAAAAAAAAGATTTTATTTTTAAATAATCTCTACACCCAATGTGCAGCTCGAACCTACAACCCTGAGATCAAGAGTTGCGTGCTCTACTGACTGAGCCAGCCAGGTATCCCTAAAGCCCACTAATTTTTTAAGTGATTTTTAAATCAAAACAGTCGCAAAATCTCTAAGAGAATTTGTCTGCAGTATACTTAGGATAGCTACAGTAAGTTCTCTACAAGAAAGGAAATGAAGGAATCAAAATGAAGGAATCAAATGGGAAGAGTGAAAATATGGGTAAATAGGATAGTGTGGTTTTTTGTTTTGTTTTTTTTAGAAACCATTCAAAGGGTGTCCCTCCCTCTTCCTCCCCCCAAAAAGGAGAAAAATGATCATCAATGACAAAGGGCAGCTGGAGAAGCTTCACGCTCAGGAAGGGACACTGTCTCCTTCTTGTGGTTTCGAGTACTCTACACATTCAGAGAAACTTCTCTAGTAACAAACTATAGAAATGATCCCTGAAAGTATAGTCTTGATAGCTTTTCTAAATTATGTTAGATGGTTGAAGCAAACATCATAACACTAATATCCCTCAGTGTCATAGAGAGAAATATGTAGCACAATTATATTACAAATGGGGAAGAGTAGGGCGCCTGGGTGGCTCAGTTGGTTAAGCGACTGCCTTCGGCTCAGGTCACGATCCTGGAGTCCCTGGATCGAGTCCCACATCGGGCTCCCTGCTCAGCAAGGAGCCTGCTTCTCCCTCTGACCCTCCCCCCTCTCATGTGCTCTCTCTCTCTCTCATTCTCTCTGTCTCAAATAAATAAATAAAATCTTAAAAAAAAAATGGGGAAGAGTAAAATGATGTAAAGGGAGGTGAAGTTGACACACTTCATTTGATCAGATAAAATGTTGTTGACACAATATAGTAGTAAATTATGTATCCATAATGAAATCACTTAAATGAAATGGACCAATTTCTCCAAAAGTACAAACTACCACAACTCACCCAGTATGACATAAGTAATTTGAATAGCCTGATAACTATTAAAGAAATCAAATTTATAATTTAAAAACTCCCAGAAAGAAATCTCCAGAATAGCTTTATTGAAAACTTATAGCAAATGTTTAAAAAATAATTATCAATAATTCTCTATAATTTTTTTTACAAAATAAAAGAGAATACTTCCCAGCACATTCTATAAAGCCAGTATTACTCTGATGGCAAAATCAGAGAAGCACAGTACACACATGAAAATACTACTGACCAACATTCTGGGTTAATGTGGATACAAAAGTCTAAGGGTATATTAGCAAATAGAATTCCACAGTATATACAAAGCATATACATTATGAGTGTTGTGTTTACTTCAGGAAAGTAAAGGTGATCCAATATTTGAAAATCAATCAGTGTTATCTATCATATTAACAGGCTAACAGAAAGCTCATGAGATAATACATTAATGCAGACAGAACTTAACATCCATTTGTGATAAAAACTCTCCACAACCTAGTGAGACACTTCCTCAAATTGATAAAGAGCATCTATAAAAATCCTACAGCTACCATCATAAATAATGGTGAAAGATTGAATTGTTTTCCCTTAATATGAGTACAAGAGATGTCCATTCTTATCAGATAGTAGAAGAAGTTCTTGCCAGGGCAGTAGGGCAAGAAAAGGAAAGAAAAGTCATACAGATTAGGAAGGAAGCTATTTTCAGATGACATGATCATAGAATATTCCAAGGAATCTGCACACACACACACACACACATCCTAGAAATTAATGAGCTTAGCAAGTTCTCAAGTTACAAGATCAGCATACAAAAATCAATTGTACTTCAACAATACTAGCAACAAATACATGTAAATTGAAGTTAAAAGTATAGTACCATCTACAATTGCTAAAAAAAAAAAAATACTTAGGTGTAAATCTCACAAAACACATCCAAGACTTGTGTGCTCAAAACCACAAAATGCTGTTGAGAAGAGTCCAAGAATATCTGAATAAGTGGAGAGGCATACTGAGTTCATGAATTGGAAGACTCAGCATAGGAAAGATGCCAATTCTCTCTAGATTAAACACAGGTTTAATGCCGCTTCTCTCAGAATACTAGTACTGTAAGGCTTTGTTATAGATATAAACAATATTCTAAAATTTATATGGGAAGAGGATATATGGATATTGATTCACAGATGACATGATCATATCTGAAGAAAGAAAAGCTCCATTTGTAATAGCATGGAAAAGAAAAAAAAAATGCTTAGGAATAAACTTAACCATGGAGGCAAACAACTTGTTTACTATAAACTGCAAAACATTGGTGAAGGAAATCCAGAGGACACCAATAAATGGAATAACATCCCATATTCATGTATTAGAAGAATTAATATTGTTAAGATGTCCATATAACCCAAAATGACCCACAGATACAGTGCAATTCTTATCAAAATCTCAGAGACATTTTTTTGCAGAAATAGGAAAATGTATCCCAAGATGCATATAGACTCTCAAGGGATCCAAATAGCCCAAACAGTATTGAAAAGAAGAACAGAGTTGGGGGTCTCACACTTAGAAAGCTAAGTGTGGTACTGACATCAGGCAGTCATATACACCAATGGAATGCCCAGAAATTAACCCTCACTTATATGATCAACTGATTTTCAACAAGGGTTCCAAGACCAGTAAGAAAGGGATGGTACAGATGGGGTTGGGAAAACAGGACAGCTGCATGCAAAAGAATGAGGACCACTTTCTTACACCATACACAAAAATAAATTCAAGATGGATTAAAGACCTAAAGGGGAGACCTGAAACCATAAAAATCCTAAAAGAAAATATAGGCAGTAATCTCTTGGACATCACCCTTTGCAACATATTTATGGACATGTCTCCTCAGGGAAGAGAAACAAAGCAAGCATAAACTATTGGGACTACACCAAAATTTTAGAAAACTTGCACAACAGAGGTAACTATCAACAAAATGAAAAGGCTGCCTCCTGAATGGGAGAAGATTTTTACAAATGCTATATCCAGTAAGGGTTAGTATCCAAAATATATAAAGAACTCATGCAACTCAACACCAAAAAGCCAAATAATCTGATTTTAAAATGGGCAGAGGACCTGAATAGACATTTTTTTTTTCCAAAGAAGGCATACAGATGGCCAACAGACACATGAAAAGATGCTCAACGTCACTAATTGTCAGGGAAATGCAAGTCAAAAACACAATGAGAGACCACCTCACACCTGTCAGAATGGCTGTTATCAAAAACACAAGAAATAAGTGTGGACAAGGATGTAGAGAGAAGTGAACCCTGATCCACTGTTGGTGGGAATGCAAACTGGTGCAGCCACTGTGGAAAACAATATGGAGTTTTCTCCAAAATTTAAAAATAGAAGTACCATATGATCCAGTAATTCCACTGCTGGGTATTTACCCAAAGAAAATGAAAACACTGATTTGAAAAGGTATACACACTCCTGTGTTTATTGCAGCATTATTTATGACAGCCAAGATATGGAAGCAACACAAGTATCCAACAATAAATGAATGGATAAAGAAGATGTGAATATGTGTATATGTATGTATACACATATATAACAAATTATTATTCAGCCATAAAAAATGAGATCTTGTCACTTGCAGCAACATGGACAGACCTAGAGAGTTTTATGCTAAATGAAATAAGACAGAGAAGGATAAATACCATATGACTTCACTTATATATGGAATCTAAAAAACAAAATGAACAAACAAAAAACAGAAATGGACTAATAAATACAGAGACCAAACTGGTGGTTGCCAGAGGGGATCAAGAAATACAAACTTCCAGTTATATGCAACTAATGAATCATTGAACGCTACATCAAAAACTAATGATGTACTATATGTTGGCTAATTGAATTTAAATTAAAAAAATAATAAAAAATAAAAACTTCCACTTATAAATAACTCATGGAGAGGAAAAAGTATGGCATAGGGAATATAGTCAGTAATTATGTAATAATGTATGTTGATTATATAAGTGAGGGTTAATTCAGTGCAATTCTTATCAAAATCTCAGAGACTTTTTTTTGCAGAAATAGGAAAATTTATCCCAAGATGCATATAGACTCCCAAGGGATCCAAATAGCCGAAACAGTATTGAAAAGAAGAACAGAGTTGGGGGTCTCACGCTTAGAAAGCATTACATTTAGGGCGGTGAGTGTTGAGTAATGTATAGAATTGTTGAATCACTATGTTGTACACCTGAAACTAATAAAACATTATATGCCAACTATACTACAATAATAAAAAAAGAAAAAACAATGTACATACCTTAATTTAAAAATATTTTATCTCTAAAAAGTGCCATCATCTGAGCTTTCAGCGAGTCATAGTCACTGATCACAGATCACATAACAAATACAATAATAATGAAAAAGTTGAAATATTGCAGGAATTATCAGCATGTGACACAGAGATAAGAAGTGAGCAGATGCTATTGGAAAAATGGCACCAAGAGCCTGTTTGACACGGGGTTGCCACAAAAACCTTCAATTTATAAAAAACGCAGTATCTGTGAAGTACAATACAGCAAAGCACAGTGAAATGGAATTTACCTGTACAAATTATCAGGGAAATAATAGACAAGTCAGTCCATGGGATTGGACAGCTATCATGCTGGCAATAGTTGATTTGTATTTTCTAGCAAGCAAAGATCTAATTTCCCAAATGTGAAAAGCAAAACCTTAAAATCTTTTTGGAACTTTTGGGATAGAAGGATAGGATAGAAATGGATTTCTCAGAAAACACTAAAAAAGTGCAAGCAATAAAAGAAAGGACTGATGAATTTTACAGTGTTAAAACCATAACTTAAAAACCTCTGTATGACAAAATGAAAGCAATAATTAGATACCACTTTATACCCATCAGAATTACAAAATTTCAAATGTCTAGTGGCAGTGTTGACATGAATATAAGGAAATGAGAATTTTTACATGCTGCTAAGTAAGAGTAGAAGTCGATTCTCAAAAACTCTCTGCTCCAGGCAGAAGAGTGTGCACATGCAGGGTACCCTGGAGTGTGGATGCAGAGCCCACGTGGGGTGAGGATGGGCTATCTGCAGAGATGAACCCTATAATGTTGGACTGGAATTCGTTATTTATGTGTGCACGAACTCAGTTTTGATAGATGATGATAGATAGATAGATAGATAGATAGATAGATAGATAGATAGATAGATGATAGATAGTTAGATAGATAGATTTTGGGGCACCTGGGTGTCCAGGTCCAGCCAGTTAAATGGCCAACTCTTGATTTCAGCTCTGGCCATGATCTTGGGGTAATGAGATTGAGCCCTTCGTAGGGCTCTGTGCTCTGCGGCGAGTCTGCTTGGGATTCTTTGTCTCCCTCTGCCCCTCCCCGCGCTCGTGCTCACTCAGGCACGTGCACGCTCTCTCTCTCTTTAAAATGAATAAGTCTTAAAAAAAAAAGATTTCTACATTTAGACCCCTTCCCCTCCAGCAACCCTCAGTTTGTTTCCTATGATTAAGAGTCTCTATGGTATGTGTAGGAGAATATCCTTAATTGTAAGAAATACACGCTGACATATTTGAGGTGATAGAAAATCAGATGGCAGCCTTCAGTAGTCTAGGAAAAATAAATTCATATGTACCTGCAAAGTTCCCATAAAATCTATAACTATTCCCCCAAAATTAAAGCACTGTTGCCAAAATTTTACACTGAAAATACGCATATATGTGAAAATAACAAACTCTCCCATATGTATACAGACCCCCAGTGAATGCCTGAAACCACAGATAGTAACAAATCCTATATATATAAACTATATTTTTCCTATTCATACATACCTCTGAAAAAGTTTACTTTATAAATTAGGAACAGTAAGAGATTACAACAATAACTAATAACAAAATTGAACAATTTTAACAATATACTGTAATAAAAGTTATGTGAATGTGGTCGATCTCTCTCTCTCTCCCCGCCCCAAAACATCTTGTCCTGTCCTCACCCTTCTTCTTGTGATGATGCAAGATGATAAAATGCCCCCGTGATGAGATGAAGCGGGTGAATGCTGTGGACACTGGGACCTGGTGTTAGGGGACTGTTGACCTTCTGAGCAGGTGTCAGGAGGAGGGTCATCTGCTTCTGGACCCTGGTTGACTGCAGATGACTGAAATCATGGATTGGGGGGAGGGGGCTACCATAGAAGCAGCAGGTACCAACAGGCTCGTTACAATGGAGAAATTGCGGTAGTGAGAAATGGAATCAACCCAAATGTACATCAAAAGGAGCATTGTCCTGTAAGTCTAAGTGTATTGATACACTGGAATACCACCCAGCAGTCAGAATGAATGAAGTGTCTCAGCATGGCTAGTTGTGCAATAATAGGGAGGCTCTTTGTGTGAGTGTTTTAAGCCAGCGAAGCAGTCCCCACACTTGAAGGACATGTGCACGTGTACAAGAAGGTGGCAGGAAGAATGCACACATCTGCTGGTGATGTCCGCTAACCTCCCAGGAGGGAGGAGAGTGCAGTTCACGCGTCCAGTGCTTTCCAGTTCATCTAATTTCTCTTATCTAACACAAAAATTGTGTACAACAAAAATTTAGCCCTGTTTTGCTAAATTTGTGAGCAGTAGGTATATCAATAGGTGTATGGATTCATGATAGATTATTCCTCTATGACGGAAATACTTTATCATTAAACTTTTAAAACAGTAAGATAAAATTGTTATCAAAATTTCAGAGAATCTGAGCAGAATTTGCAGATAACGTCTGGCCTGGCCACAAGGCACACCGAAGCTTTCCCAACTAAACTATACACCCCTCCTCACAACTTGTGGCCCAGCCCCCAGATTCCAAAGGCGGGCAGGAAGGAATCCCTGCCCAGATTAATGGATTAATTTGGGTGAAGGAGATGCAGAGCAGGAGGGGAGCGGCATTTCTGAACAGGGAGCATGTGAGCTGAGAGACACCAAACCCCTCGACTTCTGGAGGAAATATTTTCTTTTGCAGCGACTCAGTCTCTGAGTAACATGAAGGAAGGGCCAATGAAGCATTGTTTTACGTACCATTGTACAGAAGATAAGAAACTATCTCAAACCTTAATAAGCATCGTCACAAATGTATTTTTATAGCTTACTAATTATACATAACCCCAGACTTGGTGTTACAATATACTATGTCCCTGCTCTATCCTGACTCCTGTAAAGTTCAGAGTGGACACAGTCATGAAGCCTGTTCTTCAAGACCCAGTAGAAGCTCTGTCATTTGTTGCTGACTTTCGGGAATAGTGTTCTCATCTGAGTTTCAAGTCTCCCAGTGTACCAGTTAACCTTAATACCCTCTAAGGGGCCGTGCCAGCCACGCAGTGTATTTGACTAGGAGAGAAATGCCGCTCTCTTTCTGATTGGGGTTCGTTCCCCCTTTGTTTTGTTGCACGTGGAGAGTTTGGGAGCAAAGCTACCCCAGGGAGGCACCTTAACTGGGTCAGCTTCGTCTCCACTGTGAGAGGATGGAGATGTGGACCCAGAACTGATGTAAAACTTGATCTTGAGGTTCTGTTCAAATATGTTCTCAACTGGATCTGTCTAGAAAAAAAAAAAAAAATCCAGAGCTCATTGTTTAGAATTCACAGTTCTTAATGTCAGTCATGAACAT
The DNA here is from genome assembly GCF_011800145.1 of Mirounga leonina. Taxonomy (NCBI): domain Eukaryota; kingdom Metazoa; phylum Chordata; class Mammalia; order Carnivora; family Phocidae; genus Mirounga; species Mirounga leonina. Next base: position 16,785,827 of record NW_023270615.1, read on the forward strand.
TACCGTATTTCTCAGTAACAAACTATAATTTTAGTATTTTTGTTAGACGTATTTCAACGTACGAGGCTGCCGCCGTGGTGCTGCCCTAGTGAGCAGCCTGCTCCACCACGTCCTCTGTTCCACTGCCACGTGCTGGCACTGGCTGGGGGCGCTCGGGTCGTGATCCTGGGCTCCTGGGATCGAGCCCGCGTCGGGCTCCCTGCTCCGCTGGGAGTTTGCCTCTCCCTTTGCCTCCGCCCCTCCCCTGCTCATGCTTGTTCTTGCTGTCTCTCAAATAAATAGTAAAACCTAGGAAGGGAGGGAGGGAGGGAGGGAGGGAGGGAGGGAGGCAGGGAGGGAGGGAGGGAGGGAGGAAGGAAGGAAGGAAGGAAGGGAGGGAGGGAGGAAGGAAAGTGCTAAGATGTCAAAAGAAGAGTGGATTCCATCCAGAGTGGGTAGTAGAGAAATGAACTAGAAACTAAAGAGAAATCTGTCTGTGGGAGTACTTAACGAAGGTATGCCAATTTGGTATATTGATTATTTTGAATTAAAGTTACTTGAGAAACAGTCCAGTGCAAGAAGGACACTCTGACCCTCCTTTGTCTTCCTGAAAACAGGTGATCAATCTCCCCTGTGAAAGGTGCCCTCCCTGTACCAGGAGGAGGGAAGACATTCTTTTTTTTTTTTTTCCATTTTTATTTATTTATTTATTTTTATTCTTATGTTAATCCCCATACATTACATCATTAGTTTTAGGTGAAGTGTTCCATGATTCATTGTTTGTGCATAACACCCAGTGCTCCATGCAGAACGTGCCCTCCTCAATACCCACCACCAGGCTAACCCATCCTCCCACCCCCCTCCCCTCCAGAACCCTGTTTGTTTTTCAGAGTCCATCGTCTCTCATGGTTCGTCTACCCCTCCGATTTCCCCTGCTTCATTATTCCCAGGAGGGAAGACATTCTTATCACCAGAGATGGGATATTTGGGGCCAGGAAGGCTGTATAAACAAACCTCGTCTTAACTAGTCCACATCTTCCTAGTTACTTCTTCAGCACTCACTGCCCGGAGCCCCAACCCCTTTATCGTGTCAAGTCTCCACATATGATTTGTTTCTTTGTCTAAAAGGTGTAAGAGCTTCCTGCTCTGGTCACTTCTTGTCTTGTGGAGACTCTCGCATACAAGTGAACATTCAGTTAAAACTTGTATGTTTTTGTTTTGTTAATCTCTTATGTTAGTTTAATTCTCAGGCCCAGCCAGAGACCCCGAGAGAGGAGGGGAGAATTGTTCCTCCCCTACACTGCGTCAGGCATTAAGTGAAATACAAATCCCTGCTTATTTAGCAACACAGAAACGCGGGCACTCAAGGCCAACACTGTTCATGTTAAGAAATTTTTAAAATTGAGTTTGGAAGATCATATAATACATAATACATACATGTAATACGTACATAATACATATAATACATAATACATAGTGATTGCCAAAGTTATAAAATATCTTAAAATGCAGAGGCAGCTCCAGGATTTCTGTATAGGAGGGGATCGGTGCAAAGACAAGGGGGAGCCTTCTTGAGCTTCATGCACACAGTGTTTTGTATGATACTAGAGAAGAAAAACAGTGTGTTTTGCTATTTTCGTACACTTAATATTTAATGTTGTTAAAAAGAAACAATATACTCAAAATGGGAGTCACTTACGTTAAGCCCCACCAAGACTTCACACCTAATCTAAGTGCTGTTTCAGCCTCTCCCAGCACTGGAACTGTGAGCCAGTCAGTCTGGAATTTCCTCACCACACAGTTGATGCCCTTCCTCCTAAGGGAGGATGACCTCCCTGAGACCATCCTTTCTTCCCTTTGCTAATAACATCCTTTTCCCACCTGTTTCTGCCTGTGAAAGCCTTCCGTTTGTATTACTCATCAGAGCTCCCTTCTGTTTGTTAGATGAGATGCAGCCCGATTCGTAAATTGTTGAATGAAGCCAATTAGATCTTTAAATTTACTCGGTTGAATTTCTGTTCTTTAATAATCCATATAAAATTATGCTCGTGGTGGTTGTGGTGGTGATGGCATCCTAACTGGGGCTTTAGGGGTTCTGGGGGAGCTGGGAGACATTATAGAAAGGCTTACACGGCCTGAGCAGCCCTTAGTCTTCGAGCCTTCACTGATGGAAAACAAAACAAAACAAAACCCAAGGCTTTGTCTGAGCACGTTCTTGGGCCAGATAATTAGAAGCAGAAATAATAGATGATGTGCAAAGCAAAAATCTCTGCTTAGTAAATTACTTCCTGGACTTGTTATCAGTTCAAGGCAGCATCCAATACATGGCTTAAATCTCCAAATGCCCTGTTTTTGTTTTTTCTCCTCTCAAGTTGGAGACAGCACCTTTGATCGTTAATTCATGTGACCCTTTTCGTGAAATAGGACACACTGTTCACGTAATATTAGATTGGTGCTTTTCTGGTGTGGAGAGTTTAAAAGTCCGCTTTTGGATTGATTCCTGTTCATTAATTCCATGTTCTCTGTGGCTAATATTTAAGAAATCAGCAAGGTTCCCAACAAAGTCCTTAAGCCTGATGCTAAAGGTTGGAACTCAAAACCCGGCAAGCCTGCCTGTCACTTACTGCTGATAGACGTGTTCCCTGGTAGGGCCTGGTGCCTTGCACTCCTTCAGCGGTCATCACAGTGCCCGGCACACACGGGAAACTCAGGTCCTCCCACCTCACTCGCTGTGGTCCCTTCACTCCACCCTCCCAACCTCTGATCACAGCCGCAGGGGCTCACGCTCCTCTACCTCACCAGCTATTCCATTGACATTGGTCCTCTCCCTCTTTGTTCAGTAAACTGTTTTTCAGCGTGAGATGTAGCAAATACAGGGAAAAGGGCCTACGCCATATAACGGTAATTATTGTAATGCTGTAATGCGCACAACCTGGAATGTACCACCTACATCCAAAACTGGGACACCGTTGGCACCCAGGAGCCCCTCCTGTGTCCCAGTCACAGCCTCCTTCCTCCCTAAAGGAAACCATCTTGGGTACAACAGTCACCTCTTTGCATTTGTTTAGGAGTTTACCCCGTTAAGTATGCATCCCTAAACACTACTCCAGTGCATGCAACTGCCATGAAACGTCTGATGGTAATTTAAATGCTTGACGTTCGGCTTTTGATTGCGGAGGCATCCATTTCAAAAGACATCCGTCCTGAATAAACATTCTTCCAGATGCATCACACAGCTGCCAGCCAAACAGCCAGAGAAGGAATTAGGCTGTCCCCACTGGTTAGGGTTAGGGTTTCTCGCTCAGAAAGCCCTGGGTAACCTAGACACCCGACCACTTGAGTGGCTCCGCTTCCCCCTTCCCACACCCTAATTCCTAGGCTTATGCTTTAAATTTGCCAATAAAACATGGCCCGGGGCATGCTGTGTATTCTCCAGGACTGTCCGTGATAAATCTCAGTTCCTCAGAGTTCCCTGAAGGTTGTTGTTGAAATGAGTCTTGCAATCATAATAGGAACCACAAGGCCAGTCCAACCACAACACTGGCTGTGGGACGTGTCTGCGGGGAGCTCTGCTAGTGATAGAGGCCCCGCTGAGTGCCCCCAGCCAGCCTAGCAGAGAGCATCCCTGCTCATAGGCTGACCCAGACACAGCTAGAGTTCCATTTTGTTCCCTGTGTGTTCTCCTGCGTGCCTGGCTTTTTTCACTCAACGCTGTGGGTTGTTTTTTTTTAATAAAATTTAATTTAAATTCAATTAATTAACACATAGTGTATTATTAGTTTCCGAGGTAGAGTCCAGTGATGCATCAGTTGCATATAACACCCAGTGCTCCTTAACATCAAGAGTCCTCCTTAATGCCCATCCCCCAGGGACCCCGTCCCTCAACATTGTGTTGATGAGACTCATCCATGGGGTTGTGTATCACTGTGGCTTATTCATCTTTATTGCTATGCGGTATTTCATTATATGAATCCACTACAATCCCTTTATTCACTCCCTAGTTGATGAACATTTGGGTTTGTTCCCATTTCAGCTGTTAAGAACATTCGTAGATGTATTTCCTGGCATAGATGTGCAAGATTGCTCCAGCATATAGTACAGCACATGCCGTCCTCACTACACCAAATACCCCAGTGCTTGCTACGCCTCTGCAGGCACTGTGTCGTGCTGTCTTAGGCGGTCTAGAACTTTTAATATTTTTATTGTCTATTTGGATTTCCCCTTTTATGAATTGCCTGTGAAGCTTCTTGCCCCTTTCCTGCTGAGCTGACTTTCTCTTACTGATAGAGGGTTCTTCATATACTCTGAATATAAGCCTTTGCTCGTTGTTATGGTGCAAGTATCTTTCTCCACTCTGAGGCTTGTGGTTTCATAGTCTTTGCCCCACTGCTCTGCAGTCCTAGCTTTATAATAAGTATCCACAGATACCTTTTTTTCTGGATATTGTTCTGTTCCATTGGTCTATGTGTCTATACGTTTGCCAATACCATACTGTTTTAATTAATGTGGTTCTTTTTTTAAGATCTTATTTGAGAGAGAGGGAGAGAAGGAGCTGTGGGAAGGGGCAGAGGGAGAGGAGAAGCAGACTCCCCGCTGAGCAGGGAGCCCGATGCGGGACTCGATCCCAGGACCCCAAGATCATGACCTGAGCCGAAGGCAGACGCTTAACCCACTGAGCCACCCAGGCGCCCCTAATTACTGTAGTTCTTTAATGTCTTGACATTTTGTAGAGCAAGCTTATCCAATTTCATCTTCAAAAACATTCTTACTTTCTTGCTCTTTTGCATTTCCATATACATTTCAAGTTCCATGGAGAAAAAATTGGGATTTTTATCATGATTATATTGAATCTTGATATAGTCTATTGAATCTTCAATCTTGATAGAATGTTGGTTGAATTGATATATGATCAGTTAAGGGGGAATTGAGATCTTTATAATATCAAGTCTTCCAGTCTAGGAATATAGTGTTACTCTCTATTTTATTTAGGCCTTTTCAAATGTCCCTCTTTATAATTTTATAATATTTCTTCCCAGAGGTCTTTTAGCTACTATTATATTTATTTCTAAAAACTCGATTTCTTATGCTATTGTTAATGATGTCTGTTTAAAAAAAAGGTAATTACATAATATTTCTCAGCTGCGTATAGAAATCCATTTGATTTCTGTATATCAACATGGTAGTCTCAATATATTCTGTATATACAATATATTCTATACATACAATTTATTTCATATATTGATTTTTGTATATTGATTTCTGTAAATATTTCTGTATATGTATATATATTAGCAAATCAACCATCTTGCTACACTTTTTTTTATTAATTCTAATAATATGTTGAAAAGGCCCTCCATATTATATTGAATAGAAATAGTCATAGCAGGCATCTTTATCTTGTTCCTAAATGTAAAAATTGAAATGTTTCAATACTTCACCATTAAAAATACTGCTAAAAACTGTGTGGCTGGGCGCACCCGGCTGGCTCAGTCGATTAAGCGTCTGCCTTCGCCTCAGGTCATGATCCCAGGGTCCTGGGATCCCACGTCTGGCTCCTTGCTCAGCAAGGAGCCTGCTTCTCCCTCTCCCACTGCCTGCTCCCCCTGCTTGTGCTCTCTCTGTCAAATAAATAAAATCTTTGAAAAAAAAAATTGTGTGGCTGTTGCTGATACCTTCTATGAGATAAAGAAGGTTCTTTTCTGTTTCCAGCTTGTGTTGAGGGGTTTTGTTTAAAAGATACTGAATTTTATCAGATTTTTTATGATTTTATTGAAATTATACAGTTTAATTTTTTTAATCTGTTAATAATATGTTATGCTGATGCATTTTCTAGTATCAAACTTTGCCTTCCTGGGATAGTACCAAATCAGTCAGGCTATGTTATTTTTTTTATATAACTGGATTCAGTTCAGCAATTTTTTAAAAATAGTTCTTCATGTTCAGCATTTCATGGGACTTCCCATTGTACAGCTAAGATCATTCAAAAGGTCAGATTTGGTGTTTCACAAAGATGTTCCACCTTTGGGCAATAACAATGAAATATATTGAAAACAATGTATATTATCTTTTTTTTTTTTTTAAGATTTTATTTATTTATTTGACAGAGAAAGACACAGCAAGAGAGGGAACACAAATGGGGAGTGGGAGAGGGAGAAGCAGACTCCCCGCTGAGCAGGGAGCCCGATGCGGGACTCGATCCCGGGACTCCAGGATCATGACCTGAGCCGAAGGCAGTCGCTTAACCAACTGAGCCACCCAGGCGCCCTGTATATTATCTTTGAATTGCTTCAAGGAATACCATTTCTATCAGCACGAGTGAAACCATGCATGTCCTTGTTAGAATTCAGAACTACAGCTCAAAGATGTTTCTGTGTACTCAGCCAAAATTCTGGGTTGTATACAGTTTTCTTTAATAACCATAGGAGCATCCTTATTATAGGCTTACCCTCAACAGTCTTTTAAATCTGTGGCTAAAACTTAAGGCTATGTTCTCAGTTAAGACAAAAACTTGTATTTTTCACAGCAGATATACAACCAATAAAATACTAATTTTTTTAAAAAAGAATTCTTTTTATCTATAGTAAGATTAGACTGTAATCCTTCCTTCTAATAGTGTCCTTATCAAGTTACATTAGCCACTCAAAATGATCCGGGGAGTGTTTTAGTTAACTAAGGCTGCCAAAACAAAGTACCGTAGAATGGGGGGCTTCTGCAGCAGGAATTTATTGCTCAAGACCAGGTGCTAACACAGTGGGGTTCTGGTGAGAGCCTCTTCCTGGTTTGCAGATGGCTGCATTCTCACTTGGGGGGCACGGGTAGGCAGAGGGGAGGGAAGGAGGGAGAGAAGCCCTCCAACCCCATCAGAGTAGAGCCCCCAACCTTATTATCTCATTTAACCTTAATAATCTTATAAAAAACCCTGTCTCCCAATGCAGTCACATTGAGGATCAGGGTTTCAACATAAGAATGGGCGGGGAGACACAATTCATTTTATAGTTACAGTCCCTGTCCCCCCAAATTCATGTCCTTCTCACATACAGAATTCTTGCATTTCACCCCAACATCCCCAAAAGCCTTTACTCATTCCAGCACCACCTCTAAGTCAGAAGCCCAAGGTCCTGTCTCAGTATCAGGGAAATCAGGTCTGGGAGGGACTAGAAGGAGATTCGTCCCAAGGAAAATTCCTCTCCAGCTGTCAATCTGTGAAACTACACCAGTTATGTGCTTCTAAAATATAGGCCCAGGGGAGAGAGACCTTGCAACTCCAAAAGGGGAGAAACAGGAAAGAAGTGAGGAGTGGCAGGTCCCAGGCAAGTCCAAAGAGGCAAATTCCAGTAGATCTTAAGGCTGGAGAATAATTCTGTTTGGCTCCATGTCCTCCCATCCAGGCCCACTGAGGTGACTATCCCCTCCCATGGCCCACGTGGTACTCTGCAGCTATTCTGCCCTCTGAAACCAAGGACAGACATAGTTTTGCCCCCTGAGCTTGTGGTGAGAGCCTTTATGGGCTCTGTTTGGTTGGTTGTTTGGTTTTTTAAATTTATTTGAGAGACAGAGATAGCAACAGAGAGCTTGAGCTGGGGAGGAGAGGGAGAAGAGGGAGAAGCAGACTCCCCACTGAGCAGGGGGCCCGATGTGGGGCTCGATCCCAGGACCTGGAGATCATGACCTGAGCCGAAGGCAGACGCTTAACCAACTGAGCCACCCAGGCGCCCCAGCCCATACGGGGAAGAGTGCACGTTCACAGCCTAGTAGCTCTGTGGTCCAGCCCTGTAAAATCCAGTCCTTCATTCCGTCAGCCTTGTCTGTCCCCTTCCCTTCAAACTGTCAGTGTCTCTGCTGGTTTAATGCCATCTCTGTTCCTGGCCTCTGCTGACAGGGCTGCTTAAATTTGTGAGTCACAGCCATGATGTCTTTACCAAATGGTGATTCAGCCATGCCCTTGGTGTTCTCAGGAAAAGCTTTCTCCTTTTTTGCGATATGGACAGGCTTGAGAATGTTCTAAACTTCTAATTTCTGATTCCTTTTTTTTAATTTAAAAAATGTTTTATTTCAGTTTGCAAAAGCATAGTCTATTAAATCCAGAGTTAGAAATGGATCAAGAAGAAAAGGCTTTTTTATCTACTCATCAAAACAGAACAGTGAACATGTAGCAACAACACCATCCTACTTTCCATAAGAAGTGACCATAACTAGATTTCCTTCAGCGCTTCATTCACTTCTTCTTAATTAATTCTCATTTCGCTGGATCCTGGGCAGAGAGCAGGCTGCTCTCGTGAGTCATCTATCTCTCAGTCTTTGTTTCCACAAGGCCTTGACACTGTCCTTCACTGTTGAAGACTCAGCATGTCTGTAGTGTGTAGCAGAGGCTCGGACAAGCCTACAAGGAAAGCGGAAGCAACCTGCTGATGAAGATAGAGGTTCTAGAGGCTAGAAGTGCACAGGCAGGGCCCGGCTCCCTCAGAGGCTTTCTGAGAAGGATCCTTCCTTGCCACCCCAGCCTCCGTGGCCCCAGGCAGCCTGAGCTCCCCGCAGCATAGCTCCAACATCTGTTTCCATCTTCCTGGGCTTCTTCCTCCCTTTGAGTCTCTGCCCCTCCACACGGTATCCTCCCCTCTGGCTCATCCCTGCTTGACGATTACTTCTTTCAACTCCTTTCTCTCCTCTTGCAGTAACGAGGACCCAAGCCAGACCTTCAGTACTTGGCCCAGAAATCTCCTCTACTAAATAGGGCAAGTTCTACCCTCCACAAAACCCTAGAACACAGTTCAGCCAAGTTCTTTGCCCCTTTACAACAAACTTTGCCTGCCCTTGGCTTTCCAGCAAGCTCTTCCTCATTTCCATCTGAGAAGTGTCTATCTATATTCCACCAGCGCTCTGTCGTGATTATTTGTGTGTTCTCTAAGAAGATGGAGGCCTTCTCCCCGGCTCCCACCAGAATCATCCAGAACGCCTGTAATCTACCCACAGCCCCTTCATGGTAATCTGGGCTTTTCCTGGCTGCTTCAAGCCGTTCCCAGCCTCGCCCATCACCCGGTTCCGAAACCACTTCTGCTTTTTGGGTATTTATCGGAGCAGCGCTTTACTTCTGGGCACCAAAATCCTTCTTGGTCAGAACTCTCCAGAGGAACAGATCCATCAGGTGAAGTACATCTGTCTAGATCCATCTATCTCTTGTTGGTTCTTTACCGTAATCATGTGAGCCAATTCCTTGTAATAAATAAATATATTTATTTACTTATTTGTTTATATACCTTTATATTTTTATATGTGTTACTTTAACTTTGTAGACATATAAAGGTTTATTAAAAGGAATTAGCTCACATGATTATGGAGGCTGCAAAGTCCCAAGGTCTGCAGTCAGCAAGCTGGAAGCCTAAGAGAGCTGTAATGATATAAGTCCCAGTCCAAAAGCCAGCAGGCTTAAGACTAAAGAAAAGACAATGTTTCTATTCAAATCCAAGAAAAGACAATGTCCAGCCCATTCGGTCAAGCAGAAGGAGTTCCCTCTTATTCATAAGAGGGGTCAGCGTATGTGAGCTTTTCAGGCCTTCAACTGATTGGATAAGGCCCACCCACATTGGGGAGGGCAATCTGCTCTACTCAGTTTATTCAAATGTTATCTCATCCAAAAATACCCTCACAGACAGAATGTTTTGACTAAATGTCTGGGCACCCTGTGGTCCTGTAAAGTTGCCACAGAAAATTAACCATCACAGGAGTAGTTCTTCCTTTTCTATCCTCTGGAAGATTTCAGTAAGATTGGAATTATTTCTTTTTTTTTTTTTTTTGAAAGATTTTATTTATTTATTTGCGAGAGAGAGAATGAGAGACAGAGAGCACAAGAGGGAGGAGGGTCAGAGGGAGAAGCAGACTCCCCGCTGAGCAGGGAGCCCCATGCGGGACTCGATCCCGGGACTCCAGGATCATGACCTGAGCCGAAGGCAGTCGCTTAACCAACTGAGCCACCCAGGCGCCCAAGATTGGAATTATTTCTTCTTGAATGTTTGATAGAAGCTATCTGGGCCTAGAGTTTTATTGGGGGAAGATATTTAACAACAGATTCAATTTCTTTAATAATTATAGGAATATTCACGTTTTTCACATTTTTTTCTTGAGTTGATTTGAATAATTGATATTTTCTAATAATTTGTTGAAATTTTCCTTGCATATTGATATGAAATTTTTTTTCATATTTTGAAATGGTCCAAAGTTATTCTGTATTACGTTATCTTTAACTATCTGCCTCAGATATAATGTCCTTTTTACCATTTTTTTTATATTGGCCTTATGTGCCTTTTCTTCCCATTTTTGTTTCTCAATGAGCCATCACATACTTTTGTCACTTTTATTTGTTTTTATCAAAGTTGAAACTACTGGCTTTACTGTTCCTTTCTATTTTATTACTGTTTCTATATCATGAATTTTTGCTTCTTGGTTATTATTTTTTTTGGCCTTCTACCCTCTTCAAGTTTAAATTGCTATTTTACTATAACTTCTAAAAATGGATGCTTAGCTCATTAATCTTTCAGGCTTTCTTCTTTTATATTTTATGTACATAAGTTTTAATTACTGCTTTCACTGCATTCCACAAATACTGATGTGTAGTGTTTTTGTTATTAGTCAGTCCAAACTATTCCCTAATTTCCATTAGAATTTCTCCTTTGACTCATGATTTATTTAAAAATGTATTTCTTAATTTACATATAGGAATTCAACATATATATTTAAAATACTTCTAACTTTGTTCTTTCATGGTCAGACAACATACTCTCCATGAGTCCAACCTATTGATGTTTGTTGAGACTTAGTTTGTGGTCCGTCTGCTCATTTTTTAAAAAAAAGTTTCTGTGATTTTAAGAAGAAAGTGCTTTCAGCATTTGTTGTGTGTCCTGTTCTGTATTTGTCCATTAGATCAATTTTGTTATCATTTTATTCAAATATTTCCTATAAATTACTGAATAATTCCCTATCATTGAGGATTTGTCTATTTCTCCTTGTACTTCTGTCCCATACTACAAATATTTAAGGTGCACTATTTGGTCCATATATATTTAAAACTACTATGACTTCTACGTAAAAGTAGCCTTTCATTATATTATTACATGACTTTCTTTACTGCCAATAACATTTTGTGTGTTAGGTTTTATCTGATTATTTATTTAGTGATCTCAGCCTCCCTTCAGTTAATGTCTAACTGACATTAAAGCTTTCTGTAGTCTAAGTTTAGAGGTTTCCCTCATGAACAGTATGTAGTGTCTGTTAGATTTTATTTTACCTATTCTGACAGTATTTATTTTGTCCCTGGAGTGTTTTCGTTTCTTGTAATCAGTTTGGTTACTGAGATTTCTTTCCACCATCTTGGTTTGTGCTGAGATTTCTTTCCACCATCTTGGTTTGTGCTCACCATTTGTCCCATCTGCTCACTATTTCTTTGCCTCTCCTTTCTTGTCTTGTTAGATTAGCTGACTTTGTGATTGCTGTTTCTGCCTTTGAACGTCTTCCTAATGTTTCTATTCTATTTGTAGTTTCCCTGGAAATTAAAGCGTGCCCAGCTAACTCCACAAACCTGAATGTGATCAAATCTTTCCCCTCCTTCCTGGGCAATACCCGGATCTTAGACTATTGTAGATTTGCTTACCTCTCTCCTGAATTAAATGTTATTGTCTCCAGTTTAAGTCCATCTTGTTTCGTTTTTCAGTCCTCTAGACATTGTGTCCACTGTTTTATTCAGTCAGTGTTAGTTTACATTAGCTTATATGTTTACCACTTTCTTTGTTCTCTATTCTCTTATGTTAGACCTATCCTTTGAGACCCGTTTCTTCTGCCTAGAGTACCTTCTTGAGAATTTCCTTCAGTGAGATTGTTTTGCTGACAGATTCTCTTCTCTTAGTTCTCATTCATCTGTAAATGAAAGAAATTCACCCTCATTCTTGAAAGATACTTCTGCTGTGCATGTATTTCTAGGTCGACAGTGATGTCCTTACAGCACATGAATATGTCTTTCTTCTTCAAGCTTCTGGTGATACTGTTAAGAAGTCACATATCATTCCATCTGCTCTCATGTTTAGGCAATCTATCTTTTTTTACTCTGGATGACATAAGATGTAGGTCTGCAGCTTCGCTATGTGTCTGGATGTGAATCTATTCTCACTGATCACACCTGGGATTTGCTAATCTTCTTGAGTCTATGGATCTACTCCTGAGTCTGAAAAAGTCTCACTGTTATATTTTCAACTGTTGCTCTGTTCTCTCCACTCACCCTTCAGAGCTTGGACCAAATGCTGGTTAGACTTCTCACTTCAGTCGGGCTATGTTTATCCTCTCTGCTGTATTTTCTAGAATTTTCTCTCTCTGTCCCATTCTGATTTGTCTTACAATTCACTAATTCTCCCTTCTGTTCATTTTTCCTGCCAATTATGTCCATATAATTTTCATTTCCAGAAGATCTGTTTGATTATTTTCTGAATATGGCATGACACATTTTATTGCCTTTTCCCTGCAGTTATTTTCGAGGTTTGTCATTGGCCATATTTTACAAACTGTAAGACGCACCTTTTTTTTGTTTTTAACATTTTAACATCTCTGAAATAGATTTATGTATGGAAACTAATGACTTATAATTACTATCAGCCAAAAAGCAGTTATAGAGATCATTAATATGCGTACAAAATTGAAGTTAGAAATTGGTATAAAAGGGGAAAAAAAAGCATTTGTAAGATAGATAACTATAAAGCAGGTGTGAGAGGTCTTTTTCTCCAGGAAAGATAGCAGATAGGGAATAGGAGTTGCAGTTGGGGTCACCATGTGGTTAAGTTTCAATGAACTATTGCATTCTCCAAGATCTATGTGCTTCTGCACAGAACAAACAGGCAGCGGAGGAGGACTGATAAAGACAAGTAGCCCAGCGTTTTTCAGGGCTTCGCACTGCGCTCTGCTGGCCCTGGACATGGCATTGCTTTTGCGTTACTATTTGTCTTAGCTTCCTCTTGCTGACTCACAAATTACCCTAAGTCGCCACCCTCCACCGGTCCATCATCTCACAGTTGTGTGCGTCAGGAGTCTGGGTGTAGTTCTTAGTCCCCTGAAGGTCTCCTAAGGCCGAAATCAAGGTGTTGGAAAGGGCTGGGGTCTCATCTGAGGCTTGGGGTCCTCTTTGTAGCTCTCATGGTTGTGAGCAGAATTCCTTTCCTTGCAGCTATCAAACTCATAGGGGCTGCATCTTCAGGGTCAACGGGAGAACGTCCCTCAGACACAAACTTCTTGTAAAGAGTAATTATATTATGATTAGGTCAGGTCCAACAAGGGTAATCTCCCTTCTCATTGAAGCTCAGCTGATTCGTACCTTAACCGTGGGAGTCAATAGTCTATCTTTTTTTTTTTTAATTTTATTCTTATGTTAATCCCCATACATTACATCATTCAATAGTCTATCTTGTTGTCACTCATCCTGCCCAGACTTGGGAGGGGACCTTAGAGCATTTGTACAGCAGGTGGCATGGAACTTAGGGATCACTTAGAGTCCTGCCTACAAGACTATCCTACAAGGAACGGCCCCAGGCCATGGAGTTCATGCATGGGTCATACCAGTTTTTGAGTACGTTTATTCCCATCATATACTCAATGACTATGGAACTCACCCCAGGTTAGAGGCATGGACCACTGGGCCCACTGAGAGACCGTCCCAGCCAAAATGTCATTTGCCGCCCAGTGTGCCACAGCTCCGTGCTGACTGGTGGACCCTGGTGGGGGGACCAGAGTGGTTCTCAGGAGTTAGCGTCGACAATCTCTGATTTTGGGTGTCTCCTCTTGCCCAGGGCACGACAATTCTATAATCATCTGCAGAGCCCTGCCTGCCAGAGGTCATTGGCCCAGTCTGCAGTTCCCTTCCACACCCTGTAAACCTGCCTGTCTTCCAGGCTTCTGGGCTCTGAAACCCCAGCCCCGTCCGTTTGTCTCACAAGCCCCAGAGGTGGTAGCTGCTTCTTGCGGTTGCTGCCTCGGTGTTTGCTTTTTGCCTTGTTAGTCCTCTGATGCCTGTTTTATTTTTTTTTTGTTTGTTTGTTTGTTTGTAAGATTTTATTTATTTGAGGTAGAGAGAAAGAGGGAGAGAGAGCATGAGCAGGGGGAGAGCGGGGGGAGAAGCAGGCTCTCCACTGAGCAGGGAGCCCGATGTGGGGCTCGATCCCAGGACCCTGGGATCACGACCTGAGCTGAAGGCAGATACTCAACTGACTGAGCCACCCAGTTGCCCCTGATGCCTGTTTTAAAATGTCTTTACTACATGGCCGAACGCGGAGGACATGCGAAATATAATGAGCCCATCACAGAATGATTCCACTTACATGAGGCATCTAAAATAGTCACACTAGGAAGCAGAGAGTAGAATGTGGTCGCCAGGGGGAATGGGGAGATGTCGGTCAACTGCATAAAGTTTCAGTTATGCAAGATGAATAAGGTCTAGAGATTTGCTGCACAACACGGAGCCTATACTTAACAATATTGTATTGCGCACCTAAAAATTGTGAAGAGGGCTTATCTCGTGTTCACTGTTCTTACCACAACAACGAAAAAGAGGCATAAGGAAGCTTCTGGAGGTAATGGGTATGTCCGTTAACTTGATTGTGGTTTCACAGTTGTGTGTGTCAAATTGTATACATTAACTATGTACATCGATTGTCTATCAATTGCACCTAAATAAAGCTGTTTAAAATAAATTAATAAAATAAAATGTCTCTATTAAAATAACTGATACATGGGGCGCCTGGCTGGCTCAGTGGGTCAAACATCCAACTCTTGATTTTGGCTCAGGTCATGATCTCAGGGTCATGAGATTGAGCCCGAGTTGGGCTCCGCACTGGGCGTGGAGTCTGCTTAAGCTTCTCTCTCTCTCTCTGCCTCTGCCCCTCCCCACTACCTGTGCACGTGTGCTCTCTCTCTCTCTCTCTCAAATAAATAAATCTTAAAATAAAATAAAATAACTGGTACAGGGGCGCCTGGGTGGCTCAGTTGGTTAGGCAACTGCCTTCGGCTCAGGTCATGATCCTGGAGTCCCGGGATCGAGTCCCGCATTGGGCTCCCTGCTCGGCGGGGGGTCTGCTTCTCCCTCTGCCCTCTTCCCTCTCGTGCTCTCTGTCTCTCATTCTCTGTCTCTCAAATAAATAAATAAAATCTTTAAAAAAAAATAATAACTGGTACAGCTCCCCTGACTGGAGCCAGACACATATCCAGAGTTTCTCAACAGGAGAACGGGAAAGCAAACCCCACCATGTTCATATAAGGGACCACTACACAGAGACAGCTGAACAAACTATGCCCCACGTGAATGACACTCACAAATGCAACACTTGTATACAGCGTGCTTCCACTCCATGCATTTTAAAGTAGAATCCTCTGGGAGTGTGAACACATAACAAAAGGCGAGGAGGCCAGTACCCTGAGCAGCAGCCCCCGCAGAGAGGGAGAGCTTGCTACCCAGCAGCGAGTGTCCCTGGAGTGTCAGCCAAGCTTCCGTGTGCACCTGAGTGCGGGTCACACAGCTGTTTAATGCACTTCTCTGTGTGTGTGTCATAGTTCCCCATGTAAAATGTTTTGTCCGTTATTTTAATCGAATGACTAAAATGACTTTACATCTTACATAAACTTGCAGCCTAATTTCCCGTGTGCTTGCGTCAAGCCTTGGGGCCTCTCACCTGGAAGGGTGTCACAACGGTTTTAGTGCAAGAGGAAAGTACGATTTTGGGAACATCAGTCATTTCTGAGGAGCCTGCAAAACATCGTCCAGGAGCTTCGCTCTTACCTCACACCGAGCCGTAGCACCAGGGACCACGTCACGGAGAGCCACGGGGGGTGACCCCGGGTCTTCTTGCACTGTCCCTGGGAGACAAGGGCAAACATGTTTTAAGCTAGAAAACTAAAACTAATGTTCATGCTTTTTTGGTCTTAATCTATTTAAAATTGTTCTCAACCTATATTCTTCAGAGATGATCTGATTTCTCATGTATACATATTTAAATCAAAATGTTTCTATTTATTCATATAAATTAAACAAATTTACTATATCTTAGAACTCTGCATCTCAAATGAAACAATTTTTAGCAAATTCATGGTAAAATTATAAGGAAAGTACAGAAATAAATTAAGTTTTCACGAATATAATTCCTGTGTGTCACATCTTTGCTTTCTTTTTCTTTTAAACGTAAAAGTATTACATTTAAATAAAACAACACATTTGGGGAAGACCCGAGGGGATTTCAGAAACATGGTCATGCGAATGATGGCTGCTTTTTCTGTACCAGCTCCCCTGCCAGGAATCCATTTCACATCACCCCCCTCCCCCCGCCGCCCCCTACGTAGTATGTGCTTCTTAACCTACATTATCTGTAGTAAGAACATAGGCAGGTCTAGAACAAATATTAGTTATACTTAAAACTTCTATCAAAGTATCAAGATATTTATTTAGACAGAATACACTATCCAACTATGAGGTTATTTTCCTCAAAGTTTTTTTCTTCTTTTTTAATTTATTTTTATTTATTTATTTTTTTAAGATTTTATTTATTTATTTGAGACAGAGAGAATGAGAGACAGAGAGCATGAGAGGGAAGAGGGTCAGAGGGAGAAGCAGACTCCCTGTCGAGCAGGGAGCCCGATGCGGGACTCGATCCCGGGACTCCAGGATCATGACCCGAGCCGAAGGCAGTCGCTTAACCGACTGAGCCACCCAGGCGCCCCTTTCTTCTTTTTTTTAAAGTAGGCTCCATACCCAACGTGGGGCTTGAACTCACAACCCTGAGATCAAGAGTCACATAGTCTACCGACTGAGCCAGCCAGGCGCCCCTCCTCAAAGGTATTTTAAAGAAATTCCATACTTTATCATCTACCAATTGTACTAATTTTAAATATACTGTATTCAAAATGAAGTCTTGAAGTATGATTATAATTCCATTTAAATATCAGAGATGGAAAAGCACAGATTGAGACTCTAAGAAGCATACCTTTAGCAAGTGACATTGCTAGAAGTTTTTCAGTTATAAATCCTTAACCTGATCGCTTAATAGTCAACTAAGGAAGTGTTTTCAGAAATGTCACAGAACACTGAACAAAGATTTTATTGCTCTGCCGCATTCAGAGACAAAATAATGGTAAAAATAAAACTCGAGGTTAAAATGTTAACTTCATAAAGCATGATGATAATATACGGCCTTTCTTGTTTAGGTTCCTTCTTAAAAATGTCAAGCCCATCAGGACTCCCACCAATCGATGTTTTGGCACCCAACATACCCCATCCAGTGGAGATCTGCAGAGGGCAAGACCATGGCCTTGACTTTGCTGGAGCAGCCGCCCCTGGGCCACCACCACCCGAAAGCTCCACATCTCTTATCCCATGTTTAGTGCCTACTTACATCGCTCTTGAATTAGAACCTATCCTGGTTCTCATCCTCACAAGGGCCCTCGAGTTCTCTTTAACTGTTTCATCTACTGTCTGCAAAAAAGCCAAGCCACAGATATTTATTGAACAGTCACTGCTTTCCAGAGTTTGCCTATCTCAGGTTCCTTATTAGCCTGCTCCCTGCCCTCCAGAATATTCGTCAGCTGGTGCAAGCCCCCCGTGGTCCAGGCTAGTGAGCCACAGAACCATGCAGTGAACAGAAAGGAGAGCTCAGACACATGGAAGGTCCTCTAACTGATTTGTATAAGAAGTGGCCTCTGTTCAGAACACGGAAGAGCCCTTCATTTAAAGGTAACATTCACTGCTTATTTTTATTAAATTCTCATATCAGTAATACTGTCATAGTGGAAGAAAATTTAACAAATTCATGTATTTTTTTTTTAAAGATTTTATTTATTTAACAGAGAGAGACATAGCGAGAGCAGGAACACAAGCAGGGGGAGTGGGAGAGGGAGAAGCAGGCTTCCCGCTGTGGGACTCGATCCCAGGACCCTGGGATCATGATCTGAGCCAAAGGCAGACGCTTAACGACTGAGTCACCCAGGCGCCCTAACGAATTCATGTATTAAAGAGTGTGACAATTCATAGCTTCCTGATTCATGGGAAAATGTCCAGGAAATCTTAATGGGGTAAAAAAGGGAGGGTTAATAAATTGCTGAAAATGCCCTAAAGCAGGTACTCCAAGAACCAAAAAGTGGAGGATGATCACTAGCATCCCGATGCAAGTCTGAGTGAGTCTCCGTGGTGTCTCCCCAGCTGCACATTGTCTCCCCACACGACCTCTTACAGCTTGGAACACGCAGACATGTGTTGCCCCAGCCCTACCCAGCCTGACCCATAGCGGACCGGCAGACGACCAGAGCGGCCTCGCCTCAGGTTGTGGGAAGTGACTGGTGCAAAATAAAAATGTTCTATCGATGACAAAAACATTTTTATGAACTATTTCATGGTACTGGAAAAATGTAGTTCCACTTAAAGCTTTTACCGTGATAGAAAAATCTCTAAATTGTATTAAATTGGACCAAACAAAATGGCTCTCTCAATATTTTATCAAGAGTAGACACACACACACACACACACACTAACCTGGAATCTCAGGCTGCTGTTCTCCCACCTGAGCAGTGAGCTGGCTCTCACGTGGCCACAGGGACCCATGGGAGTGGAGGGCAATAGGTCCTGACCTAGGCAACAACTAGCCCCACACCCTTTTAGATCTGAGCTCCTCACCCTCATTCAGGTGTTCAATTTCTAACCACCCGTCGGATTGGTACTTCTCTTTGGCTTTCATTTTACTAAAAGAGGCAGAAAGAAGGGAAGATGTCATTAAGCGCTAAGTGCTAGAGACTAACCTATAATTGGCTCCTATATAACTGGAGTGTGGGGATAATTCGGTAAGGATCCTCAGTCAGTCCAATTTTGTGTTTAAAAACATTACAAATAAAAGAGATTTGACAATTGCATCAGGGCTGTTTAATAGGGAACCAAAATAATGGAGTAAATAATGAATAATGAATGTATATATATATATAATGGAACAAAAAATGAATATATATATATATATATATATATATATATATATATATATATATACACACACACACTATTTTCCATCTGATTCACATGCCGGCTTTTGAGCAAAGGTATGAATTGAGATGCCTTGGGCATAAGTTGAAATACCACATTTATTCTGAAATAAATAAATAAATACCAATAACAGATGTTATTGATAGTTCTGTACACTGTCTCATTCTCATACTGAGAAATGTCTTTTCCTTTTCACCTTTAAATAAAGGATACTGGTCTTCTTATAACTGAATCATTTGTGACATATGAAGCTTGTGGCTTTCAGTAATTCACCTTCTTGCACTGAAGTTGATCCAGACGTTGAGGACTACAGTCAAGTGCATAAGGGTTTAGGCACAAAAGTGGCCCTCAGAGGCTTGTATTTCTTCCCATCTCATTCAGTGATTCTTTTAGAGCATGTTTATGTAGGAAACAGATGTCATATTTGTATTTTTACACTGGGTTGAATTTGGGATTTTTTTTTCCTTTTACTCTGCACTTTTAACACCATCTCGACTACACTGATGTATCATTAGCTACAATTATTGTCTATTTGTATAATTATTGTATTGTCATTCACCTTGTTGGGGTTTTATTTGCCCTATGTTTGTGTTAAGAAGAGAACAAAATTCTCTAGTAACCAGCAGAAGGGAACAAAATTCTCCACTAACCAGAATGGGGAGAGGCACCTTTTAAAACATACACATATTGCAGTACACCAGATAAATTATAAGCTATAATTAAAAATACGTGGAAACCAACATCAGTGGACCCTTCAGAAATTAAAGATCTATGGGAAATAGGCAACAATTTTTAGTTTCCCTCAATCTATTTTCATTAACAGGTGTTCTTCTACATATACAGGGTATTGCTTACAAGAGGATTTGGGTGCTTGTGAATCAGGAACTTTTACAAATAAGAAGGAAAAAACAACAGAAACCTCATTCACAAATGTATCAGTTTTCAGAAGCATTGATAGCATTTTATGGACATGCCGGATTCAATGAATGCCTGTTGAAAGTACATATGTTAAAAGTACCTAATTGTTTTCAAATGTTTCATAACTTTTCATTTCATAGAAGAAATCTTTTTTTTTTTTTTGAAAACTGAACTTCATGTCATAGGAAGAGACTGAACATGTCACCGCACCATGAATACTTTGCAACCAGACTCTGTGTCGTTCTGAGAATGGCACAGTCGGGCTCACCAGTCTGCAGCGCGGGGAGCAGCCTCTGGGAGCACCTGTCCGAAAGCTCGCTCTCTGTCCAGAGCCGACTCCAGCTGAAGCATGGCCAACACGCCCAGTGTATCAGATCGCTCCATCGCCCTGGCATCTTCTACAAAATCAGTTAAGTAGGTTTTCATTTGTCTTCTATTTACGATGTTTTAAATCACATCCAGAAAAATTTAGGAGGTGCTCAGGACTTTTACTTTTCTTGAATAGTGAACAGGAAAATTGCTTGTTAAAATCCATTGCTTTTTATTAAGTTTGGACATAGTATTAAAGAGTCATGTGAACAGTCTCATTTTTATACTTACACCGTGATAGCTGTCCCCCCACCTCCACCCCCCACCACTGCTGGCAAAGAGCCGGGCAGATTTCTTAGGAAAAGGCTTTTTGTGTGTTGAGACCTATATATATTTTATAGTTCAGCAACTTCATCATCATGGTTTCCAGCTTTTGTCTTTTCCACCCCGTGAGCCTTGCTGGTCTGTGAATGACACCCACCCTTGCTCCTGTAACCGAGTGGGAATTTCTTCAAGACTCCACTTCTTTGGTTATTTCTAAGGTCAAGCCCTGAGTATCCTTTTCATCCCTGATGCTAGAATGTAGAAAGTAAAAGATATGAAATGCTAACGTGGAAAAAGAAAATCAACATAAATAAGGGTAGAAGCCAAGACACATGACAGTAAATCATAACATAAGACTACTGAAGGAGTCCTAAAGAATTTTTTTTACTACCAGCAAAAAACAGTAAAAACCTAGTGATGCTACCAATGCAAACGTAGAGCCCTGGGTTTTGACAAGGCTCCTACGAAGTGCAGTGGCCGCATCAACTTAAGACACACTGGGCCAGAGCAGCCTGCTTCCTGGACTCAGATCGTGCATCTGGTTGGAGAAACCATTCCTTCTTTCAAGGCAAAGACGGTTTTACAGACCTGATTAAAAAAGGGCGCGATCCCAGACATTTTATTCTTAGAGATTAACTTAAATATTGGCGTAGGTGGGGCGCCTGGGTGGCTCAGTTAGTTAAGCGACTGCCTTCGGCTCAGGTCATGATCCTGGAGTCCCTGGATCGAGTCCCGCATCAGGCTCCCTGCTCAGCGGGGAGCCTGCTTCTGCCTCTGACCCTCCCCCCTCTCATGTGCTCTCTCTCTCCCATTCTCTCTGTCTCAAATAAATAAATAAAATCTTAAAAAAAAAAAAAATATTGGCGTAGGTATTGAAATCCTACAGTCCGTCCATCTGTGGACCAGGCGGCCGCTGAGCAGTATGTACGGTGCAACCACTGAATAATGTCACAGCATTAGGCCTCTCTTCCCAGAAGGGTCGCCCCGTCACCCCACAGCAAGTAGTGAGGCTGGCACTTGACAACCCGGGTGTGAAAGAAACGAAAGACTCGTTTGCACGTGCAGAGAGAGAAGGTTTGCCACACACACCCTTTTCTGAAATTCCTCCAGGATGCTCGCTGGTGCAAAACAAAATCTGACTTCAGCAAAGAAGGAGACCAAGGACCAAAGAAGAGTGGCAGCCTAACTAGTCACTTACAGTTAAGTCTAAAATACTGTCAGTGAGTAATCATCTGCCTCTGATGCCCCAGGTCATTCCAGCGCTGGGGCTGGAGTGGAGCAGACACAGGCAGAGTGCAGCCTGCTCTCAGCATCTCCCACGCCCCGTGATTTCCGGGAAGCTGGCAATCCCCACAGATCCCTGCTTCTTCTGGACCCCAGCCAACGCCCACCAGGAAAACAGGCGCCTTCCTCGAGGCCCTTGGAGAAAATGTGCCCTATAGAAACCAGCTACGCAATTTTGAGTATTTTTATTGCTAATGAGAACAAGAGCATTTTGTATCCTTACCATAGAGGAAATGTCACAGATTCTCATATCACCGAACTTGATGTGCTTGGAGAATTTATTTCTTCAAATCTGATCTAGAGAGACTTCGTTGGGCTCAACGACGATGCTTTTATATTACATGTAACTATATTGGAACTTGTTAAAACAAGGCTGCATCTCAAATATACTTAACACGGGATACATGATATGAAAGGCTTTTAGGAGAAAAAAATACTTCTTTCCTGTGCGTTAATAATCAGAGAAGCAAACCAGGCACAACACATGACCAAATTCTTATGGGAAATAAAAGGAAATAAGTGCCCATGAACAAATCACAATTAAAAGACGTTAGACAATTCAGACACAAACCAAGATCTGTGCAGGGAAGAAACATAGCAGCGAAAATTGTAAGGCATTAGGCCACGTGGTCCTGAGCACCCGTTGGGTCTAGCTCCAAGGAGTTAGAGCCTAGATATAGTACAAAACATCTCTGAACTGAAACCATGAAATGGGGTAATAATGCACATATGATGGGCATTGTTATTAGAAGCATCCAAGATATAGACATATATATGTATATCTTCTGATCTTCTGATGCCTGAACATTTTGGGCACACACCTTCTTTTTTTTTTTTTTTTGTATCCTGAGGCAGTAAATCATGGCATCTGCATATTTATTTATTTCCTGCATTTATCCACTCATCACAAGAACCATCATGCTCACATATATTTATGTTGTACGTTGTTATACAAAGCAACACACTTTTTTTGCTTGAATTATTGCAGCTCTTGGGCACACACCTTCTACTGTGTATTGCTAAATACAGCCCAAGAAACAGTTAGCTTACAGAAATTGTAATTAATTTTAATCCTCATTCAAAACCTTAGACTTGATGACTCAGGAAAGTGAACTGAAGAATGTTTAGGAATTATAAATTCGATTAATTTCCAAATTCGTTAATTTCATGATGTATTTTAAACTTAGGGTGACCCGCATTTCCGAGCACCATTTCCTGTTGCAATTTGTAAGAGAAGCAAATAGAAATGTATCTTAAAAAGAGAAATACACATTTTAAAACAGAAGCCCTGATTCTCAGCTGAGTACAGACACTATTAATTAGATATAAAAGAAAGTGTGCTTAGGTTATAGTTGGTGAATTAACAGGGAAAGAACTACAGCCGTGGGCCCATGTACCTTCCTGAGGCATTCCGCAGGGGCCTCTAACCTTTCATCCTGCAGGAGGAGGGAGTTCTCTCTTTGCTCATAGTGATGTGAACACTCCCAGGGTTTCCCTCCTGGAGATCTTGCCAGACCAGGAAAGCCTAGTTGCTAGCCCTCCAACAGCCCAAAGGAGGCACTGGCTGCAGGCCAACTGATGCTCTCTGGGGGTTCCGAGGCCACCTCCTGCCCAAGCAGCAGTTACCCTGACAGCTCGGCCGTGCAGACTGGACGGGCGCCATGTGTTATGGTCCAGCCTGGGGGGAAGGAGCTCATCCTTCCCTGAATGGTAGGTGGGAGAAAGCAGGAGGGCACTCAGGAGATGACATAGTGATACCAGACTGTTCGACACAGCCTTTGAATTACGAATGTTCAGATACATATGTATATGAAGATGTATATCCAGATAGAGGTCCATATGTATGAAGATGTACATATATGAATATGTGTATATAGACAGGATAATAGGAATCGTAAGTTTCTTTATAAGTGTTTTGTTTTACTGTGAGATTTTCTTTTGGTAACCTTTAATTTTGACATAGTTTCAAACTTGCAGAAAAGTATAAGAATAGAAAAAGAGCTCCTATAAATTCTTTATCAAATTTACCATTTTAAACATTTTGCCCCATTTGCTTTATCTCTCTCTCTCTCTGTATATGTAATATGTACATGTTTTTTCTGAACCATTTGAAAATAAGGTGCAGACACTAAATGCTAAAGAATAAGGACACCTCTGGGGTGCCTGGATGGCTGTCAATTAAGTGGCCAACTCCTGGTTTAGGCTCAGGTCATGATCTCAGGGTCATGGGATCGAGCCCCATGTTGGGCTTTGTGCTCATGGGGAGTCTGCTTCAAGATTCTCTCTCCATCTCCCTCGGCCCCTCTGCTCACTCATGTGCTCCCTCTCTGTTTCTAAAATTAATAATCTTCAAAAAAAAAAAGTCAGGACACTTCCTGCATAACCACAATACCAGGATAAAAACCCAGGAATTCAGCATTTCCACGCCATTGATTAAATTACTGACAAAGAGGGGGGAAATGACATTTTACTTTCAAAGGAGTAACAGTAAGATTTTTCACAAAAATTACGAAATTGAGAAAATAAATAATGGAACAGCATCTTTGAAGTGCTTAGTGAAAATAACTGCCAGTTGATAATTCTATACCCAGTATGGGATAGCCTTCCAATATGGAGGTGGTTCTACTGGGGGTCAGTGTAGAGCATGGTGATTGTGGCTAGCACTGCTGGATGGTAATGTGAAAGTTATGAAGAGAGCAGATCCCAAGACTTGTCATCACAAGGAAGAAACACCTTCCGTCTGTCTGAGGTGACGGGTGTTAACTAGACTGACTGTGGTCATCATTCATCATTTCACCCCACCTGTAAGTTAGCTCCTCGTGCTCTACACCTGAGGCTTTGACAGTTGTTTCTCAGTAAAACGGGGAACCAATCGAAGGTGGTTAAGATGTTTCACACAAACAAACAAAAAATCAAAGAATGTATTTCCACAGATCCACACTGAAAGAAATGCTAAAGGGAAGTTTTGAGTCATAAGGGAAAGAATTACAGATGGGAATATGGTAATTAATGCAGGAAAGAAGAAAAGCAGAAAGGTTAATATGTGGATAAATCTACGTAAACACCGACTATTTAAATGGGAAAACTAATATGGCTTTAAAATACATGTGGAAGTAAAATAAATGACGGTCCAGGAGAGGCAGAAAGGGGCTAAATGGAGTTAGTGTGTCAAGGTCCTCACACTGTTAGTAAATTCTAAAATTCATACAGATTATGAATCCAAATGTGAAATGTAAAACAACGAAACATTTAAAAGAAAAATCATGAAATTATTATGACAAACAAGGTAGGCAGAGTTTCCCAAATTAAGACACAAAAAGTACCAATTATAAAGGAAAAAATGGCCATGTTAAAATTAAGAATGGCCATTCATCCTAAGATACCAGCAAGAGAGCGAAGAGGGAAGCCTCACAGTAGGAGAGATTAGTAACTGATGTGACTGTTGAAGGTCTCATATCTGATATGTGATACAATCTATGATCTATATGCACCTGTATCAGTTATATGCATTTTATATGTAATACATATTGTGCGTGTGTGTGTGTGCACGCGTGTGCGTGTGTGTGTGCGTGAGTGTGCGTGTGTGTGTCTCGAGTCAATGGGAAAATGCAGGCAACACAACACAACACCAACTTTATACTCCGAGAAAGGCAAATCAAAACCAGTGTGATACTACTACAAAACCACCAAAATGGCTAAAATTAAAAAGACAAAACGTGCCAAGAGTTGGCGAAGATATGGAAGAATGGGAAGTTTCACAGATCGCTAGTGGGAGTGTAAATAAGACTACTTAGGCACACTCTTTAGCAGAATCTTCTGAAGCCGAACATATGCATAGCTTGTGATCCAGCAGTGCCGTCTCTTGGAACACATATAGATAGATACCTAGGTATGGAGACAAAACCTGGACGCAAATGTTCACAGCAAATTCTTTCATAATAGCCAAACACTAGAAACAATCCGGGCATCCATCAAAAGTAGGAAACATTTTTATAAGTATGATATATTCAAATGAGAAACAACAGTGAAGAAAAAGAGAAAATGTGACTACCTGCAACTCATGGGCAAATCTCTGAGATATTTGGGAAATGCAAATTACATTACAATGAGATACAAGTTCCCATCTATTAGAGTGGCTTAAATCTTTGTAAATGTCTGGCAAGCATACAGGGTAACTGAAAATCTCACATATTGTTGGTGGGAATGTAAAATGACACAGCTGCTCTGGAAAATAGCTTGGCACGTTCAAGAAGTTAAGTACATACACACACTATTTGACCCATCAATTCCCAATTCTGTGTATTCAGTCTGGGCAAGTGAAAGCCATGACACAAAACCTGTACACAAATGTTTATAGCAGCTTTCTTGATAAATCATTGTAATCACATTGTGATCATTAATCACATATTTGATAAAGCTTGAGGACATTACACTGAGTGCATTCTCAAAATGTTACATAGTATACGATTCCACTTTTTAGATTTTAGCTATTTGTTTTAGAGAGAGAGAGAGTGGGGTGGGGGGCAGAGGGAGAGGGAGAGAGAGGATTTTAAGCAGACACCACACTGAGCACAGAGCCTGACCTGGAGCTCGATCCATGACCCTGAGATCATGACCTGAGCCGAAACCAAGAGTCGGATGCTTAACTGACTGAGCCACCCAGGCACCTCCGTATGATTCCATTTTACAGTAATCTGTGCATGTGTTAAGACTCACACAACTGCATACCCAAAAGAATATTGACTTATTGTTGGTAAAATTTTTATTTTTTTAAGATATGTTTATTTATTTTAGAGAGAGAGAGTGCGCGCAAGCAGGGGGGAGGGGCAGAGGGAGAGAGAGAAGGAGAAGCAGACTCCCTGCTAAGCATGGAGCCCGATGCAGGACTGATTTCACGAACCTGAGATCATGATCTGAGCTGAAATCTAGTCGGACACTTAACTGACTGAGCCACCCAGGCACCCCCCTTGTCTGTAAAATTTTTAAATAATAAAAATTAACACTGCAGCTTAAGTTGTAGCCAAGAAACCCAAGAATTCTTCAAAGACTCTTCATTTGATGTCTTGTTCTGGTGTCTTGTTCTGGTGTCTTATTCTGGTGCTTCTCTGATTTCTTAAAACTTCTTTTTCCCTGCAGTTGTGGGTAACCTTGGAATCATTCTCCATTTGATTCATTTCTGGCTCAATGAACTGATCTCCTTTTTGGCCACTAAAGGAGAGAAAATTCTTATTTGGGGGTTTCCTTTAGCCTTGTCCAAGTATCCTCCATTTTGACTGTTCTGAGAGATCACCAAATACAAGAAAGGAAAGGAGAAAGGAGAAACACACTAGCCCACCGTATTTTAAGCAACTCTCATCGAATCTACAGAAGGGCCAGCCCCATGGCAAAGGTGCTCCATTCCCTCAGGGCCTCCTACTGCAACTGCCAGAAGGTCTGAGGTGATCGCACTCAACCCAAGGGAGGCTTGCTTCTCCTGGGCAGGCAGGGAATGAAGGAGGTAGAACAGCAAGGGATAGGCCCTGTCAGAAGAATTTTTCAGCCACGCTTATTCATGTTTCCGCTCACTTTAAGTAAGAATCAGATATTCTGCTGGTGAGATTTCTCTCCCTGAATGATTTCACAGAAAGAGCCACCACCCACCCCTCCTGAGACAAGCAGACAAAGAGGCAAGTGTGTGTCCACACATCTGACCTGGAGACTGAGCACCTGCCTCCCTCATTCGTGTCTGAGATGACTGAGAGTGATGGTATCTGATCCTAACTCCTTCTTTCTCATTCGGGACTCAGGGAGGGGAGCCACCTCTAAGAGAAACATCACCAAGTAGGAAGCATCAAAAAGCAGACACACAGACTTCACCAGACTTTCATTCCCTCCCTTGTAATTCATATAAATTGTCTCCTGGGAAGAGAATAGTCCAGCCTTGTGGTCTCCCCAAGTGACAGCTTATCAAATCTACCTTTTCCATGATGAAGGAAGGATTGTTACAGCACAAAGGGCCAGAAGTTCTGTCCTGCAAAGTGGTATTTTCCATGGGTCCACTACACACCAGGCAGTCTTACGTTTCCTTAACAGAATCCCAATCCATTGTCATTGGAGCTTCTGCCACACTCGACCACAGCCCTGGCCTCTGGCCTCCAGTCCCCAGCATCCCCACAGGCCCTGATGCTCACATCCGTCCAGTCTTTCCTCCTCCTGTAGCCTTGCCCCAGCCCACCCATGTGCTTTTGTCTGTCCCCTTCCATGTTGTTTGCCCCTGTTCACCCTAGTGTTCTGCAGCCTTTCCTCACCCTGGCCCTCCAGTCCCTGCCACTCCTCCCCATCCCCTCTGCTCCCTTTTCACAGAGTTTTCCATCAGTCCTTTCTCTTCTGAACAGTTCTTTTCTGTTCCTCTGGTCCCTGCTACTCACCTGTTCATCAATGAAAGAGCATTTATTGAGAGAGATAATAACAAGTGTTGACGAGGACGTGGAGAAACTGGGACACTTCTGCACTGCTGGTGGGAATGCCCCAGGCAGCAGTTGCTGTAGAAAAGGGCCTGGCAGGAGAGGTCTCTGGGAAGACGAGGGGGTACGAGGCACCAGGAGTCTGTGTCCCCCCACCTAGATGACAGTTGCCCTGGCAGAATCTGTCCGATGTAACTCTTTTGGAAATCTGGTGTCTATTGAAGGCTTGCAACTTCCAGGAGAAGACTTGGGTGGTAAATTGATTCAATTTTGAGCAATTTCGGCTCTTAACACAGTAGCAGCTACCCATTCCCCACCCCCAGCCATGTGGCAGGCAGCTGTGCATGTATTCCTGAAGCAGCTCACACACAGTTTGCAGGACGTAGAGCAGGCAAAAAGGACACTGTCCTCCAAATATTGGGGATCTGTGCCGTGATCACTGATTGCTGCTTCTGATCACAGAGGTGCAGACAGACAACGGTTGTTGTTCTTCCCCCAGTGTTGCAAACCCGTCCTCTCGGGCTCAAGAGACATCCAGGAGATTTCAGAGGCCAGTTCCATTTTATTCCCCCTTCATTTTTTTTTGCTTTTCCCCTTCAGGAGCCAGACATTAAAGACTAGGACATTCAAAAACAACTGCATATACAGGGAAAAGTAGAAAATGACTGTATGCCCAAGGAAAGGCTTAGAAAAGACCTAAGAAGACATTACGTTTATCCTGCAAGCTGATCCTTGGCACAGAGAGGCTACAATTTAAAAAAAAAATTTTTAATTAAAAATAGCAAACCCTGGGGAAACAGGAAATTGTAATTTCCAGAGTTACCACATTATTAAATTCAAATGTCTAGCGTTCAACAAAAAATCCCAGGCATACAAAGAAACAGGACAGTATAGCCCATTCTAAGGGAAAAAGTAATTCAACAGAATCTGTCCCTGAAAACATTTAACAGAGTATCTATTAGACAAAGACTTCAAAATAATGCTCTTAAGGTTGCTCAAAGAACTAAAAGAAGGCTTGGAGGAAGTCAAGGAAACTATGTGTGAACAAAATGGAAGCATCGATGAAGAGATGGAAAACATGCAAAGAAA
Source organism: Mirounga leonina (assembly GCF_011800145.1). Lineage (NCBI taxonomy): Eukaryota > Metazoa > Chordata > Mammalia > Carnivora > Phocidae > Mirounga > Mirounga leonina. The sequence continues at coordinate 16,815,209 of NW_023270615.1, forward strand.
CCAAAAAGAAGCAGCGGAGCTGAAAAGTACAGTAACTGAAATGGAAAACATGGGAGAAACATTGGAAGACAGTGCTAGGCAGGCAGGAAAATAATCCTTGAGCTTGAAGATGACACTTGACCCATTATGAAGGCTGAGAAACAAAGGAGAAAAGATTGAAGAAAAGCAAGCAGAACCCAGAAGAACTTTGGCACCTTCAAAATGACTGACACACATGTCGTGGGAATCCCGGAAACAGAAGAGACAGAGAAAGGGGCAGAGAGAATACTTGAAGAAATAATGGCTGAAAAATTCTAAATTTGAAGAAAGACATGAACATAAACATCAAAGAAGCTCAGTGACCTCCAAGTAAGATGAATTCAGAGAGACCCACAATGAGACATTATAATCAAACTTTCAAGAGCTAAAGACAAAAAGTGAGTCAACACAGGGCAAGGGGTCCCCAGTAAGGCTGCAAGCAGATTTCTCATCAGAAACTTGGAAGGCCAGAAGACAGTGGGTTGATACATTCAACGTGAGAACAGGAAAACTGTCACCAAGAAATCCCGTATCTAAAGTGTTCTTTGTAAGTGAGGGAGAAATCAAGACATTCTGAAAGAAACAACAGCTGGCGGAGCTGTGACTAGACCTGCCCTGCAAAAAAAAAGGTCAAGGGAGTCCTGCAAGGTGCAATGAAAGGTCAAAGAGTAACTCAAAGGCACGTAGAGAAATAAAGATGTCGATAAAGATAAATATATGGACAATTATAAAAGCTGGTGAGGTTCATTGTTCCGGTACGCAGGCTCACCAAAAGACTGGGACCTCCTTACGGGGCTAGAGAACAGCTCCCCTCCCCCCACACCTCATGACCACATTACTAAAAGCTGTTCCTGGGAGTTCCTTCTGTCCAGTGCATCATGCTTGGCCATCTAGAAAAAATCGCAAGCCATATCAAAAGGCAAAACACACGGTTTGAAGAGAGAGCAGGCATCAGAAGCAGACTCAAATATGGTGGGGCTGTCGGAATTATCAGACTGGGGAATTTAAAACAACTCTGATTAATATACTAAGGACTTGAATAGAAAGTAGACAATATGCAAGAACATATGGGCACTGTAAGCAGAGAGATGGAAATGCTAAGAAAGGTTAAAAAGAAAAGCCAGAGATCAAAAACATTTTAACAGAACTGCGGCATGCTTTTGATGGGCTCATTAGTAGACTGGACACGGCTGAGGAAAGAATCTCTCTCTGAGTTGGGGATGTGACCATAGCAATTCCAAAACTGAAAATCAAAGATAGAAAAGACTGGGGAAAAAAAACATAAAAGAATATCCAAGGACTGTGGGACAACTGCAAAGTTGTAACATACGTGTAATAGGAACATCAGAAGGAGAAGAAAGAGACAAAGGAAGAGCAGCAAAATTTGAGGCAATCATGACTGAAATACTCCCCAAATTAACATCAGGCTCCAAACCACAGATCCAGGAAGCTCAGAAAGCAACAAGTAGGATAAATGTCAAAAAAAACCCCACTACACTTATGCATATAAAAATGAGGAGGAAATAAAGACTTTCTCAAACAAACGAAAATTGAGGGAATTTGTTGCAAGCTGCCCTGCCTTGTAAAAAACGTTAAAAAAGTGTTTCAGGAAGAGGGAAAATGAAATAGGTCAGAAACTCAGATCTACATAAAGAAAGGAGGAGCATCCAGGAAGGAATAAGTGAAGGTAAAACAAAAACTTTTATTTTTCTTATTCTGATAGCAGTTTGTTCAAAATAATAACAGCCACTGTGTATTTGATATGTATATTTATGGATGTTTTTGGATGGGCATATAGTAGAGATACTCTCACCATACAACCCAAGAATCATGCTCCTTGATATTTACTCAAATGATCTGAAAATTTATGACCACACCAAAACCTACATATGGATGTTTCTAGCAGCTTTATTCATAATTACCAAAACTTGGAATCAACCACCTCGGTGAATGGATAGATAAGCTATGTTGCATCCAGACAATGGAATGTTATTCAGCGCTAAAAAGGAATGAGCTGTCAAGCCATGAAAAGACATGCAGGAAACTTACAAGTGTACCACTAAGTGAAAGAAGCCAGTCTGAGAAAGTGACATACGGTATGATTCTAATTCTATGACATTCTGGAAAAGGCAGAACTATGGAGACAATAAACAGATCAGTGGCTGCCAGAAGGGGAGGGGGGCATGAATAGGCAGAGCCCAGAGAATTTTTAGGGCGGTGAAACTATTCTACATAGTACTACCACAGGGCTAGAAACGGGTCATCATCCATTTGTCTAAACCCATAGGTAAACTATGGACTTTGGGTGATTATGATGTGTCAGTGTAGGTTCACCAAATGTGACGAACGTACCATTCTGGTGGGGATGTTTATAGTGGGGGAACACAGGGGTTTCTGGGAAATACCTGTACATTCTTCTCAGTTTTCGCCATGAACCTAAAACTGCTCCCCAAAAATAGCTTATTAATTTAAAGAAAACATAACCATGAGTAACAAAGACATGAGCAGCATTGTTCTGCAATTATTTCTGTGGTGATTTCATTGCTGATTTTCCCTATAGGGAGTGAAGAGGAAGTATTTCAGGTAGGTTAGTCAGTAAATTCCTAACCACCTTTCAACTTCCTCAGGAATTCTAAAAGGTGTTAGAACTCGTGCGTCAACAACCATAGTTTGGACTGGGAACACCTCTTACCCTCCCTAAAAATGCAGTTCCAGGATTTAAATCCACATTTAATCAGAGGAATAAACAGGGAACCCAGTGTTAAAACAGGTAGCTATGTAGGCGTCTTAAATGCTATTGTGCAAACCTGCTATTGAGAAATCCAACTCAAAGGAATCTAGCAAAGGAGGACGTGATGTTGTCAAACTTGTCCTGCTCCTGTGGATCCTGAATGTTTGACTCCAGAAACCCTGCACTTAATTCTCATCAAGATCTCCAGGAAGACGCAGGACACTCCCACCCTCCTTGGCTCCTTCACCCTTTCCCACTCAAACAAGATGCACTCTGGGTTCAAGATTGTGTTGCCACACGCCTGAACACACACATGTTCGGAATGAAGAAAGAGTGGTTATTAATTTCCCTCAGTCTGTGCCATTAAAAAAAATTAACTCTGTTTGAGAGCTTGAGGTTGCAGGAAAAAAACACAGTCGAGTTTCACATTAAAAAGCTAATTGAACCTAACTCAGTCCAGATTTGGGATGAAGGATTGACTTCAAGCCTCCATCTGGGAGGGGCTGGGCCTTGCCTTTGTGAGGCGCTTTGCACCAGATGGAGAACAGACTGACTTTCCAAATGAAAAAAATGTGGGGCGCGGGGAGGGGTAGTGATAGGGACTCGGAGGAGCTCAGAGCCCCCTCGGGCTGCCCGCAGCATTTCCCTGGCTCCACCACCACTTCTGTGGGCTCCTCCCCGAGCACCCCGGACAGATCAGGCCAGTTCGCATTCCAGTTAGCTAACACAGTGTGACATTAGTTTCAGGGGTGCGATCTAGTGACTCAGCACTTCCACACAACATCCCGCGCTGCTCACGACAGGCGCACTCCTGGGTCGTGAGTCGTTTTGAGATGGATGGCAAAAGCTCCTTCCTGAGTGAAACATGCCCGGCACCCATCTCGGCCAGCGGCGCGGGCCTGGTGCCACGTGGGCAACCAGTGACCACCTGGCGGGATGGGAGCAGCTCTGCCTTCTCTCCTTCCCTGTCACCAGGGAAGGTGGCCGCGTGTGCCAGGAGGACAGTGCCCGTCCCTCGTCCCTGCCGTCCTGCCCGTGCCCACACTGTTCCCTCCCCTGAGAGCCTCACTCCGGACCTGCTCTCCCCTCTTGCTTCCTCCGCCGCCTCCCTAGCGGCCCAGCTCACACCTCTTCCAGGAGGTTCTCTCAGCAGCGCAAGCTCACAATTCTACTCTCCTCTTCTGAAGCCCTGCAGGACCTTCCACAGACCCTCCACTGTGATCACTGGGGTGGTTCTGAGTTGCTGCAAGAAGCAGCTCCCTGAAAGCTCCCAGCACTGAATCTAAAACATGCTGGGGGCTCAGAAATGAAGACTAGTGGGACTAGGTTTTGAAAATAACATAGAACACGAAGCAAAATAAAAGGGAAAATGTAAGGTTTTTGGTAGAAATTTTTCATTTTATTTATTTATTTTATTTATTTTTTTTTTTTTTGAAATTTTTCATTTTAAAACACCAGTTTTTTTCCAGTCACGAGCACAGTAAAATAGCCAGTGAGCATTGGCCTCATGCGGGGCACAGTTCTGAACACCTAGTGTGTGTCAGCTCCTTTATCCCCCTGGTCACACGAGGAGGAGACTGCTGACATCATCCCTGCCAAACCAGGCACGGGGGTTTGGCAACTAGCCCGAGTTCACACAGCAGGAAGGGGGGATGTGGGGCTGGACCCCGTCCACGTTAGCCACTCCACACCCCCTGTTCTCCCTGACACGATGCACACATCTTGGAGGGTCAGGAGGGACCCCATCTAAACAGCACTGCCCCTGCTCTAGGTCCAAGGCCCATGGCGATGTTCAGCTCACCGTTCTGTCTGTGTGCCCGAAGCGTTCCCGGGGCTCCCCTCTAGAACAGCTCGCCCCCACAGCCCAGCGCAAGGACACAGCCCCGCCAGCGACACACAAACATAACCGCTTGTGTTTACTCTTTTTAGCAGTTCCAGTTCATTGTTTGGTTTGACTCCTCTGACCCCAGGTCAACTCGTCTCATATTTAACTTTCTTAGGAAGTCAGATTCTGTCTTGTTTTGTTTTGGAAATTCTATCTTGATTACATTTTCTTCCCATTGGAAGAACAGAGCAGGGTCCACCCTGGAGAAGCAGGTACAATTCTCTCCACAGGAGGTGGAGGGAAATTGGGGTGGGTGCCAGGCCCGTGGCTGGCCCGATTCAGCAGCGGCCACCCTGGGCAGCACTTCACGGGGAGGAGGAAAATCCAGGCCTGCCGCCTCGGTGAGCCCCCCCTTTGGCCCAGCGCTGCCCCCAGTGCTACCACCAGCACACTCCCCGGCCACGCAGGGCTCACTTGGACTCCGTGTGGCTCCGTGAGCCTTCAAGAGCCGGTAGGCGCTCGGAGTATTCTCCGCATACCAGATACTTATCTGATACGGCCCTGGAGCCTTTCGTAGATAACTCACCGTAGGCGCACAATAGCAATATCAAAGGTCACTGATTAAAAGAAGACTCTCAACTAAAAACCAGTGCAGTCATTTGAAGGAACATTTATATTCTGCCCAGTATAGGGAACAGAGAGAGAGATTTGTTAAGGATCCGGGACTTCAAACTGTGGAAAGAGCCAAGATGTCCTCGACAGATGAATGGATAAAGAAGAGGTGGTATATATATACAATGGAATATTATGCAACCATCAAAAGGAATGAGATCTTGCCATTTGCAACGACGTGGATGGAACTGGTGGGTGTTATGCTGAGCGAAATAAGTCAATCAGAGAAAGACATGTATCATATGACCTCACTGATATGAGGAATTCTTAATCTCAGGAAACAAACTGAGGTTGGTTGATGGGGAGTGGTGGGGGGTGGGAGGGATGGGGTGACTGGGTGATAGACACTGGGGAAGGTATGTGCTCTGGTAAGCGCTGTGAATTCTGCAAGACTGTTGAATCTCAGATCTGTACCTCTGAAACAAATAATGCAATATATGTTAAGGAAAAAAAAAAGAAGATAGCAGGAGGGGAAGAATGAAGGGGGGGAAATCGGAGGGGGAGACGAACCATGAGAGACGATGGACTCTGAAAAACAAACTGAGGGTTCTAGAGGGGAGGGGGGTGGGGGGGAGGGTTAGCCTGGTGATGGGTATTAAAGAGGGCACGTTCTCCCTGGAGCACTGGGTGTTATGCACAAACAATGAATCATGGAACACTACATCAAAAACTAATGATGTAGTGTATGGTGATTAACATAACAATAAAAAATTAAATATAAAAAAAAGGGATCCGGGACTTCTGGCCCTGGGGCCGCACGGGGGCCTCAGAGCCACGGTGATCTCTGCCCCGGGGCCCCCAGAGCTGCCCTGTCCATCCACACCTCCTCCTCAGAGGACCAGAGAAAACTCATCGTCCAAGACAGGGCACCCAGAGGCCAGTTACGGGCTAGGGGTTCTGGCTCATGGGACTAATTTCTCCCTGCTTCTTCTGCCTCACTGGGTCACAGCAGGACCTGGGAAGGACCTGCTAGTCCTAGAAGAAAGGCCTGTTGCACCAGAGCACAAGGTAAACAGGATGAAACAAAATATCTCCTCATAAAACCCAGAGTCTCTTCTTTCACAACCCGGGTTATCCGGTTCTCCCAACTAGCTGGGAGACGTTCAACAAGTCCCTTTATCCCTCTCCTGGTGCTGAGGAGTTTCATCAGAAAAATGACTGAACTTGAACTCAAACGCCCTTGGCGCCCTGCCATCTCAGGTCCTCTGGGCTGCCGGTGGCCCGGGTGTCAGGCGAGGACAGTGCCGTATGCTGAGTGCTTACAGCCGCCCTTGATTTCATGTAACCCCATTTCCCGAGGGAGATGCTAATGCCCCCATTACACAGATGAGACTACAGAGGTCTGAAGCCCACGCCCTTGGCGACTCTGCGCCGAGAGCCAGCGGCTGTGATAGACACTGGAGTACCAGCCGCGGTGGGGCAGCGCCTGCCAGGGCCCGGCCACTCTTGTCAGTGCTCTGCGTGCACCAGCTGGCCTAATTCTCACAACGGCGCATCCCCCTTTAACACCTCGGGAAACTGGAGCACAGAGATGTCAAGCAACTCGCCCAAGGTCACACAGCCAGTGCGTGTAGGAGGGACATCCATAAGCGCAAGCCATAACTTAGAGCCCCGTGTCCCCTTCTTTATAATGAAGTATGAACACTGAACACTGCAGGGTGGGGTTATTAATAAAATGCATTAATTTCTAGAACTATCCACGTCCTTCTTTAAGGGGACTCCCATTATCATGTCAATCTGGCCTTTTTCTTAATGGGTAACATAGTTACCCAAAACTCGAAAGATTAATAGGATTCTGTATCCTTATAAATTGCTTGTTTGTAGTATCCTGAACTGAAACTTAGGAAGTTCACCAAGCATAAAATAAACTCCTGTTTAAGCAAAATGGAACTTACCATATGGGCAATTTAAGATCACCCTGTTGAAGTTTTTTAGGATTTAGGATCCAAAATAGCTTTTTAAAAATGCCTTCAGTTTTGACGTAGCAGCAGTGTAAGGGGATGTGGGAGAAGGTGAGGGAGGAAATCCCATTGTTCAGCTATTTACTAGCTATTTATTGTTTGGTGGAGAAGGCAGACGTTCATCAAAACATGCACATTTCCACACTTCGGTTTTCTGACATGAAACCGAGGAATGCAGAGTTCGAAGACAGCATGCAACTCAGCGGGCAGCCCCCTGAGAAAGTGGTGTTTGAGCTGCTAGCTGAAGCATGCAAACCCCAGATGTTGGCTGGGAGGAGAAGAGAGCATTCTAGCGACAGAGCATACCTCCCAGTACACGTGCCAAGACGCACAGAGGTGAAGAAGGGAACGGCTAGTGGGGATGGGGCTCAAACACAGGCGTGGCCAAGGATTGGGCTGGATCTAATGGTGTGGCAGATACTACGGCACATCCAGTCCCACCCCCCTTTCCAGAGAACAGAACCCCAGTTAATGCAGGCAGTGGGCAGAGACCCCTTGATCGCAGTGAGGACAGACCATAGACCCAGAAGATGAATCATAAGTGGTTGGCCAATTCTAACCCCGATAAAGTATAAAGTGAAGAATGCTGGAGAATTCCTGGGAAAAATCAGGTTTCCAGATAAAACCTCAGCGCTCGAGAGAAGAGGACTTTTGCCCTGACTGTCCCGTCCTGACTGCTTGTGATTGCGTGGCACCGTGGTCATCTGGAGATGGTGATGATCCTAACGAAACAAAGCCACCTTGCTGAGGATGGCGCAATGGAAACTATAAAGAGTCTGGGTCTTTGACATGGCTGAGCTACTGATCAAATCCTGGAACTGCCTCCCGCAGGCTTCCTGGGATTGCGGGTTCATTGAGTGCCTTCGTGGAAGTCATTGCCGGCCAGGTACCCTCTTACTCACAACTGAATGCAGCTTAAACTGATTTACACGGGAAGGTATTCATCTCAGTGATGCGCTGTGAAGTCACAACCCACCCCAGAGCTGAATGACATAAACACCCGTGTGCTGTTATCTCTCATGGTTCTGTGGGTTGACTGCCCAGCTGGGGTCTTGCAGGATGTTGCAGTCATAGGGAAGCTGGGGCTGCAGTCCCCTGAAGGCTCAGCTGGGCTGGATGCCTAAGGCGGCTCACTGACATGGCTGCTGGCTGGGATCTGAGCTGCGGCTGTCAACCATCGTGCCCACACTTGGCTTCTTATGTGGCTTCAGTATCTCACAGTATCATGGCTGGTTTCCTAGAGTGAGTATTCCAAAAAAGAGCATTCCTAGAGGCCCAGGCATAAACAGTTTTTTATGAGTCACTTTCAGAAGTCACACAGCATCATTGGTCAAAAGCAAATCACAGAGCAAAGCCAAATTCAAGGTGACTACCAAGAGGTGTAATTCAGTGCAATGGCCATCTTTGAAGATGAGCTACCAACCATCAACGCATTTTAAGTGATGGGTGGCATAGTCCGATGATTGTTGTATTGAATGGATTGGAGGAAAAACCAGATACAGATAAAATGGAGAGACCAGCAAGCTGGCTTTAGAGGATTGTGATTAGCTCCCAATATCCATTCTGTCCCTCTGTTGTGTAGCCGTGAGTCATCGCATCTCTCCTCTACACTGACTGAGTCAGGAATGGGCAGACCCAAGCCACTGTGGGCCAGGGAGGCTTGGGCCGAGCTCTCAGGGTCCCCGAGAAAGTTAGTTCCTTGCTCTTAAGAAGAAATGTCAGGAAACCCATCTCTCGCTTCACCTGGACCTGAACATGGGATCATTCAGAACTGATTACCATCGACTGAGAACTTATGGCCAGTAAGGAGTAGAGTACTGGTCTTCAAATGATCTTGCTATTGGTCTTAAAAAGAAGTTAATACTGGGGCACCTGGGTGGCTCAGTCGTTAAGCGTCTGCCTTCAGCTCAGGTCATGATCCCAGGGTCCTGGGATCGAGCCCCGCATCAGGCTCCCTGCTCAGCTGGGAGTCTGCTTCTCCCTCTCCCTCTCCCCCTGCTTGTGTTCCCTCTTTCGCTGTGTCTCTCTCTGTCAAATAAATAAATAAATAAATAAATAATTTAAAAAAAAGAAGAAGAAGTTAATACTCTGGGCAGTGGAGCAAAGATCTCAGAAGAACCAATCTCCAGTGGCTTTGTTGGTCCACAGAACTAGAGCTCTCCAGGGATAACCTGAATCTCACTTTTTACATTTTTCACAAATGATTTGAGTGGAGAATGTCACTGCATAAATTCTGCAAGGCTACAAGTATACTTAAAGATGTGAGAGCAGGTGTCCAGAAGGACAAGGGATGGGAGTGGAAGTGGGGACCTGGGACAAAAAGGGAGAAATGAACACAGGGATGGATTACAAGGGCTCTATAAACTTAGCCATCTGGATGACTCGACTTACATACCATGATACAACAGTAATGAGTTGAAAGCCCTTAAGAAACTAAGAAAGAGTTGCAGGAATGGATTCAAGAGTGCATATACAGGGGCACCTGTGTGGCTCAGTTGGTTAAGCGTCTGCCTTCGGCTCAGGTCATGATCCCAGGGTCCTGGGATCGAGCCCCGCATCGGGCTCCCTGCTCAGCAGCGAGTGTGTGTCTCCCTCTGCCCCTGTGATCTCTCTCACTTTCACTCTCTCTCAAATAAATAAATAAAAGCTTTAAAAAAAAAAGGAGTGTATACAAAACTACATGTCTGACATGCTGTTGGGTTATGGGAGAATTAAGGGATTTTCAGTTAATTTTATTATACCAACAAATCTTTTCAATTATAGATCTAAACAGAAATCTCTCCACATTACTTCACTGGTTCCTACACATAGATCACTAATGACAGGGACCCACACATAGCACTAACGATGTTAGGTAAAGAATTATAAAGGTAAAGAATTATAAAGATACACTTTGGTTTAATTTTGATTTTCCCCAAGTAGTACATACATTACAGCTTAAGGACTCAAATAAAAGCACAAGGTTGGCTAAACCAAACAAAGATTTATTTCTGTAACATTTTTCTTCTGGGCGTAATTGCCTCTTTTTCTTAATTTGCTGGGTGGCGACCCACCCAGGTCCATTCCCCCTCATCCAGCATGACCTGGCCACACGGTAGGGAGGCCTGCCCCCTGGCTGCCATCCGGGATCTCCTCCCTTTCTTTTCTGAATGAGCTATCTCATGCTGGCTTCTTTCTTGTCTGCTCCCTTGTTTGGGAGCTGCATATCACCCAGGGGCTTCTTGAGAAAGCCTACCTCAGTAGATCAGAGACGCTCCAAGGCAGAGGCCCTCACCTCCTCTCTCCTGTGTCTACACTCATTCCCTGGGGCTTCAGCCACTAGACGCTCAGCTGTACACTTCTATTCCCGACCCCTTGTCTAGCTGCAGACTCGAACACCCACCTGCCCCTGGCACGTCTCCACCTGCAGGTCCGATGCCTACTCCCAGACTTGCTCTCCTTCCATCTTCCCCATCTTAGAAACGGTGACACCATTCACACAGTGTGGTTCAGGCGGAAGATCTTGGGTCGTCCCTGATCCCCTTGCTCTCCCACCCACAGTAGCGAATCCTATCAGCTCCACCTTCAAACGGCGTGTCAGGCATGAGGATTTCCCACGTCGGCCACCCTTGCCTCCGGCGCCCGAGCAGGAGCCGCACTCACCCCACATCAGCCATACTCCGGGGCTTCGTGAACCCCCCGAGCATTTCCCCATCATTTCCCTCTGCCTGCATCACTCCCTCGCAGAACACTCATGGGTCTCCTTCCCTCAATTTATTGAGTTCTGTCCAAATGATATGTCTTCAGAGAGGCATGCCCTGTCCACTCTCTCTAATTCTTTTTTTTATTATTTTTTTTATTTTTTTAAAGATTTTATTTATTTATTTGACAGAGAGAGAGACAGCGAGAGAGGGAACAGAAACAGGGGGAGTGGGAGAGGGAGAAGCAGGCTTTCCGCGGAGCAGGGAGCCCGATGTGGGGCTCCATCCCAGGACCCTGGGACCATGACCTGAGCCGAAGGCAGACACTTAACGACTGAGCCACCCAGGCGCCCCATACTCTCTCTAATTCTTTATCTCCGTCCATACTTTCCTTTTCTCCATAGCATTTCATGACTTTAAACCGCATCTTTAGTTGTGTACGTTTATGGTCTGTCTTCCCGTGACAGTGTGCACTCCAGGAAGGTCGGGATGTCACCTGTCTGTGGTCCTGTGACTCCAGTGCTAGAGGGGGTGCTCAGGAAATACCTGCTGAGGTATTTCGAATTAACATTCCTAGAAATGATCACTGAAACTCAAGCTGAAACCCCTGAGCTGACAGGCTGCATAGGCACAAGATAAAATTAGTGGACTGGAATACTGACGTCAGAAATTTTACCACGATGAAGCATAAAAGGATGAAAGTTGGAAATTTTGAAAAAAAAAAGTTACTTTATATAAAAGATAAATATATACATATAAAGAAAAAGTAGGTTTTTTTTTTTTTTTTACGTAGTAAAACACGTACATAACAAAATCGATTTTAATCACTTTTAAGTGTATGATTCAGTGGCGATAATCACCCAATCATGTGCTTAGTGATTATTTGTATATTTGCTTTGGAAAAAATGTCTATTTGAATCCTTTGCCCATTTTTTACTTGGATTGTTTGGGTTTTTGTTACTGAGTTGCAGTTCTTCATGTACTCTGGATATTAAGCTCTCATCAGATATATAGTTTGCAAATATTAGGGAATTAGGGTGTGGGAAGGGGGAAGCGGGGCCACTCAAGTGGTCAGGTGTCTAGGTTACCCAGGGCTTTCTGAGCGAGAAACCCTAACCCTAACCAGTGGGGACAGCCTAATTCCTTCTCTGGCTGTTTGGCTGGCAGCTGTGTGATGCATCTGGAAGAATGTTTATTCAGGATGGATGTCTTTTGAAATGGATGCCTCCACAATCAAAAGCTGGATGTTAGGCACTCATGTGATAGTATGTACATGGGTACGTCCTATATTATATATAGAGTTATATAATATTGGTTATATGATATACAACATTCTATATAATATTATACAATAATGATATAACATTACACAATATTGGTTGAGTGGTCGAATCAGGAAGAGAAGGAGGTTGTTGTGTAATTAAGGATCCCAAGATGAGATCATCCTGAACTATCTGCATGGGCCCTAAATCTGATGACAAGTGTCCTTATAAGAAACACAGAGGAGAGACACATAGAGAAAGAGAAGGCCCCGTGAAGGTGGAGGCAGAGATGGGAGCAATGCGGCCACAAGCCAAGGGACACACAGAGCCCCCAGAACTAGATGGAGCAAGGGAAGAGTCTCCCCTAGAGCCTTCAGAGGGAATGCAGCCCTGCAGACACCTGGATTTTGAACTTCTGACTTCCAGAACTCTAAGAGAATAAATCTCTCTTGTTTTAAGCAACACAGTTTATGATAATTTGTTACCGCCACCCTAGGAAACTCCTACAGATTTTGGTCCTGGGAAGCCAAGGTGCTGCCGTACAAAATGCCTCACACTGTTGATGTGGCTTTGGAACTGGGTGATTGGATAGAAGTTAGAAGAATTTTGAGCTGCGTGAGAGATAAAGCCTGGACTTCCTGAAGAGACTATTAGTAAAAATATGGACTTTAAAGGCAACCTAGTGAGGGCTCAGAAGGAAATGAAGAGCACAGGAGAGAAGTTTTCTGCCCTCTCAGAGAATGCGTAGCTCATCATGAACAGTGTGTTAGTAAATATGGATGTGACGGGCATGTCTGTTGAGGGCTCAGAAGGAAATGAGGAACATGTTAATGGGGACTGGAGGGAAGGTGATCCTTGCGGTGTGCTGGCAAAGAACTTGGCTGAATCATGTCCTGCAGTCATGGGGAAAGCAGAACCTGTAGGTGATGAACTTAAATAATTAGCTGAGATTTCTAAGTAAAGTGTTGAAGGTGTGGACTGGTCCCTTCTTGCTGATTCTTAAAAAATGGGAGAGGATAGAGGTAAGTTGAAGAAGGCACTGTTGAGCAAAAACAAAACCAGCGCTTAATGATTTGGGAGAATCCTGGCTTATCCATATTGCAAAGGATGAAAAATGAGTAGCTTCACTGTTGAGGGAGTGCATCAGAGGGGGGGGGGCAGGATGTGGCTGGACAACCTTCTCTTGAAGACATGAGCAGGGGACTGATGGATCCACTCAACTATCTCAGCAGAGCCAGGAACAGAGATGGCGTTTGCAGGAAGGATGTGTGGGGGACCCTCTTGTCTGATGGCATGAAACCTCATGACAGACATGGGAGACCCACAGAGTTTTTGAGAATGTTCTATCAGCGGGACACTGCCAGGTTGGCCTGAGGGACAGAGACAAGACAAAGTAGAAGAGGGCTGTGAGATTTCCAGAATTCTATAGCCAGAAAATGGGCTGATAGAGCTACTCAGTTATAAGAATATGCTGCCTTTCAAGAAAAAGGAAGAATGATTGTGGGGGCAGAGGCACGAACATAGAGGTAGAAGCTGGAGGTGTGGGAACAGGGGCCTGTGGAGCCGTGGGCACAGACAATGCAGCTCCAAGCCATAGAGGCTAATTCTCGGACCTTGACACCAAATGAAACCTGTTCTCCTGCCTTCTTAACGTGTTTGGGACAGATGACCCCTTTATTCCTTCCATTTTCTCCCTTTTGGAATGGGAATGTCTATCCTGTACCTGTCACACCATTGCATTTTGTATGTGATCTTCTAGTTTCACAGGTCAATAGACGGAGAAGAGCTTTGTCCCCTGATGGACGATACCGGGACTCACCCACATCCCTTATCTGATTCTGATGACTTCGATGATGAGATTTGGGACTTTTTGAGCTACTGATGTGTAAATGTGGGTTAAGATTTTGGTTGGATGGGGGTGAATGTATTTTGCATGTGGGACAGATGTGAACTGGGTGGCCAGAAGTTGGACTGTAGTGGGTTGAGTGGTGGGACAGATGACTCCTTTATTTCTTTCCTGTCTACATGTCTACATCCTAAACCCTGGGACCTGTGAATATGGCCTTATTTAGAAAAAGTTTCTTTGTAGATGTAACTTAAGTTAAGGCCCTTGAGATGAGATCATCCTGGATTATTATGGTGGGCCCTTAATCCAATGACAAATGTCTGTTAAAAGGCACATGGAGGGCAGACAGAGAAGGGAAGGCCATGCAAGGACAGAGGCAGAGACTGTGGTTATGCAGCCACAGCTGAAGAAGAGACACAGAAGCTGGACGAGACAAGGAAGGATTCTTCCCCAGAGCCTTTGGAGGGAATGCAGCCCTCCCAACACCTTGATTTCGGACTTCTGGCCTCCAGAACTGTTAGATAATAAATTTCTGTTTCAAGCCACCCAGTTTGTGATCATTTGTCATGGCCCATACGTCTCATCCTATAAAAATATAGTTTCCAATGTAATTAAAGAACCAGCTGTAAACAACAACAAACTGGTGCAAGCCTGGGAAGATGGCAGAGGTCTGGAAGAGATGCCCTTTCTAAGCAAGACCTGAATCCAGAGGCAATCAGTGAACAGTCTGACACATTACATAAAATCTAAATTGTAGGTGTGACAGAAGACAACAGAAACAGCTAGAAAGAAACTGGGCAAAAATGTCACCTATAAAAGAGGAAAGTTGTAAGATACTCAGAATGTGGAAAGAGCTCCTGTAAATCCATAAGAAGATAAAAAATCACCAAAAGAAAAATGGGCAAAGAATATGAATTGGTGATTCACAGAAGTGCTACAAATGCCAATAAAAGTTGCCCAACCTGACGAATAACCAGAGGCATAAAAAAGAAAACTCAGTGAGGCGTTACTTAATCTCTATTAAAATGGCAGAAGCTTTAGGAAGATTGATTATATCCGTCAATGAGCTAGAGCGTGGCCACACTTCCAAACATTTTAAAGCAGTTGAGCCATCCTGGAGGACACTCTGGCGGTATTTACCGAAGTTAATGCTGTGCCTACTCTGTGACTAAAATCCCGCTTTGAGAAAGAAGACACATGCACATGAACGTTTGCCGCAGCATTGTTGGTAACACAGGAAGAAGCGGAGAACAACCTAAGTGTTCACCATCGGGAAACATTTAAGGAAAATGGAACAAGAAATATGTATATATAACACATTATTCCAAGACACGGTCTTCATTTTTTTTTTTTTAAGATTTTATTTATTTATTTGTCAGAGAGAGACAGAGCACAAGCAGGGAGAGAGGCAGGCAGAGGGAGAAGCAGGCTTCCCGCTGAGCAAGGAGCCTGATGTGGGACTCGATCCCAGGACCCTGGGATCATGACCGGAGCCGAAGGCAGACGCTTAACCGACTGAGCCACCCAGGCGCCCAAGACACGGTCTTCATTAAGATTAAAAACACAAGATTTATGGACAAATGGGGAAAACACTACAAGAAGAAATCAAGTTGTCGATCAATATTGGCCCTAGGGTCCCTGTTGGATTTAAGACGTCCGGTCCGAGGAAGTGTGCGCACACCACGTTTGCATGAGCCTACAAACGTTCCAGAAGATTCCACACCAAACTGCTGTATGACTTAATTCCCGCCAAGCGTTGGTCTATGCAGAACACATCGCAGGTGCTATAGAAGAGGCGGCTACTTTTATTTCTGTTTCTGTATTTTTTAGGATAACACATTCCTGAGTTACTTCTGTCATTTCGTAGTAAAGAGCACGTCTGTGATTACAGAACACTACCGGCCCAGGGCAGGGGCCACTTATTATTAACCCCTCCCTCCCGAGGGCCTGGCACGGGCCCTGGCACAGCACGGCGGCAGAGGAACACTTGTTCCCACCCCCCCACCCCCACCCCCGGCCGGCAGATGAGACCCCAAGGTCTACACCCACGGTCTCTGAGGCCCCGGCCTCCCGCCTTCCTCCAGCGCGCAAGCGCCAGGAGGCGGTGCCCAGCGCTCGCCAGCCCCGCCCCAGGCGCTACGACGTCACTGGGCTGCGCCGCGCGCTGTCTGACGTACCTGCGACCTGCTTCCGGGAAGGGAGCGCCAGTGGCTGAGTATGGCGACCGTCGCGGAGCAGTGGGTGCTGGTGGAGATGGTCCAGGCGCTTTACGAGGTGAGCTTGACTGCTCGAGCGGCCCACGACCACACCAGGCCCTTCCGGGGTGGGGCGGGTCTGGTGGGTGTGTGGCCTGAGTCCTGGGCGGGGTTGGCTGGGTCGCGTCCCGACCCTCGGCTTCTCCGGCTGGAGGGGCTCGCGGGGAGGCACGGGCGGGAGCGGGAGCCGAGGGTCTCCTTTGGGGCTCAGGAAAGAAACAGGTGGGAGGGGGCGCAGGAGCGAGGCTGGTCTTGAAAAACCGGAGTTGGGACTGATGGTAAAACGGGGTGGTGAAAAGAGAGTGGAAGATCTGAGTCTGGGAAGGTCCTAGGGAATTCAGGTCCTTGGGACTGTGGAACAGGTACTAGGGGACGGAATTGTTGTATGTTGGTGTTTGTTTTTGTCGCGGCGAGGGATTACGAAAGCCGAACGATAGAGGAATTGGGAATATGAAATAGTTTGTGATTCTCCCACATGCGTCCCGTTTTCTGTCTTGTGAAGATGCAACACTTCTTAGAGATTTTTAAAGGCAGAATAGTTACGAGTTTTGAAAGGCTATTTCAGGTATGTTCGATGATACGATAGCAGAACTTCAGTCTTAGAGAATGTTCATTCACTTGAAATGTGTCTACAGAGCTTCGCTACCCTGTCCAGTAGAACTTTCTGCATGTTGTGTGTCTGAGCTATTCAGTTTGGTAGCCACTAACCAACCACATGTGGCTAGTGCAAGTGAGGGGCTAAATTTTTCATTTAATTTAAATTAGATATGTATGTACACAGTTACATGGTAACTGGTGGCTGTGGTATTGGGACAGCACAGATCTAGACACTGGGGATAGCGCAGTGAACAAACAGGCAGAAATTCCTGTGCTTATAGAGCTCGTATTCATTTAAAGGGAATCTCAGTTTTCTTTTGATAATTTTCCAAAAACTGAACATAGCTGCTTACTGGCAGGGGTGGTGTCTTCCACTGCAAGACCTATCAGCACTTCCTGAAAAACAGTTGACATAACAGATGTGCTGTAACTGATGGCCAGTATTAGCCTAATTATAGTTACTAAGATAAGAGCCACTGACATTGAAGTTTTTTTAAAAAGTGAACAATTTTCTGTTCTATGTTGTTGCTTCCTTTTTTTTTTTCCAATTTAATTTTATTATGTTACGTTATTGCTTCCTTTTTGAGGACTGCATAACTGATCAAGAGTGAGGCGTTCTCTTGGATGAAACATTTCCAGGAAAAGAAGCTGCATTTGTGATTTTGATTAATTCACTAAACAATTAGTATCTCAATTTTTCTCAGGATGATTTCATTGTGGAGCGGAGATGCTTAGTGACTTGGGCAGATGCTTACCTACTAGAAAACAATTATTGAGAAAACCAAAATAATATTTTTTTTTCTTCAAGATTTTATTTATTTGTCAGAGAGAGAGAGTGAGCTCAAGCAGGGGGAGCAGCAGACAGAGGGACAAGCAGGCTCCCCACTGAGCAAGGAGCTAGACGCAGGACTGGATCCCAGGACCCTGGGATCATGACCCTGAGCCAAAGTCAGATGCACAACCAGCTGAGCCACCCAGGTGTCCCAAGAAAACCAAAAGAATATTTAGGCTAGAGTCCTTATTCTTAAATGGATTATTTTCAAGGGGGATCAGTATATTTAAAAATTATCTTAAAGAGAAATTTCCATTCTTGTTCCTAGTCTTGTTAGTTACAGTTAGTGTATAGAATTTGAGGAGTCTTATACCCAAAAGAGAAATAATAGTATGTGTATGTAACATATGTATGTAGTTAGAAAGATAATTGTATAGTGACTTAGAAGTTTACCTATGAATTTGTCTGCGGTTTTCCTGTCTCCACATTCTGGAGTTCTTTTTTTTTAAACTATGGTGAATCACCTTCACTTTCTTTTTGTCTAATGTTTGCAAATAATTTGCATTTACATTTCTAAATACCTCTTTAAATGACTTTCCAGTGACAGCCTATTGGAGTAGACCACTGTGTAACTGACTGGGGTTTAGTCACTATCTGGAACCTTCCACATGCACTTAGTGTGTCTAGTTGTGCAAAACAGAACAGTCAGCCCAGCCTTTATCTTGGAAATGTACAGTTGAGAAGAAGACCTGGCATGGATGATTTCAGTAAGGTGCCTTTTTGCCTATTGACTTGGAACACACTGCATACTTTTGGGGAACTGCTGTAGAAAAAAACCCTGCCATTCCTTTAGGCATTATAAAGTCTTTTTTCTCAGCCATGTTCCAAGAAGGATTTAAAGAGGCTTATCAGGGATACAGAAAATATAGTAAGATGTGCAAAACTCTAAGAATTGTGGAAACTGAAGTTCAGATAACTCTCCTAACTTATCCATGGTACACTGGGGTGGTAGAAGGCTAGCAAAGCTGTGAAATGTTGGTTACTGCCCTTTCCCACCAGTAGAAACATACATTATCTGAAGGATCTGATGGTTGGTATTGTTTCACATGTTGGGATTCTGCGTCCGATTTTATTTTAAGAATTAAATTTCTTTCCTATAGAGGTTTTAAAGCTGTGCTCTTAGAGATTTTTCATGTGAAAGAGAAATTGCCGACTATTAGAAATGGGGAAAGGACTGAGTAGAAATGAAAGGAGTTTTGAAAATAAATCTTAATGAGTAATAGGTTAAAGGTCATGGGAGGCAATATATATGAATGCATTACATTTTATGTGCAGATTTGGGAAGTGTTTATTTCATTTCGTTTTTGGTTTTTGACTCATTCTTAGGCTCCTGCTTACCATCTTATTTTGGAAGGAATTCTCATTCTCTGGATAATCAGACTTCTGTTCTCTAAAACTTACAAATTACAAGAACGATCTGACCTTACAGTCAAGGTAAGAAATTAAATCTCTGTCATTATTCAGTGTATGATTACAGTTGCTACAAATTTCCAAAAAGTATTTGTGGTGGCTCACCTATATATGTTAAAATATTTTCTGTAATGTAAAAAAATCAAGGGAAGGGAAATACCAGGGAAGCAAAATACGGGGAAGCCAGGGGTAAAGCAGATACCCAGAGGAGCACCTTGCCACAGAGCGCTGCACTTTGTGAGGGAAGCAGCAGTCCTGGGAAAGACGGTAGGAGGGAAGCATGGGCAGCAACAGGGTTTCGATTGTCAGCGCACAGGGTGACGTGAGCTGCTCAGGAAGAGCACCACTGTTTCTGAAACCCAAACGAAAGTTTTCCCTGTGTTCTTCATAAAGGAAATTCGGAGTTGGAAAGAATCCTCCCACCTCCCCACCCCAAACTGAATTTTGATACGTTCTCTGTAGTAAGGGACCCAGCCCAAGCCAGGCAAACCTTAGGAAGCAGAAGTGTCTAGGGGACCCGTGGCACTGCCCACATGGAGTCCTGTTTGCCTGAAGGATGAGGGGGCTTGTGGAAAAGAAGCTTATCCTTCTCACTCCGGTGGGAGCACCTAGGAATGGTGCCCCAGTGCAAGAGGGAAGAGCGGTTCTGACCGCACCATGGTTTCTGTCACTCGGATCCGTTCCCTGTCCAGCCTCTGTAGCGCTGGGCCAGGATGCTTAGAGAAACCAGTGACTGTGAGAAAGGTTTTTCCATGAAAATCTGTACAACTTTGGTTCACAAGGCATCACTGAGTACAGCGTGGAGTTGGGGTAGAATTAATGCAGCAGTGTGGCGATCACTTCCCGCATTGCACTGGCTGGCTGCCGCCATCCTGATCGTTCATATTAATCATAAGACGGTCAGGCAGTGTCCCCCAAAGGACATGAAGCACATGGTTCTTAGGGCAAATATAATTTGGAAACCTGGCTAAAGCAGAGTAGGGGATGTCTTTTTATATGATTTCATTTAACCTTTACTAGGCCAGTGGATATTTGAACCTGTTTGGAGAGATGCCCTCACCTTGACCATAGATCCTTCCTTCCCCCACTGTTTTGTCCTGACTACCTTGTGGGATTAGTGTGCCATGGAACACTCTGGATAGCACTGCAGTAAGATTGGGCCATCCAGGGCAAAGGTCCTGTCTCTGTTTTTTCCCTTGGCATTTCAGAACTCCTTGTGAATGATCAGGTGGCTGGTTTCTTTTTAAGATCAGCTTTTTAAGCGGTTGATCATTCCTGGTATTTTTTGAGTTTTTGTTTATAAAGCTGGCAGTCCACACATAAATACATTTTTTTTTTTTTAAAGATTTTATTTATTTATTTGACAGAGACAGCGAGAGCAGGAACACAAGCAGGGGGAGTGGGAGGGGGAGAAGCAGGCTTCCCGCTGAGCAGGGAGCCCGATGTGGGACTCGATCCCAGGACTCTGGGATCATGACCTGAGCCGAAGTCAGATGCTTAACGACTGAGCCACCCAGGTGCCCCAATATATACATTTTTTAAAAGAATGACCAGACATAACTTTAGAGTAATCCTCTGAAAGCTGAACTTAGCAAGATTTAGTAATCACAGACATCTTACCCTCAAAGCTGTGGAAGAAAAAAAACTGTGTTTTTAAAGCTTAACTTCTGGCAGCATAGATGCAGTGCCCTTCTGTTTTACGGATCTGCAGTCTCTTGAATATGAGGGGATCTTGAGTTGCTTCTGACTTCTGGCCCATGGTCACAGGTGGACAGTGTGGGTGACATACCCCGGCCTCGCGGGCTGCCACGCGGTCACTGGCAGAAACAGATGAGCAATTTACTGGTTGCTTTGTAACGGAAGTGTGGGAACCAAACAGTCGCTGTCCGGTGACCAGCACCCTGCTGTATTGTGTTTCCTTCTCTCCCGTAGGAAAAGGAAGAATTGATTGAAGAGTGGCAGCCAGAACCTCTTGTTCCTCCCATCTCGAAAGACCATCCTGCTCTCAACTACAACATTGTTTCAGGGTAAAGTGGTTTGCTTCTCGAAGCAAACCTTTTTTTATATACTACGTGCCCTTCTAACGGGTCTGTTTCTGGCTGTATTTCTCCTCTGTCGGCTTCCTATAGGTATACTTGCCAAACCATACAGAGGTTTGTGTAGTATTTCTTTTATAACAGAAATAAAATATTCAGAAATCTCTGAAGATCAGAAACTCTCTGCTTTAGTGCCCAATATATGACTCTCTATTAAGGGTGTATGGATATTTTTTATAGTCTCCAATTTGGGCATTGCAGTTTGTCCCTTTTTTCCGTTCAAAAAAAAGAAAAATCGGGCGCCTGGGTGGCTCAGTTGGTTAAGCGACTGCCTTCGGCTCAGGTCATGATCCTGGAGTCCCTGGATCGAGTCCCGCGTCGGGCTCCCTGCTCGGCAGGGAGTCTACTTCTCCCTTTGACCCTCCCCCGTCTCATGTGCTTGCTCTCTCTCATTCTCTCTCTCTCAAATAAATAAATAAAATCTTTAAAAAAAAGAAAAGAAAAGAAAAATCTTTTTTTGCGGAATAATACATGCTCCTGATAATACTTCAAATAGTGAGACACACTTGAAATGAAAAGCAGCACTCCTGCTCTTTCTCAGCTTGATTGTTACTGATTTTAGATTCATAGTGGGCTCCCTTCGTAGCCAGATATTAATAGTGTGCTCACACTTCTGCTTAATGATTAGGTATAGACAGCAGCACTTGACTTTCACAGTTTGAATTCTGAAACTTGACCTTCCTTGTGCTGCCTCACTCCCTGCTTCCAAGGTCTGATCTGTCTTTGTGTTTACTTCTTCTGTTGCTAGTCTTTGCTTCACCATATATGCTTTCTTAAATTAAGAAATATTTTAATTTTACAGGAACTATCTGACCCATGTATACCCACCATCCAGAATAAATAGGCATTAACATTTTGCTATCTTTATTTCAAATCTACCTTAAAAAAAAAAAAGAAAACATTCCAGATATAGCTAAAGAAATGCCTTCCCAGCTACCACTTAACTCTTATCTGCCACAAAGGACAACCATTATCATGAAGTTGGTGGCTGGCTTTCTTTCACTTACGTTTATACGTTTGTTTGGGGTATTTTTTTTTAAATTTATTTATTTATTTATTTATCTTAGGGAGAGAGAGAGAGAGTGTGCCCAAGAACAGGCAGGGGCAGAGGAAGAGGGAGACAGAATCCTAAACAGGCTTCACGCTCAGCACAGAGCCTGATGCGGGGCTTGAACTCAAGACCTGGTGATCGTGACCTGAGCCAAAATCAGGAGTCGGACACTTAACTGTCTGAGCCCCCCAGGTGCCCCTATATTTATACTTTTAACACATATCCCTGACACCATGAAATTATTCAGTATTTTGTCTAAAAATATGATGCGGCATATTCTCCTGAGTGTATCCTTCCATTTCTGGTCTGATGTAAGGGAAGCTTGCATTCTTCACTCCATGGGTTTCTGTGGTCATCAAAATTTTTATGGGTTCCGAACTCAGACTTACTCATCATCAATGCTGTGGTTACGAAGTCCTTCCCTATTCCGAGAGGTCGAATGTGCCTGTTTCTGTATGGTGGTCAGCTATCCCAGCATTCTTAATTGAATTGTCCGTTGTATACCTACTGAACAGAAATTTCCCTTTTTTTTATATACTACGTGCCCTTCTAACAGGTCTGTTTCTGGCTGTATTTCTCCTCTGTCGGCGTATTTGTCTCTCCCTCTGCCAGAACGTCATATAAATAGCACAGCTTAAGAACAAGCCTTGACTAGAGTGAGCCCTTCACCTCCTTGTCCTTCAGAATTGCTCGGGCTACTTGCAGCTCTATTCTTCAGTGTCAGTTTCAGTTTAACTGATCAAGTTTGACCGAAAAACAAGTTTGGGTTTGTGACTAGCAGTGCACTGATTTGGATTCATTGGAATCTTGCTGATACTGAATCTTATCACTATGTGCCTGGTGTATCACTTTGGTCTTTTGTGTCTTACAGTAAAGTTCTGTATTTTTCTTCATAAAGACTGCTTATCTTTTTTTTTTCCCGTCTACTTTTTACATTGAAATAAGAGTAGATTCACATGTGATTGTAAGAAGTACTACAGGGAGATCCCACTTACCCCTCATCAGTTTCCGCCCATGGTAACGCCTGCTTAACAACCAGGACATGGATGTTGTGTGTCTTTTAATGGATTTGTCTCTGGGAACCAGAGCGTGTTCGTTTCTCCTGTTTCTGTGTTACTGCGCTGGCTAGGACACCTCCCATGCAGTTGGATAGGAGTGGTGACAGGAGCCTCCGTGTCCTGGTGGCTTCTGAGAGATGACCTGTACCAAGTTATGGGCCTTCCTCTCTCTTCTCAGTTTGCTAAGGGAGCTTTTTCGTTAGTTTTTTTTTAAATCAGAATGTTAAATGCTATCCCATGTTTTCCTGTATCTGTTGAGATGGTGGTATGATCTCTCTGCTCTAGTCAGTTACTATGTTAAATTATACTCATAGGTTTTTTAAATGATGCATAGTTGTAAGTTTTTATGAGCAAGACTGCAGCCCATCATGCCACCCTTCCTCACCCCAGATTCCCACTCTCCAAGTAATCGCTTTCTGTTTCTGGGATTTACCTGTATTTTTCTAAGGAATGTGCTTATGCTGTTATTTCTTGGTGGTGTCCTTTCTTTTCCAGTTTTAATTTTACCCATTCATTGCAGGAGGTAAGGACTGGCTCTCTGAAAACACACCCACACTCCCAGGCTGTAGTCATCCCTCCACTGACTTCATGTGGTCGAGAAAGGCGGCCCCTGACCTGGGAAAGGCAGCAGCCTGCTGTGGCCCCCGGCTGTGGTGGGGCTCCCTGGGCCCCCTTGACAGGACATCCCCTGCAAGCCACACGCAGGCCCCTGTTCCTCCCTTCTCCCCAGCACAGATTTGTTATTACACCAGGTGGCCCTGGATTATTTAGTGTTGACACTTTTGTGACCACATTAGTATCATTCATGAGTTAAGCTTAGCATCACCTTTTTTTTTCAGTATGTAGACAATTGTAATTACATTTTTTCCCTTGTATGCTTTTGTTTTCCTTGTTTCCTGCTTGCTTGCTTGCTTGCTTGGCTCTCCAAGTCAACCTAATTCATCCTGTCATCTGCCTCCAGGAGCGTCAGTCTCCATTCAGAATGTTCCCATGTGTGGGGTTCATTTCCTGTCTTCCTGAAACCTTTGTCCTGCCTTGGCCTGACTGGTGCTTGCTTCCTGGAGCTGCCTCCCCGGGTGGCCCAGGCCCTCCCATCACTCTAGGCTCAGGAATTCCCTTTATCCCTCTCCTGCCTTGGCCAGCTCTTTCCCGGCTTCCTCCCTCCCATTAGAGTCCACATAGCCTCCTGAGGAAGGGCTATGAAGGGTACATTTTTTTGAAAACGTACACATCTTTTTTTTTTTTTTTTTAAGATTTTATTCATTTATTAGAGAGAGAGAGCACAAGCAGGGGGAGCAGGAGAAGCAAACTCCCCACGGAGCATGGAGCCCAATGTGGGACTCGATCCCAGGACCCTGGGATCGTGACCTGAGCCGAAGGCAGATGCTTCACTTACTGAGCCACCTAGGCGCCCTGAAACCTTACACATCTTAAAATTGTTTTTTATTTTACTTTTTTACACTAGAGTGATTGTCTTATCAGTTCTTATTGATCTTTTTAGACACCTCAGTGTCTGGTGATCCTTAGCATCTATATTGTTTTCACTATATAGAATATTTTCGTAGTAATTAACAGCATTTTGTAAACAGTCTGCAAAAACCACCAAAAAATCTTGAAGCCTGTTTTGCTGTTGTTGATAAATTTACTTTTCAGTGAATGCAAAAGTGCTGTTCATTCAGTACCGAGTTAACATGAGTAACTGAATTTACTTACCTTGGATAGATTTTTTTCTTTCAATAACAGCCTTATTGACATACAATCCACAGACCATGAAATTCGCTTTTTTTTTTTTTTAAGATTTTTATTTATTTATATGACAGAGAGAGAGCACAAGCAGGGGGAACAGCAGCAGAGGGGGAGGGAGAAGCAGGCCTCCCGCTGAGCAGGGAGCCCGATGCGGGGCTCGATCCCAGGACCCTGGGATCATGACCTGAGCCGAAGGCAGATGCTTAACAGACTGAGCCACCCGGGTACTCCGAAATTCGCTCTTTTAATTCACCGTGGTTGAGTGGGTTTCAGTATATTCATAGAGTTGTGCAACCGTTGCCACCATCTAATTTCAGAATGTTTTTATCACCCCGAAAAGAAATCCCACACTCACCCTCATTCACTCCCCACTTCCCCCTTTCCCCAGCTACTTTCCCCTGACACCTACTAATCTACTTTCCATGCATTTGGCTGTTCTGGACTTTTATATAAAAGGAATCATGCAGTATGTGGCCTTTTGTGTCTGATTTCTTTCATTTAGCATCATATCTCCAAGGTTTGTCCACGTCATAGTAGCATATGTCAGTTTTGTGGCTGAATAATAAGATATTTCACTCTGAATATATCACATTTTATTTGTACATTCATTAGTTGATGGACGTTGAGGGTTGTTTTCACTTGGGAGTATATGAAAGGAGAAAAATTATGTATGTACATCAACTCCCATGGGTATTTGTGTACACATTTTTTTTAATTTTACCCTTCTTTTTAAGATTTTATTTATTTGAGAGAGAGAGCGCGTACACAAGCAGGGGTAGGGGCAGAAGCAGACTCCACACTGAGCTGAGCAGGGAGCCCGACGCTGGGCTCCATCCCAGGACCCTGGGATCAAAACCTGAGCCACAGGCAGATGCTTAACTGACTAAGCCACCCAGGTGCCTCTGTGTACACATTTTTTCTGTGGACATATGTTTTTATTTCTCGTGAGTATACACCTGAGAATGGAATTGTTGAGGTTTGTGGAAACTTATTTGGAGGAACCACCAGTCTGTTTTACAAAGTGGGTGAATCATTTTCCATTCCCACCAGCAATGCATGAGAGTTATAATTTCTCCCTGTCTTGGCCAACACTTACTGTCTAGATGAGAAGTGATAATCCCCCTGTGGTTGGGATTTGCATTTCCCTATGATTAATGATGTTGAGCATCTTTTCATGCACTAATGGGCCATTTATATGTCTTTTCTGGAGATTAACCTACTTAAATCATTTGCCCATTTTTTAATTGGGTTATTTGCCTTTTTATCATTGAGTTATAAGAGTTCTTTGTATATTTGGATACCAGTCCCTTATCAGATATATGACATGCAAATATTTTCCCCCATTTTGTGGGTTTGTCACTTCTCTGACAGTGTACTTTGAAGCACAAATGTTTCTAATTTTAATGAAGTCCAGTTTATCCGTTTTGTTCTTTTGTTGCTTGTGCTTTTGTATTAGATCTTAAAATCCTTCCCTAATCCAAGATTACGAAGATTTACTCCTTTGTTTTCCAGGATCAGGGCTCAGTGTCCCATTTTTCATGAGCTGGATTTATATTTGATTCCTGTTTTCAGCATGGCCCCATCCCTCAGCTATCCTTAGGACTTGAGTTTATATTCAGGCTTTTCCAGAGAGTAAGTCTCCTGTCTTTCTGCAGAGCAGGAAGGGGATCTGAGTGAATTGCTGCTGCCTACAAGAAGGGTTCCAGGCTGTCCCCAAGCTCAGAGGGAGCCGTTCCCCTAGCGTGGGGTCATTTTCCAGGAGTTGTGGCTGAGCTGCTCACTGCCGGCTCCCGTGCAGCTTTCTCTCTGGTCTCTGACTTCTCAAATACAACTTGTCCATTTGTTAACTGTCATCTCTCCTTGCATCCTGGTCTTAGTAGCATCAGATATTTACACCTTGGAGGCATTTTATGTCCCATTAGAAGGGACCAGAGGTTGATGGGTTTTTCCTTCATTCTGTTTTGTTTACCAGAAGCCACTGGTAGGTTTTCCTATTAATAAATAGTTCTTACATTCTTGGAATAAGGCTGTTTGGTTAGTTGTTTGGTTTTTTTTTTAAAGATTTTATTTGACAGAGAGAGAGAGAGCGAGAGCAGGAACACAAGCAGAGGGAGTGGGAGAGGGAGAAGCAGGCTTCCCGGCGAGCAGTGAGCCCAGTGTGGGGCTTGATCCCAGGACCCTGGGATCGTGACCTGAGCCGAAGGCAGACGCTTAACGACTGAGCCACCCAAGCGCCCCTGTTTGGTTAGTTTTTATACATTGCTGGTTTGTTTTGCTAATGTTTGGGATTCTTAACCTTTATGTTGAAGCGTGAGTTTTGTTTCTTTTCCCTTACTGTGCCTGGTCCAGTTCGGGTATCCCATATAATTGGTCTTACCCTTTTCTTAGCCACCATATCATAGGCATGCTGGCAACACTGACTCTGCCTCTGGCCCTCTGTCTTCGTCCTGCCTGTGCAGTGACCTCCCTCATGGCTCCATGATCCAGCCCCGTGGAGGTTAATGTGTGCCCTGACCAGAAGGAGGCAAGGCTTGTTCTGATCTTCCCTAAAGAAGGCACTTTAGGTAACTGGTCAAGATCACTGGCGTGCAGAAGGCCCCACTTTAGATAACTACCCTGTGACCTCACCCCCATACCCTGCGCTCCGTAAAAGCCAGGGGTTAGGCTCACCTGGACTGGGCCGAGAGTGGGGGCCCAGGGTGGGGGCTGAGGGTGGGGGCCAAGGAGGCTGCGCACTGCCCTACTGCCTCATCACCCCGTCAGTACGTTACCCCGAACAAAGCTCCGTGAACACGATGGAGTGGCTGGCTTCGGTTTTCCGTGTTGAAGTGCTTTCTCAGTCTGGAGGACACTTTCCTGAACCTCCTCCGCCTTCTAACAAGTCTGCATTTGTTGTGTTGTCGGTTCTTTCGAGCCTCGATTTTTCGTCCTGAACTTCATGTCTTCAGTGAGTTCTTCAAGCTGTTCGGGTGTCCTTCTTGAGTAAGTTTTAGTTACTGTCATTTAGTAATTGTTCATTTCTTCTTACTGTTTTTGAATGTATTGGCCTGAAGCAGTTTCTAGGACTTTGTTGGTCTGCAGATGTAAAACATACCCCCCTTTAGGTACAGACGTGTATGACGGCACATCTGCGGGGTCGCGTTTCCCCCGTGGGCAGTGTGCGTTTGCGTCCCCTCGCTCACTCAGCTTTGCCAGAGGCTTGTCTTCTGACTCAGCTGAGGCTCCGTCTTGGTTTCCCCACGTGGGGCCTTTCTTATGGACACAGGTGCTGACCCTGTCCTCCGTCCTACTCCGGTTAGCGCCCACACAACGCAGCACTCTGCTCTTGGGTGCTTTATCCGTTGCCTCCTTTCATCCTCCCCCCACCCCCCCACTCAGCCCCCCCACTGAAATACTTCCACCAAGCTTTCATTCATCATTTGATGTCATATATTTCTAAATTATTAAGATGATATGTTTTATTATTTTTATTATGCATGTATTGTTAACCTTAAAAATAGTTGTTTTAACCAACAAAAATGGGTTTATTTGGGAATAAAAATTGCAATTTGGGACCAGCAAGTTATGGCTAAACCATAGGCAAGTCCAACAAAGAAGGGAGAAGAATGTTATTTTCTGGAGAAGGAGGAAGCTGTTGAGAGGCGTTGTTTTAATGAAAGTTTATTGGAGAGAAGCAAGATTTCAGGGCAGTGAGGGTTTGTCACAGGCTGAGTTGCAGGGGTGGTGGATCTCTTGTAGGCGATGCAGTGTCCATCTCTCCCAGTTGGGGCCTGTAATTGAAGATTTCTTCCCTGTGAGGGGCCTGTAATCCCCAGTTCTTCCTTGTGCCTGACACTGAGCCAAGCTGCTCCCCCTACTAGCCTCCCCTGCAGCCTCCCCTCCAGCACCCCGAGTCTGCTTCAGTGAGGTTTCCCAGTGTTAATTGTCACGATACCTTTGAAATCACATCTTAATGGTTTATGAATGTATTTTTTTAAGTTTGTGCTCCAGACTTCATTGTGATTTTTTAATTCACACTCATTTTTTTGAACATATGTTTGCGTGCCCATTGTGTTCTAGGGATGTGCTGAGCACATACAGTAAATCAGTCTTAGTTCTTCTGCGACAAGACAAGCCAAGAGTGAAATAAGTAGAATGTTAGCTGGTGTTAAGTGATAATGAAGAAATCTCAAAGCAGGGCAAACAGAAGAAGTGGGAGGACTGGATGTACTTCTTGTTCATTCCTTCTGACTGCTATGTAGGATTCCATTGTGTACTTAGCTGCTTTCCTCATGATGGATACCTAAGCTGTCCCCCTCCCCACTGCAATACAAAATATGGTGATTGCTGGCCCCTTGTACAGCTGCTTGAGTCTCTCTGGAGCCAGGCGTGGGGTTCTGACACACGCCTGTCTGATTTCCCTGTGGGGCTTCTCTACATGGTGATCCACCCATCTCCATTCCCCTGAGTTAGGATATGGGGACCAGTTTCCCCGTAGCCCTGCTTGGCAACATTGTTTTATTTTGTATTTTTCTGATTATCCGAGCCTTTGAGTATCATTTCATCTGCTTACTAGCTGCTGGGGTTTTCCCCTCTGTGAATGCTTCTTCACATCTTTTACCTCTTTTTTTTACTGGATTCTTAGCGTGTTTTTTGATTAGCAAGAATCCCACATACCATGTAGACTTTCATCTGGGTCTGTTTTCAATACAATACTCTGTACGTTAATTTTAAGACACACATTCTTGTTTTTCCTATTTTAAGATCTCTGAAATGGGGATGAATCTTAGGGTTGCTGAGAACCATTGTCAGCGGGGGGTGTCCTTGCCTGTTTCTCCATGAATTGGTCATTGCTGTGCTTACTGCCAGCACTTCAGTAGAGTTATGAACACTGCTGTCAGGTAAATCGGTGGGTGGCAGGAGAGAGGGCCAGACTCCTCCGAGCCAGTGAACAGAGGCTGCAGTGACTGAGGCTTTGAACAGCCTTTGTCAAAGTGCTGCTGCCTATGGATAATTTAGCTTACTTTTAGAAATGTGAGTCTATCGGGGGAAATAGGATTTTAGTCCAGTGGGAAAATTCCAGCATCAAAATTTGAGGCATGGGGGACACTAACCTGTCAGGTAACCTCAGAGATGATGGGGGAGCATCCTCCTACACGACATGGGGTACTCCTGACAGCAGGGAGGAGAATATTGTAGGAACACCTGTGAAATCCATGCCTTAGCAGCAGGGAGAAAACGGTCGAGACTCAGGTCAAGAGGTTAGGGATGTGTTGACTGATTTATGTTACGTTTTCCCTTTTAGACGTGCAGACGTAGTGTGACAGAAATCTGTGTCTAAGCATACCTAATAGAACTTCTAATTAAGTGTAAACTCAAAAAGTGTTAGATCACAAGAAAATATCATTATGTTTTCATTGGCACTGTTTTCCTTCCTTACTTGTAGCTAAAAAACAGTGATGGCATCTTAGATTCCGTGAAGTACAGTAAATATCACCCATCTGTTAGCTTTGTCTGTGGTGTCATCACAGAACCAAAATTCTTTTTTTTTTTTTTTTAAGTAGGCTCCACACCCAGTGTGGAGCCCAACACAGGGCTTGAACTCACAACTCTGAGATCAAGACCTGAGCTGAGATCAAGAGTCGGA
This sequence comes from Mirounga leonina, assembly GCF_011800145.1. Lineage (NCBI taxonomy): Eukaryota > Metazoa > Chordata > Mammalia > Carnivora > Phocidae > Mirounga > Mirounga leonina. Next base: position 16,845,875 of record NW_023270615.1, read on the forward strand.
TGCTTAATCAACTGAGCCACTGGCCGCCCCAACCAAAATTCTTAATTTTGACTCCTATTCATCCATTTTGGTCTCGCTCTTTGTGTGTGGAGGGACTTGTTTAGAAATCATTTCTAGGGCGCCTGGGTGGCTCAGTTGGTCAGGCGACTGCCTTCAGCTCAGGTCATGATCCTGGAGTCCCGGGATCGAGTCCCGCATCGGGCTCCCTGCTCGTCGGGGAGCCTGCTTCTCCCTCTGACCCTCCCCCCTCTCATGTGCTCTCTCATTCTCTCTCTCTCTCAAATAAATAAATAAAGTCTTAAAAAAAAAAAGAAGAAGAAAGAAAAGAAATCATTTCTATACTCCAAGGTGTCACAAGGACATTTTTCCACATTTTCTTTTGTTATCTCTTTCAAAATATCTTCTAGGTTTTTAATATGTCTAGAATTCACCTTTGTACCTATTTATCCAACTTTATTTTTTTCCATAGAAAAAGAAATGTGTGTGATTTGGTAGTTTGTGGGGCACCTGCTATCATTTTCCAGGCATTTGTATACACATGGTTCTCCTGAGATCTAGAGTCTTTCATTGCTCTAAGTGCCTGTTCTCACACTGGTACCCAAACCATTGTTAATGTGGTTCTGGAAAAAAAAAAAAAAAAATGTGGTTCTGTAATCCTAGTCTCCTGTTAAAAACACTGTCCTCCTTATTTTTAAGTTCACTTTATAATTACTGACTCTCACTAATAGTGAGGTGGTGGCTTTCGATTGGAAAGGGTTTTATTTTCCGTCCTTCTAGTCCTCTGATGCCTTGATTTTGGAGTTGTCTTTGTAGGTTGGCTTTCTTTGCTTCTGCGAGAGACTCTGAAGGGTCCTGTGCTCCAGCCTCCCTCGTGTGTAAGTGCTGGGTGTGACATACCTGCAAGCCTGCACAGAGCTCGCGTGTGAACCTTCCGTTTCTGCTAGGAACTGCCTTCCTTCCCTGCTCCAAGTGCCGACAGAAGCAAGATCCCTGTACTCCTACGTCATGATGCCTCTTGACAGCTTATTAGCTGTGGTCAGGGGCTTTGGGCGTACTTTTTCTTGATGGTTTGATTTCTCTGCCTATTAGCTTTTGTAGAATGGCCTTGACTTTTCCAGCAGCAACCTTTAATACAGACTTGTCTCCACGGCTTTGTTTTTTCATCTCTTGGTGAGCACCAGCACCTCCATACCAGGAGGATCGGGACACTTAAGAAGGCCCGAGAGGTAGGAAACTGACATGGTGGATTCAGAATCAGAGCAGGTGTTTGGGGGGAGAAGAAGCCCTTGAGGCCATAGGGAAGAAGGAAGGAATATTTAGAGAGCACCTCTTAATGGACCACGCACTTTTATAGCAATTTACCCTGAGAGATGGGTTCTGTCCTGACTGCGTAGATGAAGAAGCAGAGACTCACAGAGCCAGGGAGGTTCCCCGAGCTCCTGAAGCCAGGAGGAGCCATAGTGCAGGTGGGGTCTGCCTGCCTCACTGCAGCCCATGTGTTTTTCCGGCAGTGCGCCTGCCTTCTCTACAGGTCCACCTGCTTCTGGTGGTCATTCTCTTCCTTCCTGGGTTTCCCAGCGTCTTCTGTTTCTCTGCTCGAAAACCAGTTCTGTGAACCGGTCCCGAGGGCAGGGTTGCCCAGCCTTCTCTGGCCTCAATGCGTCTTCCAGAGCGGCCCGTGGGCACAGCAGCGCGGGGGACGCAGGAAGCAGCTTCGTGCCACAGCCCTTGCCCTTGCCCTTGCCCTTGCCCTGTGCCGGGCGCTCTGCCGGTCTCTGAGCCACTCTCTCACGGCTTCCTTCAGCCAGAAGAGGCCGGTTGTGACCAGTTGGCCCCACTAGCTCGTGACCTGCGGTTTGGCCCCGTGGTTTTGCAGTCTGACCTCTGGGAGTATTGTCAGCAGAGCACTTGGTCATCTAAAGAGCCCGTCTCCTCCCAGCCCAGCTGAGGCCTGGGCTCCCGTGCTGCTGGCCACCTTGTTCCTTTGTTTCTCCCTGGGGGTAGGGGAGGGATCCCTCTTCACGTAGTATTCCAGCACTAACAAGACCTGGGAGACATCCCACTGCCTGCTGTGGTGTCTCTCTGTAGTTAACATGTATTTGTAAACTCCTTAACTGTAAAGCCATAACTTGCTCTGCCCATTCTTGCTTTTGATCTTGATGTTTTTATATTTCCTTCCTGTTTGGGCGCCTGGGTGGCTCAGTTGGTTAAGCGACTGCCTTCGGCTCAGGTCATGATCCTGGAGTCCCGGGATCGAGTCCCACATCGGGCTCCCTGCTCGGCAGGGAGTCTGCTTCTCCCTCTGACCCTCCTCCCTCTCCTGCTCTCTGTCTCTCATTCTGTCTCTCTCAAATAAATAAATAAAATCTTTAAAAAAAAAAATATATATATATATATTTCCTTCCTGTTTGTCTTATTCCAGATTTTTCCCCCCCAAGGTGATTCACTTCATTTAGCTACTTCTTTCTTTTTTTAAAATTTTATTTATTTATTTATTTATTTATTTATTTATTTATTTATTTATTTGGCAGAGACACAGCGAGAGAGGGAACACAAGCAGGGGGAGTGGGACAGGGAGAAGCAGGCTTCCCGTGGAGCAGGGAGCCCGTTGCGGGGCTCGATCCCAGGACCCTGGCATCATGACCTGAGCCGAAGGCAGACTCTTTAACTACTGCAGCTACTTCTTTCTTAATGAGTTTTAAAACCAAATAAAAGATTTGCCATTTATCTGTGTTGGAATTTTAGCTCACTTTTTTTTTTTGAGTACTGCAAGTTAGCCTAATAAGAATAGAATTAGTGACTGATTTGTAATATACCACTTTCTAATTTTACATTTTAAAAATAAGAGGGGCCCCTGGGTGACTCTCGGTTAAGCGGCTGACTCTTTTGATTAAGGCTCAGGTCATGGCTTCAGGGTCATGAGATCGAGCCCCATGGCGGGCTCCGCACTCAGTTCCAAGTCTGCTTGAGATTCTCTCTCTCCCTCTGCCCCTCCCCCTGTTCCCGTGTGTGCACTCACACTCTCTCTCTAGAAATAAATAAATCTTTAAAATAATCAGTCAGTTAGTTAGAAGAGAGAGCTAGTGACTGGTGTGCAACTAGGGTAGAGTGACATCACTTCTGTGTCGCTCAAATATACCACTCTCCTCTCTTTCCCCAGCCCTCCCAGCCACAACATTGTGGTGAATGGAAAAAAATGTGTCAACTTTGCCTCATTTAATTTTCTGGGATTGTTGGATAACTCTCGGGTCAAGGTAAGTAACACCTACCGAAGACAGCACGATTACTTATGAAACTGGGCACGAGATAAAAGACAAATGCAGAACATCGGAAAGGGCTCTGTCTGCTGGCCATTTGCCATTACTCTTTCTTGGCAGACTGTGACCAGGGTTTCGACAAAGGGTGGGCAATCAGGATGTCTGGTGTGTCTTAGCAGCAGTGACATCCAGAGACCCGTGTGAGCCAGCCCCAGGTAATAGTCAGAGGTGTGCCTAGGAAATTGCTCTGTCTCCTGGGAGGTTGTGAGCCAGTGAACTGTTCTGAGGAAAGACTTATGCCCAGAAATACCAAAAATCATGAAGGCCTTGAGTTAACCACATTTGGATAATTAAACTAATATAACTTTTCCATGTTTGAAGTTCTGTCCCTAAATCTTTACATGTGTCTGCTCTTTATATCCTGTTAGAATTGCCACGGTTCTAAGGAAGGAAAGTAGTGGGGGGGGGGGGTGTTAAAGAATAGGAAATGTCAGTTTTGAACCCTGAAAGATAAATTATTAAAGACCTGAATTTTCTTCCACAAAGGCAGCAGCTTTGGCATCTCTAAAGAAGTATGGCGTGGGGACTTGTGGACCTAGAGGATTTTATGGCACATTTGGTATGTTTCTGCCATCTTTTTCAAACTGCCTAACTGCTTTTTTTTTTTTTTTTAAGATTTTATTTATTTATTTGACAGCGAGAGGGACAGTGAGAGAGGGAACACAAGCAGGGGGAGTGGGAGAGGGAGAAGCAGGCTTCCCGCCGAGCAGGGAGCCCGATGTGGGGCTCGATCCCAGGACCCTGGGATCATGACCTGAGCTGAAGGCAGACGCTTAACGACTGAGCCACCCAGGTGCAGCTACTTAACTGCTTTTAAGGATTGATTCAATTTGATTTCAAAACTCCTTGGAAAAGATAACCTTGATTAATTGTGATGTGGAGTGGGTGAGTGCTTTTTGTGTGAGGTGCACCAGTCCGGGACTGGATGTCGCTCATGGAGGAAAGGCCTTGCTGCCTCGGGGGCACCATGTCAGTAGGGCGGAGCCTGAGCTGCTGTTGGTTGGCTCCCCAAGGAGAGTAGGAGGAGGAGACCTGGTTTGTTTCTGTCGTGCATGACTGTTGGAAGGGGAAGGGTCCCGTTGCAGGTGGCTCCACTCTTCATAGTTCTGCAGGACCCTGGTTCCTCCCCGGCCCCTTCCTCTAGTGCTGAGGGCACTGTCCTTGTCCGCGAGGGTGCAGCCAGGTGGCAAGTGTTGGGGGGAGCAGGCGTGCATGGCCGTAGTGCCCCTTGAGGCAGGCAGGGGGCGTTGCACGTCACTGCCCACGTTCTGTTGGGGAGCCCAGAACCTGGGTCAAGCCTCACTGAGTAGACTGGGAGATGGCCTCAGCTGGGCAGCCACCTCCTGCAGGAAGGAAGACAAGCACAGATGGGGGTAGGGGGTGGGCCAAGGACTCGTAATGTGGCTCTGTTCTTTCTGGAATGAAGCGGAAGGGCCATTGATTTCCAGCTACATACTGGGATGAGTGTGCTTTCAGACACTGCAAAGTCCCTAACGAAGAGTCCCCAGAGAAAAAGTCGTCAAATAATTGCTCAAATGAATGTATCCCTGGAAATAACTTTCTGGCTTACACATGTCAGCACGTGGGGAAAATAGAGTCCAGGGAAGTCTCTTCTGCCTTCTGTTCGAGTTTCCATTTCTAGGCCTTTGTGTGTGTGTGTTTCGCTTAAACAGTTGAGGTGTTTTTATGTAAGGGAGCACCTTTCTTTATTCCTTAACTAGCTTACTAGTTAAATTATTCGTATTGGAAACCGACCACAGAGTAGGTGTCCAAGCCTTTTAAGCTGGACAGGATCTGAAATATCTTGCGTTCCAGCATCCCAGCCCTTCAGAAGCAGCATAGAAAGTTCAGAGAGGCTATGTGACTTCCTCACGGTCACACAGCTCATTAATTTCAGCCTTATAACTAGAAGCCAAGTGTCCTGACTGCCAGTCTTAATGGCAGGATCGAAGACTTACAGAGCACCGATCAGTCTTCCTCTTTGCCCCAGTCTAGTGCAAACATGGGTTGTTTGCTTGGTTTTTATTGGTAAGGAATTATATCCTAGATACATAGTATTAGAAAGCTAGGAAAGACATTTTTTTATGGGTTGTTTGTTGTAATCCGATCAAGACTCTATGGTTTGCTTGCTGGGGTTAAAAAAAATAACTCTCTTAAAAGCTTTTCTTTCTAGGGGATTTTATTTTCATGTGTGGCCTTGGCTCCTGCTTGGGAGTTAATTTGAGAAAACAGATAGCAGATTTATTGCTAAATCAAGTCATGAAAAGAAAAGTTTCAACTCTTCAAAACCAGTTTTCCCAGAGCTGGTAAAATAACCCAGTCAGCTTTCTGTTTGGATCCCCTGGAATATAATATGCAATAATAGGTTGTTGTGTGCTTCCAGATGTGAGGCCTTTAGTTAATGGTTTTTAAGTTTATATTCTTGACTGAATAATTCAGCCTGTGATATAAGCTTTGGAAGGTTATAGAGAATGAAAGTTGTCTCCTCCTCCACCATTATCACACCCCCCCCAAAAAAAGACAGCTGCTATCAGTAGTTCCTTATTAATTCTTCCAGAGACTTTCTTCAGCAAATGAAAACGCTTCCATACATACATTTTCCATCTATTTTTAAAAAAATGGTAGCATAGCCCACATGTATTCTGTACCTTGCTGTTGGAGTGAGTTTGTTTGAAATTTAAATTGGATTTGGATTTTCAGGGGTCTTAAGCAGACTCCCCACTGAGTGCAGAGCCTGACGTGGGACTCAGTCTCATGACCTTGAGTTCATGACATGAGCCGAAATCAAAAGTCAGATGCTCAACCAACTGAGCCATCCAAGGGCCCCCCCCAAAAGGTTATTTTTAATTTCATCTTTTTTTTTTCTGGGAGTAACATTCAGGCATCTATTTTCAAAGATGAAAATACTTCCTTATTTAGCTCTTTTCCCAACTTTTCAAAAATGAATGTAAATCACTAGTAAAAGTAAATTTCTTTATTAAAATGTTCTTTTTTATTATTTCATAGTAACATATTAAATGACATAAGATGATTAATACAGAAGAAGTCAAACAATGGTTGAGTTAAAATTTGTCTAGTTTCTTAGGCTGAATGTTCTCCTGCCTTTGGTAAGTAGAAATCCACAAGTTCTTCTGATAATCTTGTAAGGACTATATGGTTAGGAGTTTTTCCACCTTCTCATTTTATTGTTAGAATGTGTGTTTGAGAATGGAGCGAGAGGATTTGTCAGGTTAGAGAGCGTACTTTCCTCTGTGCACTTTGATGCTTTCTCTAATCCAACTTCTTTGTTTTCTTTGAATACATTCAGATCTCTTTTGCTTGAGGTTTATCACTGGTTTCCCAGGATGCACTTTGCATGTACAATGCCTACTTGACTTCTTGTTCTTAAACTAAATCAGAATTTAGTCAGTGGCAGGATTTCATGGTGAGGGATAGTGGCATTTAATTGTGTTCAAGAGCCATTAGTAAAAAGTAAATTGTTCAGTTGTTTATTTTTCAAAATATATTCTTTCTTTTAGAGCAGTCAACTGAATCATGACTGCATATCTTACTAGGAAGAACGTTTGGTCATAAAGGTCCTAGATCTGCCACTACTTACCGGTCATGGGATTGTTTTTGCAGTGTAGGAAGGGGACAGTCCTTGTTTGCACAGATTATAGCATTTTGGCAAGAATCACATAAGATGCTGCACTTAAAAACATTTTGGAAAACATTCAGCCCTGTATTTATGTTCTAATGAGTGCATAAGTGATATTATTGGTACTTTTAAGAAAAGTTGTCCGAGTCTCAAGGGTTTAAAAAGAAAACAGTATATAACACAAAATATAGAAGCCTTAATAAAAAATGTAGTTGGTTGTTTTTAAACTGTTCTAAAGTTGACTCTTCTATAGTCTTTCCTTTGGAAGACAACCAAGAAAGCCAGAATACCTCTTAGCAGAATAAAAGAGGAGATATATAAATGGGAAGCTGAATGAACAAGTTACTGTAATATAAAGTTCTTAAATATCTGGGATTTAGACAACTTAATTAGAAAATAATGTAATTGCTTTTTTCCTTTTAAAAGAAAACCTTTTATTCTACAAATACTGATTTAATTATACAAACACTTAAACGGTGTATTGGTTTTTCCATGCCAGATGTTACTCTGAGTGTTTCATAGGCATTGACTTGTGTGGTTCTGGTAACAATCCTTTGAGAATGGTCTGACTGTTACCAGTTTGACAGAGGAAGGACCTGAGAGGCACGGAGGAGTTTCAGGCCTGGCCTGGTCCACACCTGGTGAGGCAGGAGGCCAGATCTGGAACCCCCTGCGACGACTGCCGTGGCCAGGCCCCACCCTGGGTGCCAGACATCCTGTACCGGCCTTGAATCCCTTCTTTTAGGTTCTGGTTAGAGAACAGGTGCAAGAAAGGGCAGCGATGGCTGGGAGGGAAACCTCCCTCCGTGACCTCTCCCCTAGTTTGTTCCTAGCAGTGAATCATAGGATGTGGTGCTTCACTTGCACTCTGTGCGAATCTGTGGCGCCAGTCGGTGGAACAGGTCGTCTGTACAGAAGACAGACATCAGAAGCAGGGGAACGGGGCCTGGCACTCTTCCTGTTGGCTGCCTCCCCTTCCAGCTTGGGCTGAGAGTTTTTTCACTGCCCAGAGTAGCTGTCACACATCAGGAGAAGTTACGCAGCTCTCCATATCTACCTGTCACAAAACCTGCTTTGCAAGGCTGCTTTCAGCTAAAACCCAGTGTCTTCAGGTACGAGGAGAAAAAAAGCCAGTCTTTGTTAAACTTTTGGGAAAGGCAACAATCAGAAAGTCATTTGACTTACTGTAGATTCTTCTTAACCACTTCATGGCAGTGATGTAAAAACAGTTAATGAGTATGTACAACAATGAGAATGTTTCAAGCATGCCATTTTCATCAACTGGGTAACTAACGCTAAAGCCCTGAAATTAAGCCAAGATTGTTTTACTTTCTCATCGCTCATCAGTGAAAAAAATGAGCCCTTTAAAGTGGAGTCTACAGAATGATTTAAAATCTTTTTCGTAGTTAGCAAAAATAGTTTGTGTCCATAGCACATATTTTGTTTTTGAAATGGAGATACTGGATGAGAGCAGTTCTGGGGCTCGGATTGTCCGTCTGTTAGCTAAATCATGGAGATTTGGGGTAGATAGTCCCGATTTAGAGGCCACATTGTCATTTGTAGAAGGGGGACCTGCCCTCATTCCGATCAGAAGTGGGGGTGATGGGGACTTGCCTGTAGCGCTCTAAGGAAGGGGCAGGTGCTCCTTGCTCAGCGTGGGAGGTGCCCAGTTCTCCAGCGTGTGGCGGTTTTCCCCGAAACCTCCAGCATGTGGCAGAGGGCGGGCGGTCAGGGTCAGGGTCATGTCCTCTGTGCTGGTGATGTCACAGGTCTGATGCTTGAAGACCTAAGCACCCCTTTGATACCATTTTGATCAAATGGGATGTAGTCATCTTAACTTTGTTACTATAAAATCCCATCCTTATTTAATGTTGATGTCATTCTGTACAATGACTGTGACCTTTCGGGAATGGAAATCAAATGGCACTTCCTGTGCTTTTTGTAATCGATTATGTTGGTGTACATTTTAACTATAAATAGGAAGAAGCATGTTTGGTCTTTTATGTATACGCGTCTTGGAGGATTGTGAAAATGCACTCTTTATCCCATTCCGATCAAGTAATAATAGAAGAACGGACTTGTTAAAAATATATTGTAGGAAGTAGTTAGATGAGGGAAGTCCAGTAATGGTCTCAGTTAGTCATTTATTAAGCAAACATGCAGTGACTGTCACGTAAAGACAGGTAGTCTGGTAAGCACAGAGTCAGGGAGAAAGACCAGGTTTGTGCCACCGGACAAAGCGACACAGCTGAGAGAGGCAGGTAGCAGCTAGCATGGAACTCCGGAACTCCGGATCTCCACGCCCGGAGGGACGAGGCCAAGTTGAGCCCGCGGTCTGCTGGCCCCTTCTACACTCAGAAGTACAACACGTGCACCGTGATTTCTGACCGAAGACTGAGAGCACTTGGTTGTGAACTGAGGGAGCGGGTGGGAACTAACCACCGAGTAAGAGGTGGCAAAAGAAGCTGAGCCCCAGTTTGATGGCAGGAGACCTATAGTGAGGAATCGGAGAATTGAGCAGCAATACCCAGAAAATAAACTAAAGCCCACTTTATGTATATGCTCCCCTGACCCTGGACAGGGCATGTGGCAGAAATCTGATTTAGGTCCTGCTGTAGTGAAAAGAGCTAAAGGAAGTTTGAAAAGTCCTCTTCTCGGGGCGCCTGGGTGGCTCAGTGGTTAAGCGTCTGCCTTCGGCTCAGGTCATGATCCCAGGGTCCTGGGATCGAGCCCCGCATCGGGCTCCCTGCTCGGCGGGAAGCCTGCTTCTCCCTCTCCCTCTCCCCCTGCTTGTGATCCTGCTCTCACTGTGTCTCTCTCTGTCAAATAAATAAATAAAACCTTTAAAAATAAATAAATTAAATAAAAGTCCTCTTCTGTCCTGGGTAATGCCTCATTTTAGGACCACTTTGAAGTTTTCAGGTTCAAAGGTGGTCTGTGCACTGTTTATTCTAGACATCGCTGGGCCCTCCCTGCCAGGGCGCGCAGCCTCGTGGCTGAGCCTGGGAAGGTGAGCAGTAGTAAGGAACCACAATAGGAGAAGGAGAGGTACCAGGTTAACGGGCACGATCTATTCCCGCTGTCACATCAGCATTCTTCCCAAGGGGCTTCTGTAAAATACTACATTTCTCCTTGTACTGTACATTTGAAGTCCCCAGTACACCTAAAAAGAAATTCAGACAGAAAAGTCAGTGCTGCCGAGTGAGCAGGTGCCCAGGGGTGTGCTGGTACAGCTATCAGAGAAGGGAGCACCGGCTTGATGCAGAGTATGTGGGGTTCTTTTACTCGTCGTTTTCCTCTTAAGAGTTGGCTAACCGTTGTCTTCATGTCTGGTGTGGTACCTTCTGCTAGAATGCAAAAAGGCTTTAATAAATGAATGTGTCCCACATTGGTGACGCCTCGGGGTGGTGGGTTGAGGGAAGTTAAAGCAGGTAAAGTCACTGAGCCTTGTATTGGCATGCTAGAGTGACGTGGAAGCAAAACCCAGTATGGACAGAGGAGTAGCTGATTCCATTCACAGGTTTGAGAAATCATTTTGGCCGAGAATCATCTAAACAGATCTCATAATTTATAACTCAGAACAATTTTATTTTGGTCATAAAGTGACAGTAATACTAACTCAACTGCTTAATTATTTTCTTTATTCTTTATTTAAAGAAAAAGAATGAGAAGATGTTTTAACCATTTACGTCTTATTATAGATGTGCACTTGGATTTGGAGGACCGCCTCGCAAAGTTTATGAAGACCGAAGAAGCCATTATCTACTCATACGGCTTTGCCACCATTGCCAGCGCGATCCCTGCTTACTCTAAGAGAGGGGACATTGTGTTCGTGTGAGTAACTTCACCTGTGTTTCTGGTCACGATTCCTTTGGACGTAATGGTGATCTTCCTGGAGAATTCCTTTGTTAGAGGTTATCTACCTTAGGTAATACTGACTTTCTGTTTAAAGAAATACATCGTAACTTCCATGATGTAATTATGCAGCATTGATGAGACCTCACTAGAAAGATGCCTGAAGTATTTTTTTTTTAACTGGTTTTATTTATTGATGTTGGGAAAGCCAAACCTACCCTGGGTGAGGCCAGTTATCTCCCTTCCCTCTGCAGTTCCTTCCTTGAGAGTCCACGGTCACTGCCTGTGTGGTCACGCAAACTGCCTGGCAGAGTCCCTCATTGCTCCCCACCCCACCCCGAGTCCTGGTCTCTGCTGATCTCGCTTCATGGCTTGCTAGAATCATAGAAGCCACGAGCAAATCTGCACACTCGTGCCCATGTGTAGAGGCTGTGTGGCGTTGGCCACTTTTGTGCAGAGGAAGAGCGGAGCGTGGGGTGGGGCTGGCACGGCTGGGCAGCTGGCTGCACCCACCGCACACACCGCCCTCTAGCCCAAGCCTCTGTCATCTTTCGAGTGGACCATTAAGTGACTTTGACTTTTAGGTCTCAGATTTACTTTTGTTTCCTCTTTTCCTTTTTTAGAACAATCTTTTTAAAAAGTGCTAATCTGATTATGTCATGCTGAAGAGCTTCCATCATTCCTAAAATAAAGATCCAAGCCCATATTACAATCTTCTGCATTCTAGACTACCTTTTCAGACTCATTTTGTACCCTTTTCATTCAGGTGCTTGTGCTGTAGCCTCATCGGCCCTATATGCCAGTTTCCTATCGTTTTAGGACCTTTGCACATGCCAGTCCCTGTGCCTAGAATAGTCTCCTCCTCTCCTACTTGATGCCTGCTCATTCTGCTCACTCTGCACACGTATCGCCTCTGCAGGGAAGCCTTCCCCAACCTCTCAGACCAAGCTGAGGCCCTGCTGCGTGTGGAGAAAATCTCACGGCCAGAGGAGTTTGGTATTCTTGTGAATCCATGATCTCATGGTGCTCACGCTGCCTGTCCAGGTCCCTCTGCTTCTCAGGCCTTCCGTATGCACATGTGCACACACACACACAGCGCCCCTCTGTTCTCTGCTCATCTTGCCTCACACTCACTGTGCTCTTCTTTTATTGCACTTTCATCAGTTTATCCTAGTTTACTGCCTAGGAGAGCATTTGCCATTCACCTGTGCTCAGTAAACACCAGCTCAGTAAATAAATGAACAGAGATTGGTGCTTAGAAGAGGGGTCCGAGTGACAGGGCTTCAGAGCCCAGCTTCCCGTGGCCCCTGCACCGGCCTCCTGCCTCTCACTGGCAGGCTCCTGCCGATGCAGCAAGCTCAAGCACACACCGCAGCGCCGGCTCTGCCTGGGCTCGGGGGCGGGGGTGCTGCCCGTCCTGCCCCACAGCCCCGCAGCAGCCAAGCGGCACCAACACATGGCCTTTGCTGAACTTGTATGCTTCCTTTGTCAGATCACGAATACGGTATTGTCGTCCCCATTTTAACTGCCGGGGAGCCTGGGCCACACTCCCACATGCCGTTCACCGTATCAGAGAGGTTCATTTGCTACTCAGTTAGGCAGCTTAGTTATTCTCTTACACGTAGTTTTAAATATTCTGCCCAGAATTCATTCAGAGATAGAAACACTAGAGGTAATGATGGTGTTTAGTAAATTATTTGATAAATTCATTAGTCCTAGACAGTATGCCTAGGGCTTAATTTCTTCCTTTTAGTAAATAGTGATAAAGCACAGTGGTTGCTCATATGCTACATCTGTCCCTGTTTATGACAAATAATACAGAGATTCTGTGTGCCCTTTGCCCAGTCTCCCCCAGTGGTTACTTCATAGCTGGGATTTTGACATGGATAAAGTCAAGATACAGAACGTTTCCATCACCGCAAGGATCCCTCAGTTGCCACACGTGTGGTCCCCCCCACCCTACCCATTCCGTATCCCCTGGCAACCACTAGCTAGTCTCCCTTTTTGTAATGTTGTCCTTTCAAGATTATTAATACAAATGTAGTCATATAGTAAGTAATATTTGGGGATTCACTTTTTTCACTCAGCATTAATTCTCTGGCGATCCATCCATGTTGTATTCATTGCTTTGGATTGCCGAGTCGTATTTCATGGTATGGAAGCACCACAGTTGGTTGAACCACTCACCTGTGACGGACGTCTGAGTTGTTTCCAGTTTGGGGCTATAACAAATAAAGCTGCTGTGAACATTTATGTACAGGTTTTCTCTAAACCTAAGTTTTCATTTCTGTGGGATGTGTATGTCAAGGAGTACAGTTGCTGGGTCATATGGCATTGCAAAGTTTTTTAAGAAATGGCCAAACTGTTTTCCAGAGTGGCTGTACCATTTTACATTCCCATAATTAGTATGTAAGTGATGTAGTTTCTTGACATCCTCAGAAGCATTTGGTGTTGTCATTTTTTTAAATTTCAACCATTCTGATAGGTGTGTAGAAAGATTTTACTGTGATTTTCATTTCTATTTCCCTGATGGCTAGTGATGTTTACATTTTTTTGGACTTTGTTTGGTTTTGGCATCAGGAAACTACTCCATAAAATCTGCTGGGATTCCCTCTTGTATTTTCTGTAGAAATTGTATACAATTATTGTTAATTCCTTGAATGTTTGGTAGCATTCTCCAGTAAAGCCAACTGGGCCTGGAGATTTATTTTTTGGAAGTATTTTAATTATGAATTCAATTTCCTTAGTACTTAAAAGGCTGGTCAAATTATCAATGTCATATTGATGAGTTAAGATGGCTTGTGTTTTTCAAGGAATTGGTTCACTTCTCAGTTGTCAAACTTCTATATGTCATGCTCTTTGTAATATATATTTATTCTTCTAATGTCTGCAGAGCCTGAAGTGATAACAGGTTTCATTCCTGTGTGGGAATCTGTCTACTCTCTTTCTAGAAGTCAGTTTTGCCACAGGTGGTCAATTCTATTTATCTTTTCAAAGAATTGGCTGTTTGTTTCATTGATTGTTCTCCATTGTATTTTTGTTTTCAGTCCTATCATTTTCTGGTGTTATTTCCTGCCTTCTGCTCTTACTTGGTTTCTTTTTGCTCTTCTTTTTTTAGATTCTTTAGTTGGGAATTTTGATTGTTGATTTGAGACTTTTCCTCTTTTCTAATGTGTTAGTGCTGTGCATTACTTATGCGCTATGGTGGCCTTGTCCCATACACCTTGATCTGTTTATTTTTATTTTCATTTAGTTCGGTGTATTTTATTTTCCTTTAGACTCTCTTTGACCCATAAATTATTTAGAAGTGTGTTCAATTTCCAAGTGTTGGGAGATTTTAAATTTATTCTAGTTTGTGTCATGGCTCATGATGTGGTCTGTGTTGGAGTATGTCCCCTCGTCACTTAAAAAAGAGTATTCTGCCATTGCTCAGTGGACTGTTTTATAAATGACAATTAGATCTTCTTAGTTGATGGTGTGTTGAGGTCTAATATACCCTTGCTGATTTTCCGTCTAGTAGTTCTACAGTTACTGTAGTTGTGATTTATCTATTTTTTCCTTTCACTTATCTTAATTTTTGCTTCTCACATTTTGTAGTGCTGTTGTTTGGTGCATATTTTCTTGGTTAATTGATCCTGGTTATCACTGTATACTGTTCTTCTCTGTCTCTGGTAGTTTTCTTTGTTCCAAAGTCTACTTTATTAGATATTAATATAGTCATTTTTGCTTTGTCTTGATGAATGTTTGCATGCTATATTTATTGTATATATTACATATACATCTACTACTACATTATTATATATCTTATTGTATATTTTCTTTTTAGGCAGGTTCTTGTTGGGTTATGTTTGATCCATTCTGCCAGTCTTTGTCTTTAAGCTGTGTATTTTGGCCATTTACATTTAGAGTAGTTATTGGATATGTGAGGGCATTTTATTTTTTGTTTGTTATCTTTTTTGTTTTTCTGTTTTCTTTTTCCTCCCTTTCTGGGGGTTAAGTGAACATGTTTTGGAATGCCATTTTTACTTATCCATGGTGTTTTTGAGTGTTTCTCATTGCATAGCTTTGTTTGTTTTTAGTCATTGCTCTAAATATGACATTGTGTATACACGTAAGTTGTCACATTCTGCCGTTTTCATCATTTTACCAATTCAGGCAGAGAAACATTTACCTTCCTTTACATTTCTCTGCTCTCTTTGTTTATAATTGTTTTAAGTACTTCCTGCACATATATTGAAAACCCCATCAGACAGTGTTACAATTTTTACTTAAATCATCCAAAATAATTTAGAAAACTTGGGAAGGTAAGAAAAGCCTGCTGTTTTTGTTCATACATTTTACTGTGTTTTTTCTTCCTTTCTGATACTCTGAGATTCTTTCTTTTGTTTTCTTTACTTATTTTTTTCTACGTAGAGAGCTTCCTTTAGCCATTCCTTTTCCCCTGGTCTGCTGGGGCCATCTTCTCTTGGTTTTCCTTTAGTTGAGAATGCCTTGGTTTCCCCTCTACTCCTAAAGGATCTTTTTGCTTGTTATAGAATTCTTGGTTGAGAGTTCTCTTCTTCCAAGTATTTGGAGTATGTTGTGACACTTTTTTCTGGTCTCCATGGTTTTTGATGAGAAATTCTTTTTCTCTTCTGTGTAAGGTGTCATTTTAGGGGGGCTGCTTTCAAGATTTTTTTGTTGTCAGTTTTCAGAAGCTTTACTATAATCTTGGCATTTATTTATTTGGGTTTACCTGTATCAATATCACTCAGCTTCTTTATAGGTTTCAGCTTCTTACAAATTTGAGGCGTTTTCAGCTCTTACTTCTTTGAGTACCTTTTCAGCTCTGCCATCCTTCTGTCCTTCCAGACTCCACTGAGGCCGGCATGACTCTTTGTTGTGGCTGCACAGGTCCCTGAGGCTCTGTGCTTTCTTCGTTGTTTGTTTCTTGCTGGTTTACACTGCCTGGTTTCTGTTGTTGCGTCTGTCACTTCTCTGAGTCTTTCCTCCGTCCCTCCCAGCCTGCTGCTGAGCCCACCCACTGTACTTTTTCTTTGGGTCTTTGTGTTTTTCAGTTCTAGTTTCTCCATGAGATTCTTTGTCTCCTATTTCTTTGCTGAGGCTTTCTGTTTTTTTCCCTTGTTCCAAGCATGTTCATAAGTGCTCACTGAAATATTTCTATCACGACTGCTCTAAAGTCATTATCAGGTAACCCTGACATCTGTCAACTCAATATTGGCATTTGTTGATTATTTTCTTTCATTCTGTTTGATATCTTCTTAAGTCTTAGTTGGCTTTCTCTGTCACTCTTCCATTAGGGGCAAGGGCACTACTGCCTCATTGCTGCCAGGTAGAGGTACACGGCCAGGGTCCCCCTTCTGCCTGCACTGACACCAGCCTGGGGCTGTTTTCATTTCCGCTGGCCTCAGTAAGAGCCCCACTCTCCCCTGAGCCTCCTCTGATATAGCCCGAGCCAAGAAAAGGAGGGTGCACCTCACTGCAGGGGAGCGGAGGTAGGGGCTCTCCTCGTGGTCTTCACTGACACCACCGTGAGGGCCACTGGTTACCGTCTCGGGGATCAAAGTCCAGCTCCCTGCTCTGATGCCACCGCAGCATTGTGGGAGTGCCTCTCAGCTTCGCGAGGGTCAGAATCCCGGCACCCCTCAACCCTCGCTGGTGTGGAGGGGACGGGCCCAGGCTTTTCTGTGGTTTGGCTGCAGTCGAGTCATTTCTACTTGCTGGGCCGCCCCCTTCCCAGGCTTCTCTGAGCTTTTTTGCCCATGCCCCTTGGCACTTCGAGTTGGCCAGTCGTCAGCTCCAAGTCAGGGAAGTCCATGAGATGTCATTTCTTAAGTCCTTAGCCAGCCCGTCACTTCTCTTCACTTTTCAGTCTTCTTATGTTCGTTTTATATGTAACATCCAGGGTTTGGGGTTGTACTTAGAAAAACAAGGAAAATAGGACTATTCCATCTTTGCGGAAAAAGTCTTGCATATACTTTTAAATAATACAACTTAATTTCAAAAGCATATTCCCTCCCTAACTAAGTTTAGAAGATCTTACTGCAGTTTCATCTGCAAGAACCAGAGTCAACAGGCAGTATTACTCCTCATGGCAAAGTAATGGCAGAGTCTGTGCTGGTCAAATCCGAGACGCCACCAAGGGTGAGATCATGGGTGCTGTGTGTTTCTTAGAGAAAATTGCTGCAGGTGAACGGACGTGCATGCTGACTTCGGAGAGGGTAAAAGCGGGAGGGGTGTGCTCCTTGGAGAGGAATCAACATGGTAGTTCTGTGAAAAGCACATGCAGAGGGAAGCACACCCAGTGGTGTGTAAGCCATCAAATTTGTTTTCTTGATTTACTGTGTTAACAAGCGGATGTTCAGCAGCTTACAAAAAGCAAGCAGTCCTTTTCTGAGAATGTTGACAAGGCCTTTTAAAACCCCAGTTTGGTGGGTCTCTCTTCCTTGCAGAGATAGAGCTGCTTGCTTTGCCATTCAGAAAGGGCTGCAGGCGTCGCGGAGTGACATCAAGTTGTTTAAGCACAATGACATGGCTGACCTGGAGCGTCTACTAAAAGAACAAGAGATGGAAGATCAAAAGGTATGAGTCTTTTGAAGAAAATTATACAGTTCTTTTGTACTTGCTAACCAGCTGAATTATATATGAAATGGTAATTTGTCATGAAAACTTGCCTGCGGATCACATTTGGATATGAAGTGAGGGCATTCCTGCTTATTAAATGCACTCCGCGTCGGAGAGCCAAGTCTGCCGGCAATGGCCTCAGCGTTGCCATAATTACATGCGGCAGCTTTGGGGGAAGGTAATGCAGGCAGCTTTCTAAAAGAGAAAAACAGTGTGCGTGTTGGGGGCTGGGGGTGGACTCTCAACTCTACAGAAATAACACCAGAACGCATTAGTGTGGTGACAGGATGTACGGTGTGGGTTCAAGAAAAGTTTATTTTTATCAGAATAAATCATGTATCAATTAACTGGAAGAAACAGTGCTAGCAGATCTTAATGTATGAGTTTATGAACGAAGGGCCTCTGTCCCTCTGAGCAGCTGCTGCCTGTGGGCAGCAGTGACCCCAGCCTGATTTCCTTCCCGAGCACCTGCACCTGCATCCCTGAGGGGTGGGGAGTGGGGGCGGGGATCCAGCTTCTCCGTGTTCTCAGGAGAGTGTGCGGCAGAGGAAAGGTGCCCAGAGCAGCACTGGGCTTGTAGTTGTCACGTACTTCCCCTGACGACCCGGATGGAGAAGGCAGTTCTCAACCTGGGCACCACATCCTTTGTCACAAACACCACTTTCCAGAGGACTTTTCCCAGTGCAACTCATTCATTACTGGAGTAACTGATGAAAAATGCTCATCGTGTTCCTTAATTTTGTTTTAATTTTCATTTTTCCAGATATATGCATCATTCCTTTAAGATTCTGTCATCTGTTTTAGGTGACAGCCCAAGAGCAGTGCTTCATGAATACACACTTTCCTATGATGAATATGCATGGATTCTCACTGTTTTGGGGTTTTTTTTTTAACGATTTTATTTATTTATTTAATAGAGAGAGAGCGAGAGAGGGAACACAAGCAGGGGGAGTGGGAGAGGGAGAAGCAGGCTTCCCGCGGAGCAGGGAGCCTGATGCGGGACTCGATCCCAGGACCCCGGGATCATGACCTGAGCTGAAGGCAGACGCTTAATGACTGAACCACACCCAGGCGCCCCAGATTTTCATTCTTTGATGCTGCATGTGCTGTAGGCCAGTGTTTCATAGTTATATAATTTAGAAAAGTCTGTTGGGAAAATCTTAAAATTGAGACCATTCCACTGATGAATTTCTTTCGACAAATTGTAAAAAGATGTCCGTAATAGAATGCTACCAGGTTGGAGAAGGCAGACTTGAGAATGTGACCAATGAACCAGTCTTCTGTAGAGTTTATTTTCCCAAGGGAGTTTGTACTGATTTGGAAGATGGGGTGTGTGTGTGTGTGTGTGTGTGTGTGTGTTTTACAAGATTTATAATCTGTGGAACTTTTTTTATGAACAATGAGAAATAAAATTCTCTTGAAATTTATTTCCGTTTTATAGTTTTTACCTTTTTACTAATTAATTTATAGCACATTTTTCTGGCACGGGTAGGCTTTCTAAATAACCTTATTACACTTTGGTTTTGGGAAATAATTTTTTTTTCAGTTTTTATTTTCAGATAAATACTAAATGCCCAGCTTTTGAATATTTTCTACTTAGACGTTTATCTTTTATTTGAAAGTGAATTAAAATACTGTGATTTCATCCAATTTGGAACAAATTTTTTGGTGTCCATTTTTCAGGTAGTTCATAGATGTTTTTTCATTCTCTTTCATATAAGGTTCTCTTGTTCCATATTAATTCTTCTTTTAAAAAAGGACAATAGGGCGGTGCCTGGTGGCTTAGTCGGTTAAGCATCTGCCTTCAGCTCAGGTCATGATCCCAAAGTCCTGGGATCGAGCCTGCATCAGGCTCCCTGCTTAGTGGGGAGCCTGCTTCTCCCTCTCCCTCTCCTGCTCCCCCTGCTTGTGCTCTCTCTCTTTCTGTCCAATAAATAAAATCTTTTAAAAAATAAAAAAGGACAGTAGGTAAAAACAACAGTTCTTGGAAGAAATACAAATAAATGTGAGCAAATGAAAAATACTCGGGCCTCACTAAGAATTGGTGAAGTTAGGCAAGGAGGTTTCGCCTGTCCGATGAGGGAACATTTTTCACCATTAATAACCAGTGCCAGTGCTGATCTGTGTACTGAAACAGGCCCTCCTGTAACTTTGGGGAGAGTGCCAACTGGGGGTAAATGGGCTGCAGAATTCTTACATGTCTGTACCCTGGTAGTGTATCTGGGGTGCTGTCTTTAGAAGAGAGTCCCAAGTGGTGTTAAAGATTAAAAGATAGTCACAATGTGACGTAAAAAAGCAAAAGGAGGGAAACAGCCTACATCCAGCGTTGGGGGAATAGTTAATATATGGTATATCCACCGGTAGAATAGTATATCTCCATTGAAATCGTGTTTTCAGTAATTATTCATTAAAATAATTTTTTTTTAACTCTGGTCGTAACACTGTTGCAGTAAAATCCTGATTTGAACAAAGTCATTTATAAAGATACGTATTTACAAGAAAGACAGCGGGTAGTGTAACTAGCTAATCTGTTAAAAATTTTATGTACTTTCCCATTTCCCAAGATTCCTACACTGAATATTTTTAAGTCATAATAAAAATACTTCATTTTGGAAAGGTAGGGAGAGGCTCACCTCTCCTCACGTGACCCCCAGCAAACCCATGGCATTCAGGTTTGAGTTAAGAACAGAGTGAAGATGGCCAAGCAAACACAGTGGCGTGTACTTCTGCATACTTCAACAGACACTTTTCTGAGCATTACAGCTGTGGTTCTAAAATGTCCTGATTAGAAGCTTAAGAGGCAAGAAACTTTTGAGTAGGAAGATGGTGCCAGCTTTACCTAAGAATCTCAGTATTTTTTCAGCCTTGCACACCTGAAGCATCTACAAATTCACCAGTGTGAGTGGTTTATTATTAGTGACTTGCCATCAGTGGGGTACAGGAAGGTTATGTATTGTTTGAAGTAGGCCTTCCGCCACCACCTCAGACATGCCTGGATGAGGTCATGGTTGAGTTGTACTTGACCCAGTAGTTAGGAAGGAGATTTTATCTGCTGTTTGGTAGATGGAGAGCAGGGTTTGTCTGTTTAACTTTTTATCATAGAAAATTTCAGGCACTTTCAAAGGAAGTACAGTAGTATAAGAAGCCCCCGTGCCCTTTTCCCGGCTTTGTTATCAACATTGTGCCATTCTTGTGTCATCTGAGCCTTGGCTAAACTCCCTGCCCCATCTCTGTGATGATTCCCATCATCATTGCAGTTTTCTTTTAGGTAAACTTTGTAGACATTGAAGTGAACAAATCCTAGCCATACATTTTGACCAGTGAATAATCCGGATAATCATGGCCCTGTTGTGACCTAAAATGTGCCTATCTCCCCAGAAATTTCCCTTGGGCTCCTTCTCAGTCATTCTGGGTTTGGAGGGCTTTGTTTGTTTCAGTATTCTCAGAGTGCTTAAATTGTGTGCGTGCGTGTGTGGTCACCTCGTTGATTGTGTGAACGAGAAAAACATCAGAGAAGAAAGCACTGTTCTTTGTCTCAAAATAACAGGGTATGAACCATGAACTTGAAACTCACCCAGACTGTCTTTTTGTTTACTTACTCAGATGAATAGATCTTATCAAGTGGAGTGCTAGGGGGCATCTAACAGATTTTGCATTTTGGAGTTAAATTTAAAATGTCTTTTTTTTTTTTTTTTTTTCCTTTTACAAGAATCCTCGCAAGGCTCGGGTCACACGACGTTTCATTGTAGTGGAAGGGCTGTATATGAACACTGGAACTATTTGTCCTCTTCCAGAACTGGTAAGCAACCACGTTTACTCAGTGTTTCAGGACTTGGACCATGGGGCAGCTATGCTATTTGTTTGTGAGCACTTCTATTTTTTTCTTTTTTTCTTTTTTTTTATTATGTTAGTCTCCACACAGTAGATCATTAGTTTTTGATGTGTTCCATGATTCATTGTTTGTGTATAATACCCAGTGCTCCATGCAGTACGTGCCCTCCTTAACACTCATCACTGGGCTAACCCATCCCCCACCCCTCTCCCCTCTAAAACCCTCAGTTTGTTTCCCAGAGTCCATAGTCTCTCATGGTTCATCTCCCCCTCTGATTTACCCCCCTTCATTTTTCCCTTCCTTCTCCTAATGTCCTCCATGCTATTCCTTATGTTCCACAAATAAGTGAAACCATATGATAATTGACTTTCTCTGCTTGACTTATTTCACTTAGCATAATCTCCTCCAGTCCCATCCATGTTGATGTAAAAGTTGGGTATTCATCCTTTCTGATGGCTGAGTAATATTCCATTGTATATATGGACCACATCTTCTTTATCCATTCATCTGTGAAAGGATATCTCAGTTCCTTCCACAGTTTGGCTATTGTGGACATCGCTGCTGTGAACATTGGGGTGCATGTGGCCTTTCTTTTCGCTACATCTGTATCTTTGGGGTAAATACCCAGTAGTGCAATTGCTGGGTCGTAGGGTAGCTCTATTTTTAACTTTTTGAGGAACCTCCATCCTGTTTTCCAGAGTGGCTATACCGACTTGCATTCCCACCAACAGTGTAAGAGGGTTCCCCTTTCTGCACAACCTCCCCAACATTTGTTGTTTCTTGCCTTTCAATTTTTGCCATTCTAACTGGTGTAAGGTGGTATCTCAATGTGGTTTTGATTTGAATTTCCCTGATGGCTAATGATGATGAACATTTTTTCATGCGTCTGTTAGCCATTTGTATGTCTTCTCTGGAGAAGTGTCTGTTTTGTGTGCACTTCTAATGTCTAACGTCTGCATTGCTTTGCACAACAGGTACCGTAAGTACATTGTGACTGTATCAGGGAAGTAAATTAAAATTACATGCCGACCCTGGTCTTTAAAGAATAATCAAGGCCCAGCTTTTTAAAACCAACTATATTGAGGTGTAATTGACATACAAATAAAATATATTTACTTTAAGTGTACAGTTTTTTTGTTTAAAGATTTTTATTTTATTTGAGAACAAAAGAAAGCACAAGTGATGGGGAGGGGCAGAGGGAAAGGGAGAAGCAAGGAGCCCGAAAGGGGGGCTCGATGTGAGGACCATGAGATTATGACCTGAGCCAAAGGCAGATGCTTAACCAACTGAGCCACCCAGGTGCCCCAAAACAGCTTTTTAACAGGAAAAGCAATGTACTGTTTTTAGAAACCATGACTGTTGAGATTTCTTTTTCATGGAGGTGAAGTTCACATAAGATAAAATTAGCCATTTTAGAGAGTACGGTTCTGGCATTTGGCAAAGGCACCCTGTCACACAACCATCAACTATCTGGTTTTCTCCCAATAAGACCCCTGCCCACTAAGCAGTCACTCCCCATTTTCCCCTGCCTATAGCCCCTAGCAACCACCCATCAGCTTTCTGTCTCTATGGATTTACCCATTCTGGATATTCCTGATAAATGGCATCGTATCATCTGTGACCTTTTGTATCTGGCTTCCTCTGCTTCCCATGTTTTCGTAGTTCGTCCAGTTTGTAGCATGTATCAGTCCTTCATTCCCTTTTAATGCCAAGCCATAGTCCCTCGTGTGGACGTGTTGCATTGTTGATCTGTTGATGGAGATTTGGATTGTTTCCGCTTTCTGCTTGTTGTAAGTTGCCATGAACATTTGTGTACAAGTCTTTGTTTGAATCCCTGTTTTCAGTTCTGTGTATATTCCTGGCCGTACAGTTGCTGGATCGAACGGTAATTCTGTGTTTAACTTACTGGGGACCTGCCAGACTCTTTTCCCAAGTGGCTGCACCATTTTACATCCCCACCAGCAGCGGGGAGGGTTCCAGTTTCTCCACCGCCTCACCAGCACTCAGTTGTTTTTTTCAATTTCTGCCACCCTGGTAGGTGTGAAGCATGTGGTTTTTATTTGCATTTCCCCAAAGACTAGTGATGTTGAGCCTCTTTTCCTGTATTTGTTGGCTATTTGTATATCTTTGAAGAAATGTCTTTAGAAGTCTTTTGCCCATTTTTAAATTGGGTTGTTTTTCTTGTTAAGTTCTTTACATGTTTTGGATTCTAGACCCTCACTAGATTCATGATTTGCAAATATTTTCTCCAATTCTGTAGGTTGTTTTGTCATTTCTTTGATTAGTGTCCTTTGATGCACTGAAGATTTTAATTTTGATGAAGTCTAATTTATCTAGTTTTTTGTTGTTGCTTGTGCTTTTGGTGTCATATCTAAGAAATTTGTTGTCGAATCCAGAGTCATGAAGATATACCACTATGTTTTCTTCTAAGAGTTTTGTAGTTTTAGCTTTGTTTTAGATATCTGATCCATTTTGGGTTTTTGTTTGTTTTAAGATTTTATTTATTTATTTGAGAGAGAGAGAACACAGAGGGAGAGTGAGAGGCAGAAGCAGACTCCCCGCTGAGCAGAGAGCCTAATGCTGGGCTCGATCCCAGGACCCTGAGATCATGACCTGAGCTGAAGGCAGACGCCTAACCGACTGAGCCACCCAGGTGCCCCCTCTGATCCATTTGACTTAATTTTTGTATGTGCTATGAGGGATGTGTCCAGTTTCATTCTTTTGCATGTGGTTTCAGGTTGTCCCCGTACCATTTGTTGAAGAAACTGCTGTTTTCTACTGAATGGTCCTAGTCCATTGACCATAGAGAGATGGGCTGTATTTCAGGACTCGAATCTGTTCCATGTCTCTGTATGTCTAGCCTTATGCCAGTATCGTACCATCTCAATTACTGTAGCTTTATAGTAAATTTTAAAATCAAGACATGTGAGTTCTCCAACTTTGTTCTTTTTTAAGATTGTTTTTGCTTATTTGGGGCCCCTGGAGATTCCATTTGAAGGTTAGGATCAGCTTTTCTATTTCTGTAAAAAAAAAAAAAGCCATTGAAATTTGGATAGGGATTGTATTGAATCAAGATTGTATTGAATCTGTAGATTGCTTTAGGAGGTATTTCCATCTTAATGATATTAAGTCTGAATCCATGAACACAGAAGTATTTCCATTTATTTAGATCTTCTTTAATTTCTTTCAGCAGCGTTTTGTGGTTTTCACTGTACAGGTCTGACATCTCTTTGGTTAAATTCATTCCTAAGTATTTCATTCTTTTTGATGATGTTATAAATGGACTTGTTTTAGGGGTTGTTAACTGCTAGTTTATAGAAATACAACTGATTTTGAGGGGTTTCTTCTTATTTTTTATTATTTTTTTAAGATTTTATTTTTAATGTAACCTCTACACCCAACATGGGGGCTCAGACTCACAACCCCCAAGATCAACAGTTGCATGCTCCACCAACTGAGCCAGGCAGGCACCCCTGATTTTGTGTTTTAATCTTGTATCACGGAATATTCTATATATAAACTCCTGTAATTTATGAATAGAGATAGTTTCACTTCTTCCTTTCCAATTTGGATGTCTTTTATTTCTTTTTCTTTCCTGATTGTTCTGGCTAGAACCTCCTGTACGGTGTTGACTAGGAGTGGCAAGAGGGAGAAGCTTTTCAGGCTGCCATCATTGAGTATGATATTAGCTGTGTGTTTTCCCTAAATGCCCTTCATCAGGTTGAGGAGGTTCCCCCCCCCCATCCTAATATGTTGAGTGTTTATACCATGCGAGGTTTGGATTTTGTCAAATGCTTTTTCTGTATCAGTTGATGAGTTGATCATGTGTTTTCCTTCATCCTATTAATATAGTTGATTTTCCTATGTTGAACCACCCTTGCATTCAGCCACTGAAACTTGAATCTGTGAGTTCATCAATTGAATGAAGATTCAGAATAAGGATTTCATATCTTGTTTTTAAAGTTTTTCACTGTTTCTTGAGGAAATCTAAATACATCTTAAATATCACTGAAAGAGATGTATTTGTTTTCCTCTTCTTATTTTCATGTCAAAGACTGATAGAAGCGCGTGGGGGTGATAGTGGGCCAAAAGATACCAGAATTGCATATTTAGGACTCTGATAGTAAAGCAGTACCGGTGGACAGATAATAGAGCCAAACCATGAAACAAAATATTAAGTGTAAGGAACAGGTCAAGTATATAGTAGCATTGAGTTTGTAAAGATTACAGAATACAAATTAGGGTTTGACTTTGGGATTTCTGTTTTGTTTCACTAATTGTCTATCTGTGTACCAGTGCTGTCATAATATTATTGAAAATTTTCTAAAACATGATTTTTAAAAAATATCTCATTCCTATAATGTTTCATACATGTGAATGGATGGCAAACAGTGTTGAAAAGATAGAATTCTCCCCAAATTAGCTTATTCATTATTAATAAAAATCCATCTAAATTTAGTGGTTGATAATCACTGTACTTTAATTGACTTGTGATACTGATCACGTTCATACCATTTAGGGATAAATCAATTAAACATTGAGGGGGGAAGCTGTATACAGGCTTGCATATGTTCAGTTTCCCACTGTGTAAACAAAAAAGTAACATGAAATAATTAGAAGAACCTAAGATAAATATACATCTAAACCTTTGCTGGGAAAAGACTTTCTTACAAGACCAAAAGCAAAGAGAAAAACAGATTGAAAAGCATATTAATGAAAGCTTTTTCTGAATTAAAAAAAAATGCCATGAATTCAAATTAAAACACAGTGCCACTGAGGGAAGAATGATATACATTTCCTCAGGAATTTTATGTATAATCAAACCAGTATTTAACAGATAGATTACATGTCATCATTCATACCTTAATATTTCCATCTTTAAAAATTGACATTGTGCTGTCTATATTATTGAGTTAAATTTAGAGCATCTAAAGTACAGCCTCTTTTCGTCATCATGGTACCGTTGACCATTGAACAATGCAGGGGTTAGGGGCACTGACCCCCACGCAGTTGAAAGTCCACATGACTCTTGATTCCCCAAAAACTTAACTACTAATAGTCTCCTGTTGACTAGAAACCCTATCCATAACATAAACAGCTGATTAACACGTTTTGTAGGTCATACGTATTATACATCCTTAAAGTAAGCTAGAGAAAAGAAGATGTTAAGAAAATCATAAGGAAGAAAAAATACATTTACAGTGCTGGACTGTATTTATTGAAAAAAATCCACTTCTCAGCAGACCTGTGCAGTTCAAACCTGTGTTGTTCAAGGGCCACCTGTTATGTTCTAGAAAGTGCATGTACATAGTTATGTTCTATATACAGGCTGTAAATACTGAACTATGGCTCTTAGGGCAAATGTGGTTTGTTCTCTGCAAGCCTCTGGTCAGAGCATTTTCATCATTCGCTCAGTACCTAACCTTGTTTTATGTGTTTTTTGTTCAAAGACATTTTATTTAACACATATTGGGGAGTTTTTTTGTTTCTATTATTATTTTTTTAAAGATTTTATTTATTTGTGAGAGGGAGAGCACAAGCAGGGGGAGGGGCAAAGGGAGAAGCAGGCTCCCCGCTGAACAGGGAGCCCAACATGGGGCTTCATCCCAGGACCCTGGGATCATGACCTGAGCCGAAGGCAGACGCTTAACTGACTGAGCCACCCAGGTGCTCCGGTTTAACACATATTGTTGATTCATTCACATTGAGCTCAGGGCCATCAGCACTGTAACTCATGCCTGAAATGCAGCTGATCTAACACAACTGTTTCCTCTGTAAGACACATCGTAGCTGTCTGGCACTTAAGAATGCTAGACGGCACTTCAACGCTGTGCTTGGGGCCCTCCTAAACAAAATCGCCAGCAGAGAGCACAAAATGCAAAAAACATGGTAATAAAGAAATCCTGAAGAAGGACACTTGTTTACAGTATGAGCTGAAGCAGTAGTCAGACTCAGCTGGGAATATGCAAGGATTTTGCCCCTCTACACTATGCCTTGTGTGTTGATTACAAAGAAACTTTAGCAGGTGGGCAGATGCACAAATACAAATCCACCAGTATTGAGGATCAACTGTACATGCTTTTTTTTTTTCCTTTTTATTTTAGGTTTAGGTTTGTTCTTCCCAATATATTCTCTAGTGTGCTAATCATCAGTATTTTAAAGTTGTGTTTTGTTTACCACTTAGGTTAAGTTAAAATACAAATACAAAGCAAGAATCTTTCTGGAGGAAAGCCTTTCGTTCGGAGTTCTGGGGGAGCATGGTCGAGGAGTCACTGAACATTTTGGAATCAGTGTAAGTTCTCCTACTCTGGGACATTTCCTTGTATAGAAAACATGCAGTCCCATCCTGCCGGACACGTTTCATGGGCACAAGACGGCGTTCCTCATCAGTGTGCAGGGTCATGCAGCTTTGGGGTGTGTCACTTCGCTGAGCCCCTAGAGGATCAGGTCAGCCAGACCAGGCCTATCTTCCCTCAGAACCTGTAAACTCACAGTGGCTACTCAACAGAATTGTGGTCTGTTTACCTGGTAGCATTTGATCTTGGCTTTCAATATCTTTTCTCTAGAAATGTGTTTTTCTTAAAAACAGTAAGAAGTCCCTAAAGTAGTCCTTTAGAAAATATTATGGTGGCAGTGAATGTTGTTCTTTCTAGTATTCATAGTTCAGAGTCCTCTGTTATTTCTGTGTATGGGGTATTAGACAGTCATGACTTCTGTAGAGAGTCAGAAACAATGCTGGCACAGATTATGCAAAGCCTCAAGGTTCCCGACAACTGGAATGAGTTGGTCATGTGTTCTCTTGCTGATGGGAAATGAGCCCCAACTGCCCCCAGTCTTAATGGTTTGTGCCCCTGGAGGCTGTCAGGGAGGAACAACGTCAGCCTGTCCACAGGACCTGTCTTCACCCACCACCGTGTCACCTGTTGAGCTGAAGGGAACTTTTCTGCAAATCCTATGCATAAAAGTTTTGCAACCTATGTTAAAAAGTTGAACTAAAGAGCATGAAAATCACCTTAGATTATCTGTATCCCACTACCAATACGGTCTAGAGAAAAATGGAGAGCAGAACAAATACCACACGAAGTTAGACTGACATATACTCCTCAAAGACAGACTGACATTTGGTGATTAAATGCACTAAGGAAAAGTGCAGAATATATGGACCTTATTTGGATCCTGATTCCAGCAAACACTACAGAAAACGAGCTTTGTCAGACAGGTATTTGAACACTGAATATTTGGTGATATTAAGAAATTTTTCATTTTTTAGGTGTGATAATAGTTTTGTGATTATGTTTTTGAAAGTGTCCATATCCTTTAGAAATGCACACTGAAATACTTATAGATGAAACCATATGAAGTCTGGGATTTGCTCCAAAGAAATAATGAGGGCAGCAGGGAGCTATACAAGGTAATGGGTTGTCCGTGAACGGATAATTACTGAATCTGGTGATGAGAATTGTTCACTCTATTCTCTCTACTTTTGTATATGACTGAGATTTTTCATAATGAAAGGTTTTTTTAAAAAAGAGTACACAGATTTCCTTGTTGGGTCTGTGGACCGTTTAGAAACCCCCAGCTGTGCTTGGACCAGTTGTCATCGCGGCCATCAGTGAGTGATTTTGAATGGCTGCTGTGTGCCCAGCATGCACTTGGTGCTGGAGCCGGAGCCGGAGCCGGAGCCGGTGCTGGTGCACAAGGTGAGGGTCAGCGGAGCACTGAGTTGAGAAGATGGGCGGGACTCAGAAGCCCACGGGTACACAGTAATTGATTTTATTTTTGAAAAGTTGAAAGGTAAATTGAATGTAGGGATGAAATGCTCAAAACTCTGATAGATTTGTTTGTATTTCTCTCAAGTACCTTCTGGGGGAAGGCCAGCTGGACACTGTTTAAGCAAGGAAATGATCTTATTTTGTACCTCTGAATATTTTTGGTATGAAGCAGTTTTGGATTTCATTTTTTTTTTTTTAAAGATTTTATTTATTTATTTGACAGAGAGATAGAGAGAACAAGTAGGCAGAGAGGCAGGCAGAGGGGGAGGGAGAAGCAGGCTCTTCGCTGAGCAGGGAGCCCGACATGGGGCTCGATCCCAGGACCCTGGGATCATGACCTGAGCCGAAGGCAGACGCTTAATGACTGAGCCACCCAGGCGCCCCGGATTTCATTTTCTTTTAATTTCTCTCTCTCCTACCGCTGTGAGTAAATTGTGTGTGCATGATGAAATGGCCAAAAAGTGTAAAGTGAGACCCTTTCAGAGGTGCACTTCGACACATCCGTCCTTGTAGCGATAAATTTTGTATGGTTTACCTTCACTTGGCATGTACGTAGTGTGTTTGAACGGAGATGTTGACGTGATCAGGACTGAAATTTTGTCTGCAGGCTTGACATGGGTTTTTATTTTTTCTTTTAAATTGAGGAATAACTACTACTGTCCCACTTTTTTGCAGATTGATGACATTGATCTTATTAGTGCCAACATGGAGAATTCCCTCGCTTCTATTGGAGGTTTCTGCTGTGGCCGATCTTTTGTGATTGACCATCAGGTGGGTTCATTTTGAAAAACAAAAGCAGAAACTGAAACCAGTTGTTCCACTGGTCATGCTAAGCAGTTAGTCAGCATGTAACTTCCAATCACAGAATTTCATTCTGACCTAGTTTACCACAATTTTTATTTAAAAGTCGATTTGTTGGGTTCCTGGGTGGCTCAGTTGGTTGAGCGACTGCCTTTGGCTCAGTTCATGATCCTGGAGTCCCAGGATCGAGTCCCGCATCGGGCTCCCTGCTTGGCAGGGAGTCTGCTTCTCCCTCTGACCCTCCTCCCTCTCATGTGCTCTCTCTCTCATTCTCTCTCTCTCAAATAAATAAATAAAATCTTTAAAAAAAAAAAAAAGTCGATTTGTTAGTAGAATCACTCAGAATATTTACAATTGAAATTATCTCCCTTTTAAAAAAGCCTTAGGGGCGCCTGGGTGGCTCAGTCATTAAGCGTCTGCCTTCAGCTCGGGTCATGATCCGGGGGTCCTGGGATTGAGTCCCGCATCGGGCTCCCTGCTCCGCGGGGAGCCTGCTTCTCCCTCTCCCGCTCCCTCTGCTTGTGTTCCCTCTCTCGCTGTGTCTCTCTGTCAAATAAATAAAATCTTTAAAAAAAATAAAAATTTAAAAAAAAAAATAAAAAAGCCTTATTTGTGTTACAAGTATGACTTGTATACACTTGTGGATATTACCACCTTACCATTTGTACACACTGTTTGGAGGTGTTGCAGATCTGGTGCCTTTAGGTTTTTAGGCCAAAAAAAAGAAGCGTATTTATATCTTTAACTTGTTCATTTCTTCTTAGAGACTTTCCGGCCAGGGGTACTGCTTTTCAGCTTCGTTACCCCCGCTGTTGGCTGCCGCTGCCATCGAGGCTCTCAACATCATGGAGGAGAATCCAGGTATAATCTTCTGAACCCAGGACACCAGGCATCGCGGTGACGTCAGCCAGGCTGCTGGCGTTCTTTTGGCGTAATTAGCTGGAGGGAAAGTGTTGACCACACAGAGCTGTGCCTCTGAGTGACATTACCTGGCGTTTATAGGGAGAATGATAGTGAAGACATCGTCCTGCCTCAGGAATTCAGTGGAGAGCTTCTGTCCTCCCAGGAGACAAGCCAGAGCCAAAGTGGGGCTGGCTCCCAGGATGGGTGGCAGTGCCGGGAGGAGGAGTCAGCTCTGGGCTAGTTGTCATTGGAGGAGTTAGCTGAAGTGTGCTGCTAATTCTCGGTACATATAATTTGTAGCTTATCCGGTTTTTTTCCTTCAGCCTTTGACTGATGAGTTGGTACTAAAGCCAAACCCGGTTACCAACCGTTAAAGCTTCCTTTATGGGCCAATTTGACTAAATTTCAAATGTGCCTTTTGGCTGTTATAGCACTCCTCACAAAGCCTAAAACAGAAATGAAAAGCAAGCCTTACTTGGTATTTCTAAATTTAGAATTTTTAAAATTTCTAAATTCTTAACGGTTTTAATTCAGAGAATCAGGAAATGTGAATGTTTCTGGGTGCATGTTCATATGCTTGCTTGTGAGAAGGCCTGGCACTCCTGCCTCTTGCTTAGATGTTTTAGTTTTTTTAATTTTCCATGAATAAAGTGAAAATATCAAGGGAAAGGTAGTAAACATACTACAGTGTCTATCTTTTACCAAATTGTTAAGGGTCCAGAAATAAGTAATATATTTATACCCTTTTATTAGCCAGATTATTTGTAGAACCTGATGAGAACAAGAGCCATTGTTTTGTTGTGGAAAACCTCACCCCAGATTCTGCTGAAGGTGGGTGAGGAGCTGCCAGGACATGTGTGCCGAAGACCAGGGCTTAGGCCTTTGGAAGTGTTCCTGTCTGTGTGCTAATAGTCTGTAGGAGTATTTACAACATTTAAATTGATGAACTTGAACTTTAAAAATCTTTTAAAAATATTTTTAGATTAGTAGTAGCAGATCTTCCAGATATACTATCAAGTGCATTTCTTTTCATACAGGTATTTTTTTAGTGTTGAAGGAAAAGTGCGAACGAATTCATAAAGCTTTACAAGGGTAAGTTTTACATATTTTCAACCAACTTAAAGTTTATCTGTACCACATTTAAACAACTAGTGAAAAATTTTGAATGTCACCTCTTTGGTTTTGAGTATATTTAATAGGCTTGGATCAGTTTGACTAAATTACAACTAAGAAAGGAGAAACCCCATTCAGTCAGATTTGTCTGTGGGCTTGAAGCCAGAACATCCATTTTGTGGTTGAAGAATCATGACTGTTTTTCTAAAAAGAATACAAGCTCACTAAAAATATAGCAGTACATACAGTACAAAGATGAAAATAACCACCAAACATGCAACCACCAGAAATAACTTCGGGTAAACATGGGAGAATCTCTCCACATCTGTACAGATAAAATGATATATCATTATATGTTATGGAATTAGGTGACAGTGGGTTCATACTGGCCATACTTTTCAGAAAATTACTAAGTTTTATTTTAAATTAAGAAAAACAGGCTAAATTGAAATGAACCTTTCGAGTTTCTACTTGTGTTTGTCTTAACTACACAAGAGTAGCTCTATAAGATTCCTCTGGAATGGAGAAAAAATTCGGTTGGTGACAGCTTCAGGCAGATTCCTGGTCTTACAGAAAACGATCTCACGTTGCCCGAGGCATTTCCTTTTGCCTTGCTTAAGGTGGAAATATGTCTTTTCAATCATGAAAGTCCTACCTATCGACAGATGTGGAAACTCGAAGCTTCTGTAAAGGACAAGGACAGTGAATAAATGAGCAGATCACAGCTGTTCCAGATAATTAAAGTTCTGGGTGTGTCTACATGATAGTAACAGAAGTTCTTCTTGCATGATTTATGGTTAGGAGACGTTATTTGTGTTGGTCCCAGTTACTTTGGTTTATAAAATATTAATATGCCAACACAGTACAGCATGTTGGAGTCACTGTAAATTTAGGAACACCAACCTCAGGTGCCCTTCATTCTGTCTAGTGGTATTATGGTGTTCATCTTGTAAGCCCAGCCCTCCACCTCACCCACTCTTTCCCACCTTTCTCCCCTCCTGGGTCCCCAGCCCCCTGTCTGCACTCCACCCACTGTTAACAAACAGCCTGGCTTCATTGCTGTGACTCGGACTCCCACATCCTCCCTCACAAATCTGTACACACACAGGCGTCTGAACCAGTCTTCCCTCAGGTTACAGCTGAATATATGCCTCCTGCCATCATAGCTCTTCCCCCTCAAGGGCCCAGCGCCTTTGGCTGTCTCCTCTCTTTTGTCACCCTCTCGGGAGTCATTTGATTAGCATTGAGTACACTCCACCCTCTTGTCTCAACTGCTTCTTTCCCTCGAAGACCCCACCTTCTCCTCCAGCTGCTAGCCAGTTGCCACTTCTCCTAGTAGCTAGTCTTCTCTGGAGTTTGCACTTTGTCCTCATGATCTCATATCCAGCAGTCCTTCCAAACTCCTTCTAGTGGTTTGTTTCATTCTGTTTATGATGATGTGTATAAAAGTCCTATTATCTGAATAATGGTTTTTTCTTCCTTCCAGATTCTTAAACATCTTAGTAATTTTTCCTCTCTTATTGCATTGGTGTAGGTCACTAACATGCTCTTGACATCTTTTGTCACAGTAGTGGTGTATCTGTCATTCACAGTATAAAAACATTTCTTCATTAAGTATGAAATAGCATACTGTAAGTTTTCTGTAGGTGGTATTTATCAAATTATTCCTAGATTTGGAGGCATTTTAAAAATCATTAGTCTTATGCTGAATTACATTGCTATAATTTTTCTGGTGTTAACTTATTGTATTCTGGAGTAAAACCCTATTTGATTGCATTATTTTTTCCTGTGCTGTTCTGCAGCCTGGTTTATTGAGAGGTCCTAGTAGGATACATTACATTTAAGGAAAGGAGACATAAATTATAGTGCTCACTGGTGGTTTGAAAGGCAGGTGCAATTGGCTTCTGGCACCTCACATGATGCTTGACACACAGTAGTCATTCAGTAAAGCTTGGTGAGTCCTAAATGTGCTTAAGGAATCAAATGTGCTACAAAGTGCTTTATGTGCTAATTTCATTCTAAGGGAAAAGCAAATCTTTCCAAGTGAAGCTAGCTAAACAGGGGCAGTCTGAAATGTTTAGCTCAGGGGTGCCTGGGTGGCTCAGTTGGTTAAGCGTCTGCCTTCAGCTCAGGTCATGATCCCAGGGTCCTGGGGTTGAGCCCCATGTTGGACTCCCTGCTCAGCGGGGAGTCTGCTTCTCCCTCTGCCCGCCACTCCCCCTGTTCGTGTGTGCACTCTTTCTCTCTCTCAAATAAATAAAAGCTTTTTTTTTTAATTTTAAAAATTTTAAAAATGTTTAGCTCAATTTTAGATGGTCATGTATCACCATTTATAGCCTAGGAGATGAGTCAAAAATCGAACTATTATTAGTATTGGATAAAAATGAACTTTAAGTGAACCTGACCTGCAGTTCTCTTGACATCTGTAATAATCATTTGAAAATACAGGATTTTACCCCTAAAGAAATCTCTCTCCCTCCCTGAGAAGCTGCAGATGTCTGTGCTGTTAAATCCTAAGAAAGATGAAAATAGTCATGATTCAAGTAAAACTTAACAGAAAACATGCAAATAAGAAGGGAACTATACAATCTAAACACACTTCTGGTGGTCAAAATGCAATGTTTTTAATATCAGAATTCATCCCTATAATTTATGAAAGACAAGATACAGCTAAAGACTGAGATAATAAACAAGGGAACATTATCAATAGTAAGTAGTCATGAAGGAAACAGTAGTAGGAAACTACTACTTCCCTCGAAGAGTGGTTTGGGAGGGAGGCCCCAGGAGGCGGTCCTCAGGCTGGGATCTGGCTTACTGGCCAGCTGCAGAGCACAGGGAGAGGGGCAGATGAGGAGGGGAAGTGCGGGCAGAGAGGAGGGAGCGGCCTGCAGGTGTGAGCCAGAGGTGTCCGTTAGGACGCGGACCTGCCTTGCGGCCACACCCACAGAGCGGCCTTGTAGGCGCATCCTGGACTAGCGAGCCCTGCCCGAGCGTGGAGTTCAGCTGTGTCTGTCGGGACTGGAGCCACCACGTGATGCTTCCCTGGAAAAGCCACGAGCTTCTGTTCCAGTCATTAATGCCGACTTTGTACGATTACTTAGATGTGGGATATCTTTGCACCTGGAAGGGACTTACGCTTGCGTGTGTGTTTGCTTTCAGCATCTCTGGGTTAAAAGTGGTGGGGGAGTCCCTTTCCCCAGCATTTCACCTGCAGCTAACAGACAGCACTGGGTCTCGAGAAGAAGACGTTAAACTACTTCAGGAGATTGTAAATCATGTAAGTATGTAGTTCTTCCGCCTTGACCCCACGCAGTGTTTAAATGTCTAAATGATTAGCTTTCCAGAAAACCCATTCGCTTAGTGTCCAAAGCCAGGCTTTCATACATGTAGGTGGGGTGGCGTTATGGGTCACAGTCCCACAGAGCACTGGACAGCTGTCTGGACTGAAACCCCAACATAGCTCAGAGACAGGTCAAAATACTCTTGTAACCAGAAAGGAAGAAAGACCACTCCTTTACCAGGCCTGATTTGGAGGTTGACTTAAATATCTTTATCTCCTGAAAGTGATTTTACTAGTAATTGTAACTTAGTTATTAACTGAGAAATGCCTCTCCGGGGAAGACTGCTTGCCCTTCTGTGCTCAGTAGAGCTGGTTTCCTGGAGCCCGGCCCCGCTCCCTTGCCTCCATGCAGCAACCCCTCCTCCTCACAGAGGAACGGAAGTGGCCGTGCAGCCCCTTGAGCGAGCGTGCTGGGGTGGCCCTGCCTTTACCTGACTCTTCAGTGCAGCTAGCATGCATTTGAGAATGGAAGCAGGCTTTGTTCTGCCTCCCTGTGCTGCTCGTCCTGATGGTTCCTTCCAGGGGCCTCTGCTCCGAGGCCCTGCCACCGGGCGTCAGGGTGATGGCTGTCCTCTGCCGTGAGCCTTTGCCCTGCTGTGGCCAGGGGGCCAGGCCTCTCTCCCTGGTCACATCACTGCTCTGTGGAGACCAAGGGTGACGCCACCCTCTGCGTCCCAGCTTGCTTTAGCTGTCCTGCGTCCCACAGTGTGAAGGGTGGATCGTGGAGAGCTTCGTGCGGTTTGTGGCCTTCTGGAGTCGGTCATCTCATAAAACAAAACCAAACGCAGAATCTGAGATTCCTAAGTAAGGAAATGTGTGGGATTATGAGTAGTCAGGCTGCAGTGACTGTCGCCTTCTGAGTGCAGAGGTGCCACAGGTGTCCCCTGGGTACAGCTCTGCAAGCGTGAGAAAGACAGACTCCCTCTCAAGGGAAGAAACATCCCAGAGGCACCTTTCACCACCTCGGCACTTGTACTCTGAGGTCCCGTGAGTCTGTGCGGACGTAAACAAAGTCCAGCATCCTCGGGGTTATGTGGCACCAAACCAGTTTATAAGTTAGATGCAAGCTAAACGGACGCGGCAGTAAGAGCTGTCACACTGGCTTCGTGTGACCGCTGAGCTCGTGCGCTAAGCGGGTTGCCCAGCGGGGTGCCTGACACCGACGGCTGCAGGCCATCCTCTCGGAGCCGCAAGCCCCGTCACCCCAGCCCCCGCCGGCCCCCCTCGGGATGGCGCTCTGGACCGGCTCCACGCCTGTTCCACGTGAGAGCCCCGTCGGTTCTTTAGAGAGAACAGCAGTGGGGTCTTCCTTCTGCTTGTGCCAGAGACACTGCCGAGGGCAGGCGAGAGAAGCATGGGATACGCGGGCCACACTTGTGCGTCTTGTCCTCAGAACGGAAGAGAAGGCGAGAGTCTGCACAACTCACGGATGCCAGACTCCGTCTGAGGCCCCAGCCCGAGGCCGGGCCTCTCCAAGACCTCCTCATGAGATCCCTCATGAATCAGGGAGCAGGGCCTCGGGGGAGGGACGAAATACAGTCTGGAAACCGCCTTTGTGCACAGAAGAGCAGTCCTGCAGTGTGTTTGCGTCCTCGTCTCGAGCTCTGCTGCACTGCCTGGTCAGTACTGGAGAGAGAGGAGACAGCTGTGGTGCAGACCATCACGTGAGCTTTGCACAACGCAGAGCTCTTGCCAAGTGCTCGTTGAGTTGCTTGACAAGACACTGTTTTTACAAACTGAGCGATGGTTTATAATGTTCCTTAGCTAACCAGGGCTAGGAACAGAGCCAGTCCAGATGTGTTCAGGAGTTACCTCCTCCGAGTATACTGCAGATGGAGCGTGAGTGGGAGGCTGCCGTGTTGCCTGCTGGTGGTTTCCGTCGGGCATGCAGCAGCGCACGGCCCGCCTGGCGGTGGACAGCGGGGCCCCTCTTCGGGCAGACACCCTCACTGCCCAGCCCTGGGGGTGCTTGCTCCTTCCTTTATCAGTCCCCTGGCTCTGACTGATGCATTTTTAAATATAATGCACAGACCAGAAAATTCACCCTTTTAAAATAATACAGCTGAGTGGTTTGGAGTACACTCACAAGGCTGTACACCACCTCATTCCAGAACATTTTCATCACCCAGAAGAAACCCTGATCAACCGTGACTTCAATCTGATTTTCATACTCTCTTTATTTTGATAGAGCGTGTTTGAACTTTTAAAAAAAATTGCCAAGTGGTTAAGGTATGAGAAAGCTATGCAAAAAATGGGTGACACCAGACTTCTGGCCTGGTAGCACCTGCTCGAAGGGAGCCCACGGAAATCAGAGGAATGGCTCATATTTGAAGTGTGACCAGTTTGTCTCTGAAACCATTCACCTGGTGTTACTATTAAGTCCAACTTTTGGTTCATTCCTGGGGCTCTGCTGGGACGATTTCCCCATGTCCTTCTTCTGCTTTGTTTAAAATGGAAATTCCTAGCTTCCTGTGGCTATTTAAATTGAGTAAAATTAAAAGTTGAGTCTCTCGGTGGCACTAGCCCTGTCGCACGGTGCTGGACAGCCACATGGCTCACGGCGGTGCCCTGGGCGGTCCAGAGTGGAGGGCGCCACCGCAGGGCAGTCATGTCGCTTGGGGCTGCTCAGGACGGGGTCCCGGTATTGCTGTTTTGCCTTCTCACAGTTGTAACTGGAAAAATGAATGAATGCTGTGGTTAAGGATAGCATTTCAGAGTACCTTCCTGTTGTAATGAGCACAGTGTCCGCAGCCCAGCTTGCAAACGTGTCCCTCTTCTTCATATAGTGCATGGACAGAAGCATCGCATTAACCCAGGCACGCTACCTGGAGAAGGAAGAGAAGTGCCTCCCTCCTCCAAGGTTGGTGGACGTTAAACTGTGACCTGACTTGTTTTTCCTACTTTCAGAACTCTATAAACTGTATTCTGTTCTGAAAATGTTTGAAAGACTATCACAGGATAAGGAAGAATGTATACGATAGTACATCATCTGTTTTCTGTTCTTACACTGGCCATTTTTTAATTTTTAACTGTAAAGCAACCCCCCAGGACTCACTGTACCCTCCCAGTTAACTCAAAGAAGTGTGTGAGACCCCAGGACTGAGCTGGGACAGCCGAAGTTCTGCTCCGCAGAGGTCTACCACGACCCTAAGCTGCACGCGCTGTGCCAGCCACATCCGCCATGAGGGCCGTCCTGTGGGGGGGCACATCCAGACGGTGGTGTTGACCCCACTGCTGGCTGGAGCGCTGTGTGGTACTTCACCTGGCAAACACATATAAACCACCCAGGGAAAAACAAAGCAACAGTGGGGAAGATCTAGAGAGGTTCAAGAAGCCGTACATGGGAGAGCACTTGGACTCTTGATTTAAAATTGGTGCTCATTCATCGGCACTTCAAGTATAGTCGAAGGAGGTAGACACCCAGAGCACGAAGGGCTCAGGGTCATAGCACAAGGTCGGTGAGGTCAGAGGAGGAGGGCATGATTCATTCTGACCTGGAAGGGACTCAGGCTTCTAAGAGTAGGTGATGCTCAAGCCAAACCCAAAAGATCAAGTATGTCAGACAGACTTGTCGGTACCACCTTCTAGCAGGGTGTGCGGTGGTATGGAGACCCTCAAGTGCGTCTGGGGGGCCAGAGCACTAGCTTGAGAGGGACAAGTGAGAGGGCCCTGGAGAATGGGGAAAGCCCGGGGGGTCCGGGAAGACTCTGGAGTCCCGAGCACTGTGCAGACACGGAGGGCCAGACTGGGATTCTGGAAGACCATTGGCAGCAGCTCGGAGGTGCCCTGAAGATCCTGCCCTCTCATGTCTGATTGCACCCAGGCAAAGCCGTGAGCCTGTGTTTCAGAACAGGGGCCACACTTGCTTTGTACCCTCGGGGCTCCCTGCCCAGCACAGCACAGCTCAGTGCAGGTGTCCAGTGGATGATACAGATGTTTGCAGAGGGAAGTAAGTGGGGGAGAAGAGGCAGAAGTGCCCTGTCAAACTGATAGTTTTGGTCTTCGGTTTCCTGAAAACTTAAAAATGTCTGCCTTGCCTCAACTATTACAGAACTTCTGCATGACTTACTGAACTGTAAGTGAGCACGGGCACGCAGACTCTCCTTGATTTGAGATGTACTGAATTCCAGCTTCGGGCCTGGTGGTGCTCAGAGCAGTAGATGATGTAAAGGGCGGGATTCCCGGCACCCCCGGGCAGAGCCCCACCACGAGCTTCCCTGACTAGATGCACCAGCAGTCGGGCCAGGAGTGGCAGACTTCTGTAACTGGCCAGTCCGTGGGCACACTTGACTCGGCTGAGCAGTGAGGAAGTGGCAGTAGACAGTAGGCCCACTAATGAGTGGGGCCGTGTGCCAGTAGAACTTGACTGACAAAACAGGTGCCCTAGACTCTCCTTTGACGATTTTCTGTGTCGTTATTTCTCAGCATTAGGGTTGTGGTCACAGTGGAGCAAACAGACGAAGAACTGGAGAGAGCCGCGCGCACAATCGAGGAGGCGGCCCAGGCTGTGCTGCTCTGGGCCGGGTCCTAGGGCCAGGCGGGCAGCCGCCCCGCAGCACACGCACAGGCCTCTGCGTCGCCGCCTTGTGACCTGGGAGAGTCCTGCGGGTACCTGGAGGGGTGGCCCCGGGCGTGGACGTGGGCGTGGACGTGGCGCCCGGCCACGGGGAGGATGCTGGTTATTTTCAAAAAGAAAACACATCTGAAAGCCCAGGAACTGACTTTTTTAAGACGAAAACTAATG
Organism: Mirounga leonina; assembly: GCF_011800145.1. Lineage (NCBI taxonomy): Eukaryota > Metazoa > Chordata > Mammalia > Carnivora > Phocidae > Mirounga > Mirounga leonina. The sequence goes on from NW_023270615.1 coordinate 16,885,813, forward strand.
ACAGCATATAACTGGTATTTAAATTGTGCTATTTAGTACTGTTTAAATGTTTTATTATACTAGTATTTTACATTCTTTTTTTGTTGTTTAAAAATGGAGCTCCGGTTCATCTTCTCTCCCTCCGATAGTAAAGAGCGTGCAGGCACTCCTTAACGTTTCCTAGAATAACGTCTCTGCAGCATTAGAGCTTGGAGGAACACCTCACCGTCTAGGACACAAAACCTGTTGTCAAGGGTCTAATTCAACCGCATCTTTTTCAGCCTTCGTCCTGTGCAGCTCAGTGGTGGCTAATATATAAGGAACACTTTTTGTGCGATTATGATAAACTTTTCATTGTAATATATTTGAATCCTAAAATTTTTATACACACTAAATATTGATGTTACACCATTTCTGATAGCTAATCTTAACATACCTAACCGGAGAATGAGTACTCATTGTATTTCCCAAGTGATCAATAATTTAAATCAAATACTACTTTATTTTAATATAATTGACCTTCACATTTATTATGTGTTGACTTCTGATCTGTTTTAGGAAGAGGGTTACTGTGATGTTCCTAGACTAGAAATCATGTCCTTGATATTTTAGAATATCTTGAATGTATTCCTTTTTTGTGGAGTGGTTTGCCTAAGGATATATAACTACAGTCTTTTTCTAAGCTAAGGAAAATTACTTTTCCTTTTAGCTGTGGATTTCAAATATCTAAAAATGTGAACGCACTAAAAATAAAGTTTTTAAGCTGTACTTTAGCTATCTTTTTTTTCTTTAGCAAACCAGGTTCGGTGGTGTAAATGTTTGTGCTGGGTGCCACAAGGTAGTGCGTAAACATTACACCATTGTTTCCTGTCTTAGTAAAGGTAAAGGAATAAAATTGTTTAAAAAATGTGTAAGAATGCCATTTTTATAGTCTAGGTTCCTATTAACAAATGGTCTTCAGCGTCTTTTTAAATAACGTATTTTTTTAATGTTCAGTTTCTGTTTTGCTTGAGGCACTTCATACATCCGTGCCTTGTGACTGCTGCTGCAAGGTACTCTCTTTGGGGTGAATCTTTCTGCTTTATTTTTTAATGAAATAAACCTGCATTCCTGATAATCAGTCTATTTGCATGTGTAATATATTCAACAGAACAGTCTCTTGATTTTAACTTTTCTGCATTTGTAGGGTGGTATTCTTGGTGTCTGTGTTTAGAAAATACTAGTTAAATGTCTTAGTGCCTTTCGTCAGTGTACAGTGTCTGGAATTCTCTGGGTTCCTACTGGTTGAGCCTGGGCCACTAAGCACAGAAGCCTGAGCTGTTGTTGTCATTAGCAAGTCATGATAGCAACTTTTCAGCTCTTTTCATAATATTTTCTGTGTCAGCATTTCAACATCTAGATGTTCATTGCTATGTTTTAAAAACGACAGAAGCTCCTGGAAAGATGGTGGAAACAACACACAGCATTTAACTTCAGCCCTTGGGAACATCAGCATTTTCAACAAAAAAACAAAACTAAAGTCTTCCTATTAAAACTACACAGTGACCAACATCCAGTTATATACACCACAAAAAAAATATATGCTAGGAATAACAAAATTGTATAAAACTGAGGCGGAATGCTGAGCGAAAACTCCTCTCAAATCTGAGGCAGGGCACACATTTCTCTGAGAACCAGTGAGAAGGTTCTGGAGGGCCCTGTCCGTGACCTGGCTGGGGCAGGCCACGCGGAAGCCATTTGGGGACCATTTTCACTCGGCACGGGTGCCCACAGGGGTGGGAAAAGCCAAGTGACTGCTCCCCTCCCTAGCTACAGCTAGGTGCCAACTGAGGAAATGTGGGGCTCTGGACAGGTTGGGACACAAAAGAGAGCAGTATTTCAAAGCTAGAACTCCACAAACGGGACCATATGCATTTGTTTTCTGTATCACTGAATGTAATATGCCAGTTGTAGGATGCATTTCAATAACAAATGTAATGTCTGTGGAAAAGGTGCATCTTTAAATCTATGAAAGAAGACTAATCATTGGATGTGCAGGCCTGGCGCCCTCTTTCCTTGTGTACGTAAAACCTTAGTGTCCCAGAAGACAGAATGTGTGAGGACGATTATGGCCACCTACATTTCAGTTATCTCCATCTTCCCAAAACACTGTCTTTATGAGAATATCAAATAAAATCATTCATAACACACACCTACAGTATGGATTATGCTGTAGAGAATACCTAAACTTCATTTTCCTACCTAGTGCCTCATAAAGAGGAAAATGGGGTAGAAGGTTTAAAAATTAAAAGTCATCTCTGAAAAGCAACATACAAAGGAAAACAAGTGGAGCAACATTGTCAAGATTCAAGGGAAAAAGAAATATGAACCAAGTATCCAGAAAAGCAGTCTTTGAAAAGTAAGAAGTTGGTAGAAAAACAATTTAAAGTTAGAGCTCAATGTTGTGTTCATAAGCCCTTCCTGAGGAATCTGCTAGGGGACAGCTCCTTCTGATCAAGAAATAACTGGGGAAATTAGAATTAAAACAGTAAACTGAAAAATAACAGAAGAAAGCAATAAAAGGAAGAATAGAGGTACAAAAATCCATATGAAACCGCAAAACCCCAACCATATAGATAATTGCATTAGAACATAAATGGACAAAGCAATTCATTCAAAAGGCTGAGGTTGGCAGATTACGTTAAAAAAAATAAATTATGCTGAGATACACTTCACAAAGACACAAATAAGTAGAAATTACGGAGATGAAAAATTTGCCATGTATTCAAGAACCATATGAGAGCTGGAGTGACTGGTATCAGTATTAGAAAAATAATGGACTTTTAAGACAAGAAGTATTACTACAAATAGAGACATTACAGAATGATAAAAGTGTCAATGCATAGTGAAAATATAACGTATATATTTATGTTATAACATATAAGTGTATATGCTCCTAAAAATAGAGTCCTAAAATACATAAAGCAAAACTGGCATGATTGAAAGAATAGATAATTTAACAGTAATAGTTGGAAATTTGAAAAAGCCCACCCTAAATAACTGATAGAACAAACAGCAAGAAAGTTAGTATATAAAGAAGGCCTGAACAACACTATCAACCAACATGAGCAAACCTACCTACATTTGTAGAACATTCTACTCAGAAACTCCGGAACACATGGTCTTTTCAACTGTCCATGAAAGCCTTCAGGATAAACACATGCTGGGCTGTAAAACAAGTCTCAATAAATTTAAAAAGATTGAAATCACAAAAAAGTATATGTTCTCTGTCCACAACACAATTAGGTCAGAGATTCTCAAAAGAAAACTGGAAAAACCCCAAGTATCTAAATTAACTCATGGATCAAAGAATCACAAGGGAAGCTTCTTAAATCTTCTGAACTGATTAAATATAACAAAATTTATGTGACACAGCTAAAGCAGTGGGGAGAAGGAAATTTGTAGCTTTAAATGCCCGTATCAGAAAAGAAAAGGTTTCCGGTCAATAACCTAAGCTTCCACCCTAAGAAACTGGAAAAAGAAGAGCAGACGAGGCCTGAAGAAAAGAAATAAAGAATAGAGAGGCAATCAATAAAATAGAAATAGAAAGATAGAGGAAATTAATGAAACTATTGACAAACCCTTGCTGGACTGACCAAGAAAGTAACAGAGAAGACACAAGTTACCAAAAGACCTGGAGGGTCAACATCACTACCATTTCCACAGAAATTAAGAAGAGTATAAGAGTATTACAAGTTTATGCCAATGAATTAGACTACGTGAATGAATTCCAAGGAAGACACAGATTAATAAATTCTATGAGAAATAAAAATCTGAATAAAAGTATAACAAATACATTGAATGAGAAATTTCAAATCTCACAAAAATGTCCAGGTGTAGATGGCTTTACTAGTAAATTCTATCAAACATTTAAAAATACCAATCACTCACAAATTTCTTTCAGAAAAAAAATGGAGGAGATGTGATACCAAGCCAAACAAATTACAAGAAAAGAAAACTACATATACTTTCCTCCTGAACATGGACACAAACAGTCCTAAATTCTAGTCACAATTTTACTGGAGAATCTAGCCTGTGCAATGGCAGGGGAGGAATTAGACTGGAAAAAAGGAAGTAAATTTATTTGCAGATGACAATATATATAGAAAATCTTAAGGCATCTATATAAAGAACTATAGTAATAAATGTGTTTAGCAAGATCAGAAGATAAATATGTAGCCAGCATTGAGAACAACTCCTATCCTTTGGGACATGTTAACCTGGGATGAAATCAGAAAGAGTGTGACCGCAGTAGGAGAACCAGGATATCAGGGATCTGGATCCAACTGTATGATAAGTTGAGTAACCTTAAACAATTCATGTAATCTCTTTGGAATCCACCTCCCTTTTCTAGAATATGAAAGCACTGTACTAGATAAATGAAGAGGTCTGTTCCTTGTTCCATCATTCTATTAATGAAATATAAAAAGAAAACAATTCAGCATTGATATGTTAATTGGAAATGTTTTCTATAACCGTATTTTCAGTGGAATAATATAGATTATGCACTCTTCGATGTAGCTAACTTGTATTTGGCTGGCTTAATTTGTCAAGGATTCCTACACATGGCTAATTCTGGAAGATCCTCTTAAGCCACTGTTGGAAGAAGGGATTCCCATCTTTTCGTTATCATGAATCAATGGGACACATGAATAAAGATGCCTTACTGTGCTTAAAAAAAAAAAAAAAAAGATCAGAAGATACCAGACCAATATATAAAAACGAGTTGTATTTCTGTATATTAGCAACAAACAATCTGAAATGAAATTAAGGAAACAATTCTGTGAATAATAGCCTCAAAATAAATTTAACAAAAGGTAAAGACTTGTACACTGAAAAATACAAAAATTACAAAATATTGCTATGAGAAATTGACAAAGATTTAAGTAAATGGAAAGATATTCCGTGTTCATAGATTGGAAGATTTCCCACATTAGAGATTCAGTGCAGTCCTTATCAAAATTCCAGCAGACTTTTATGCAGAAATTAAGCTGCTCCTGAAATTTATATGAAAATAGAGACCTATAGTAGCCAAAACAATTTTTAAAAAGAATTAAGTTGAAGGATTTACACTACCTGATTTTAAAATTTACTATAATACTGCAGTTAGCAAGACAGTATGTACTGATACTAGGATATATCAATGGAACAGAGTTGAGACTTCAGGAATAAACCCTTACATTTATGGTCAGTTGATTTTCAGCAGTGCCAAAGTCCCGATTCCAAGGGAAAAGGATAGTCTTCTCAACAGATGTTGCTGAGAGAATTGGGTATTTTAGTAGGTCAAATAATGGCCACCCAAAGAATTAAGTCCTAATCCCTGGAACTTGTAAATGTCATCTTATCTGGAAAAAGGGGTCTGTGCACCTGTGAAGAAGTTACAGATTTTGAGATGAGATTGCTGTGAATTACAATGGTGGGCCCAAAACGCCACCACACATGTCCTTCTAAGATAGAGGCAAAAAGAGCCTTAGACGGAGGAGATCACCCCAGGGGAGAAGGCCATATGAAGACAGGCTGCAGTGAGTAGCCACAAGGAGAGGAACACCAACAACCACCAGAAGCCGGAAGGGGCCAGGAACAAATTCCCCCCAGAGCCATCAGACCGAGTGTTGCCTTTATGATGCCTTGATTTAAATTAGACCCTTATGGGGTGCCTGGGTGGCTCAGTCGGTTGAGCATCTGCCTTCGGCTCAGGTCATGATCCCAGGGTCCTGGGATCAAGTCCCGCATCGGGCTCCCTGCTCTGCAGGAGGCCTTCTTCTCCCTCTCCCTCTACCCCCGCCCCCCCCCCCCCCGGCTCGTGTTCACACTCTCTCTCACTGCTCTTTCTCTCTCTCTCTCAAATAAATACATAAAATCTTTAAGAATAAATAAAGTAGATCTTTATCTCACACTATATACAAAATCAACACATAATGGACCCAAAGCCTAAATATCAGGTTACACTATAAAACTTCTAGGAGAAAGCATAGGAGAAAATCTTTTAAATCATTGGTTAGGCAAAGATTTCTTATGTAGAACACCAAAAGCATGGGCCAAAGAAAAACACTGATAAGCTTCATTAAAATTTTTTAAATTTGCAGGGGTTCCTGGGTGGCTCAGTTGGTTAAGTGTCCAACTCTTGATCTCAGGGTTGTGAGCTTGAGCCCCGCACTAGCATGAAGCCTACTGAAAAAACAAACAAAAACGTAATTGGGGTGCCTGGGTGGCTCAGTTGGTTAAGCATCTGGCTCTTGATTTCATCTCAGGTTGTGATCTAAGGGTTGTGAGATTGAACCCCGTGCTGGGCCTGGAGCCTACTTAAAATTCTCTTTATCTCTCCCTCTCCCTCTGCACCCCACCCAGGTCTCTCTCTATATAAAAAAAAAAAAGTTTTAAAATGTTTTAAATTTGCTCTCAAAAGGACAGAATGAAGGAAATGAAGACAAGCCACAGACTGTGAGAAACTGTTTGCAAAACATATAATCAAGGATGTGTATCCATGTATATGAAGAAATAAGAAATCAAAAATCCTCATTTTAAAATGGTGGAAAACATTTCACCAAGAGCCAGTTAGTGTCTAAAAAGCTCATGAAAACCTATTCGACATCATTAATCATTAGAAAAATGCAAATTGAAACTACCAAGATACCACCTCACACCCACTAGAATGAGTATAATAAAAAAGATCATACCAGCCATTGGCAAGATAGAGAAAAAATGAAAACCGCATACACTGCTGGTGAAAAGGTAAAATGGTGCAACTACTTTGGAAAAACAGTTTGGCAGTATTTTAAGAAGTTAGCATAACTTTCCCAAATGAACCAGCAGTGTCTCTCACAAGAGAAATGAAAACACAAGCTCAAGCAAACACTTGTACATGAACGTTCACAGCAGTGTTATTCATAATAGACCCAAACGAATCCACCCAAATGCCAATTGATGAACCAACAAACAAAAAGTGGCATATCCATACAGTGGAATACAATTCAGCAATTAAAAATTAGAAATAAACTTCTAACACGTGTTACAATATAGATGAATCCCAAGAACAAAGGCATTCTGCTAAGTGAAGAAAACACCAAATCATAGCTTCTTATGCAAAGTCACATTTTCATTGTGCTACTTCTGTTTGTTGATTATATATAATCCTGAGAAGAAGAAGATGTTGCCATCATTTTGGGAATATTTCTAAATTTTCATTCTTATGCAACGTTTTCAGTCTGGGTGACTCTTGAGTGAGATATTTAACTTTCTGAAAGATGTGGATAAGGCTATTTGCCGTTAGTTCCTTTTCTTTTAAAATTTAAAGATGTCGGGACACCTAGGTGGCTCAGTTGGTTAAGCATCCAACTCTTGATCTCAGCTCAGGCCTGATCTCAGGGTCTTGAGTTCGAGCTCTGCATTGGGCTCCATGCTGGCCGTGGAGCCTACTTAAAAAAAAAAAAAAAAAAATTAAATTTAAAAATGTCAGCAAAGTAAAACATGCTTAAAAACATGGTTAAAAAAATCAAATTGTATCGAAGGATTTCCACCCCAACAGTTCCCACACAGCTGCGCTATCAGGAGGCAACCCCTTAAAACATTTCCCCTTTGTTCCTTCTGGAGAATAAAACATTTGTGTAAAGAATTTTATGCCCCCATTTCCTCATTTATCAACCTGAAGTCATAATTAGGATCTCCTATTTTGAAAATGTTTTATACATATCCTTTCCCCATTTTTCTATTTGAATTACCCCCTTCCCTGGTGTATTTTTCTATTAGCTCCCAGTTTACGCTAGGCAATAACTCTGTGTAGTTTCTTTTTTTTTTTTTTTTTAGGTTTTTATTTATTTGAGAGAGAGAGCACATGAGAGGGGGGAGGGTCAGAGGGAGAAGCAGACTCCCCGCTGAGCAGGGAGCCTGATGCGGGACTCGATCCTGGGACTCCAGGAGCATGATCTGAGCCAAAGGCAGTCGCTTAACCAACTGAGCCACCCAGGCACCCAACCCTGTATAGTTTCATGAAGCTGTGTTGTTAAAGACCTGCCATCTGTGTCTTAACTCTCTCATTGAGCAGAAGCCTGAATTGTGATGTAATGAGAGCCATTGATTTTTTTTCCTTACAGTTTATGCTTTTGTTTGAGGACTTTTTAGCATTCTTTGCTCTCTATTGATTTCCAGACTCTATCTTTCACATTCAGGACTTTATCTATGCCTCTAGGTCTGGGATTAGGTAGGGGTCCAATTTTATTTTTCTTCTATATTCTGTATTCCCAAGTCATTCTCTAAACAGTCTGTTGTTTCCCCATTAATTTATTTTTATACCTTATCTTATGCTGAGTCTCATACAAACATGTGGGTCACCTTCAAATCATCATTTTCCCTTGGTCTATTCATCTGTTCTTGTGTCAATTTCAGTATGTCTTTATTAAAATATGGCCCTTGGGTGCCTGGGTGGCTCAGTCGGTTAAGTGTCTGCTTTCAGCTCAGGTCATGATCTCAGAGTCCTGGGATCAAGTCCCACTCCGGGCTCCTTGCTCAGCAGGGAGTCTGCTTGTCCCTCTGCACCCCCCCACTCTCTCACTCTCTTTCTCAAATAAATAAAATCTTTAAAAAATAAAAAATAAATTAAAATAAAATACGGCCCTTTAGCATGTCTCAGTATCTGGCAGAACACACCCACCCTTTGTTTTCTCTAAAATTTACTTAGATATTCATAGATTTTTATGTCTTTATATGTATTTTTAAATAATTTTGTTGAGTTCCTTTGAAAAATACCGGCTGGAATTTTGACTGATACTGCATTTCATTCATAGATTAAATTATGAAGAATCAACATCTTATAATATGAAATGTGCCTATCTAAGAGCATGGGATGTCTTTGTATTTATTCAGATCTTCAATCTCCTTTATTAGAGTTTTTGTTTCCCCATAAAAGGATTTTGGATTCTTGGATAATTTCTAGATATTTTATACTTTTAGTCATCGTAATTTGTATCTTACTTTTATTATATTTAGTACACTTACTGCTGGCATAGAGAAAGACCATCAGGTTTTTTTCCTTTTTCTCCCCCCCCAAGTTTTTATTTAAATTCCAGTTAGTTAACATACACTGTAATACTAGTTTCAGGTGTAGAATTTAGTGGTTCAATACTTAACATACAACACACTGTGCTCATCGCAAGCACCCTCCTTAATAAAAACATGGAACAATTCACTAATTTGAGTGTCATCCGTGTAAGGGGGCCATGCTAACCTCTGTATTGTTCTAATTTTAGTATATGTGCTGCCGAAGCAAGCACAAGACCATTAATTTCGTAAATTGATCTGGAAAACTTGCTGAACTTCTGTACGTGTTCTAATACAGTTGACCTTTAAACAACATGGGTTTGAACTGTGCTGGCCCTCTTATATGTAGATTTTTTCCAGTAAATACAGCACACTACTATAAATGTATTTTTTTTTATGATTTTCTTAACATTTTCTTTTCTCTAGCTTACTTTATCGTCAAAATACAGTACATAATATACATAACATACAAAATATGTGTTAATCGACTGTGTTATCAGTAAGGCTTCTGGTCAATGGTAGGTTATTAGTAGTTAAGTTTTGGGGGAGTCAAAAGTTACATGGGTGGCGCCTGGGTGGCTCAGTTGGTTAAGCGACTGCCTTTGGCTCAGGTCATGATCCTGGAGTCCCAGGATCGAGTCCCACATCGGGCTACCTGCTCAGCAGGGAGTCTGCTTCTCCCTCTCCCGCTCCCCCCTCTTGTGCTCTTTCTCTCTCTCACTCTCTCAAATAAATAAATAAATAAAATCTTTAAAAAAAAAAAAAAGTTACATGGGGATTTTCTGCAGCATAGGTGTCAGTGTTCCCTAACCCTCATGTTCAAGGGTCAACTGCAGTTGGGTGGTTCTTTTGGTTTTTTTCTAGGTAGGTGTTCATTACACTTGTTATTTCCTTTTCTTTTGTTACAGCATTGCCCAGGATCCCCAGAACAATGTTAAATGGCGGCAGCAGCACTGGGCATCCTTACCGGATAATGAATCGTAAAGAAAATCCATCTAAAATCTCGCTGTTATATTTCTCAACTTAAGTTGCTGTGGGATTGTTGCACGTGAATGAAGTTTGGATCCTCTGGGAAGCAGACATCAAGACAGAAATAGACATGCAAGTGATTTGGCCTGCTGATATGATGGATTACACTGGTTGATTTTTGAATGTGGAACTAGCCTCGCATCCCTGGGACAAACCCCACGTGGTCATGACGTACATTTGTTCTAATACGTCACTGGATTCATTTTGCTACTGTTTTGTTGAGGATTTATGCATCTAAATTCATGAGAGATGTTAATGTATGGCTTTATTTGTATGTCCTCTTTGTTATACGTTGGTATCAAGGTAATAGTGACTTCCTAAAATGAGTTGGGAAGTGTTCCCTCCTCTTCTCTTCACTGGCAGACATTTTGTGAAATTGGTGTTAATTCTTTAAATGCTGGAGAAATTCTGTATTTGAAAACATCTGGAACCTGGAAGTTCCTTTTTTCAGGAACTTTTAAATTACAGATCCTATTTTTTAGAGGTTTTAGGACTATTCATGTATCTGTTTTATCTTGCTGGGGTTTGGTAGTTTGTGGTTTTCAAGGAATTAGCCCATTTCTTCTAAGTTGTCAAATTTCTGACATGTGTGACAAATTTATGATTTATAATGTCTGCAGGATCCTTTGTGGTGGGTGCCCTTTCATTTTGACACTGGTCATTTGTCTCTTCTCTCTTTTTATCCTTGTCAGTTGAGCTAAGGGTTTGTCAATTTTATTGATTTTTTTGACAAATTTTTGTTTCACTAATCCTCTCATTTTCATGTTTTTATCTTCAGCGATTTCTGCCCTTTTTAAAATTTCATTCTTTCTGCTTGCTTTTTTTGTTGCTGTATTTTTCCTTTCTCTTCTTTTTCCAGCCTCTTGAGGTTGGAATTTAGATTATTGATTGATATATTTTCTCTTTTCTAATGTAAACACCGTATTAGCTGAACCCCACAAACTTTGATATGTTGTATTTTCAATTTCATTTCAATTTTCATTCACCTTCATTCATTTTTATTTTTAAGTTGCCTTTGAGACTTCTGCTTTGCCCCAGGGATTATTTAGAAGTGTGTTGTTGAATTTCCAAGAATTTGGAGATTGTTCTATTGTCTTTCACTTACTGATTTTTTAAAAAATTTTTATTATATTCAATTAGCCAACTTACTGGTTTCTAATTTGATTGCATTGTGGTTAGAAAGCATACTCTGTATAATAACAATTCTTTTAGGTTGGTTAAGGTTTGCTGTGTGACCGAGGATCTGGCCTTTTTTTTTTTTTTAAAGATTTTATTTATTTATTTGACAGAGAGAGAGACAGCGAGAGCAGGAACACAAGCAGGGGGAGTGGGAGAGGGAGAAGCAGGCTTCCCGCTGAGCAGGGAGCCCGATGCGGGGCTCGATCCCAGGACCCCGGGATCATGACCTGAGCCGAAGGCAGACGCCCAACGACTGAGCCACCCAGGCACCCCTGGATCTGGCCTTTCTTCCCGGTGAGTGTCCCGTGCGACTTGCATAGGATGTGTATCCTGCTGTTGTTGGGTAGAGTATTCAGTAATGTCAGGCAAATCCAGTGGGCCATGGTGTTTGTTCCTCTGGAGCCTTGTTGGTTAGCAAACGTTGTAAGCTGGGTTTTGAAATCCCCAGCTACGACTGTGAATTTATCTGTTTCTCTTTTCTTCTCCACCAGTTTTTGCTTCGTGTGTTTTGGAACCTTGCGGTGTGCTACACGCAAACTTAGGATCGCTGGATCTTGGTGGGTTGACCGAGTCTTTATCGTTCTGTGATGCCCTTTTTTGTTATTATCATCACTCTTGCTTTTTTTCTAATTCATATTTGCATGATACAGCCTTCCCATCCTTATCTTTCCTACGTATCTATAATAGAGTGTTGTTTTGTAGTCATTTTTCTCATAGACTGTAAGTGATTGAGTCGTGTGTTACCCGCTCTGTCTCTACCTTTTTTCACTCTTAATTTTTTCCAACTTTACTGAATAATAACTGATCTCTGTGTTTTAATTGGTGTATTTATACTACTAATATTTAAAATAGTCATTCATATGTTAGAGCTTAAGTCTGCCATTTTAGTATTTTGTTTTATATTTGTCCCCTTTTTTCATTCCTCTGTTTTTTTCTTCTTTGTTTATTTGGTTGTTTTTGGGCGGTTTTTTGCTTGCTTTCTTGTGAGTTACTTGAACATTATTCTTCTTTATTTATAAAATTTTTTATTTATATAATTTTATTTATATAATTTTATTTATGTAATTTTATTTATATAATT